>NC_051321.1:70910377-71217877 GCF_015220235.1 Choloepus didactylus | reverse complement strand
TCACCAATCCTCCCCAGACTTCGTCGGCCTCCCACCGCTCCTACCAGTTCACTGCCACTCAGAAAGCCCCTGCAAGCCCCCGCCTTCCCACTACCCAAACCCCGCCTCCACCAGCTGTCGCCCCGCCCCCTCCTCCTTCGAACCCCGCCCCTTGCCCTGGCGGCCCGGTCGAGGGGCGGGGCCTGTCCCTCCCCCCGCTTCCCCCGTCCCCTACCGTCACGCTTAGGGGCAGCCTGACCCCGAACGGCCCCGCGGTGACCCTCGCGCAGAGGCCTGTGGGAGGGGCGTCGCAGGCCCCCGATGCCCCCCCGATTCACCCCTCCCGCCCAGTCTCCTCCCCCTGGGAACGCGCTGGGGGCGGGTGACAGACCTGGCCGCGCGCCACCGCCACCGCGCCTGCTGGGGGCGCTGCCGCTGCCTGAAAAAGAAGCCGCGGCTGCCGCCTGGAGGAGGTGCCGTCGCCTCCGCCACCGCTGCCGCCGCCGCCAGGGGTAGGAGCTAAGCCGCCGCCATTTTGTGTCCCCCTGTTGTTGTCGTTGACATGAATCCGACATGACACTGATTACAGCCCAATGGAGTCTCATTAAACCCGAGCTGCGGCCCCGCCCCGGCGTTGCTCCATTGGACGAAATCTTAGACACCTGAGGCCACCCGTTGGCCTACTGGCCTGTCCGTCACCCACTCACTAACCACTCTGCACCCCATTGGGGCAAGTTCCTGCCGGTCACCTCGCCTCCGCATAGACACACCCCTCGACCCATCCTTCCACCCTCCGGCACCACCTTGGGGGGCAGGTCCACTGCCAGTACCAATCAACAGTCCGATGGGCCCGCCTCTTCCGGGCACCTATTGGTCCGGCCCTTTTTCTCTCTCCCAGACACCGCGCCACCTCTGCTTCCACCTGCCCGCCCACTCTACCGCTAGAAATGGATTGGGTCTACTCGCAGGAGAGCCGCTTAGTTTTATTGGCTACAGATGACGCCAATCAGGGGGTCCTTTCCCTCTCCCCTCCCCCACTCAACCCCAATCCCCCTAGCCCGCAGCTAAAGTTTGTGTGAGAGCTGATCGCTGGCGGCGGCCGCAGGATTTAGGGGTGGGTGCGGGCGGGCGCGCGCGGGCGGGCACGCGAAGTTAAAATTCGAGGTTCTCAGTCAGCCAGTTCCCGTGGTGGAGTGCGCGGCCGGGCGCGCCGCCCGGAGCGTTCCATCCCGCCCCCTCCTCCACCCTCTCTCCCGTCCCGTCCCGGGCGACTACTCTCCCGCCCCCTGCCTCGCATCCTTCCCCGCAAACACACCCCTACCCTGTTAGCGCCTGGTCGGGTGCAAGCAGAACGAGGTCGCTGCAGCCTCCTCGCCATCCCATCCCGAGGGGGAGCAAGCGCCTACCCGCCGAGCGTGCACCCCCCGGCTCCACATTCGCCCGTGTCTGCAAGCACGTGCACCGTTCGCCGCTGCCTCCGGCCACCCGGGTCCCCGGCTAACCTCGCCTGCAGCCCGGCCAATCGCTCGCTGCCCTTTGTTGCTGCAGCCCGGGTCTCCCCGCTGCCTTCCTCAGCCTCCGCCTCGTCCTTTGCCAGCCGCCCGGGTCCGCAGCGCCGCGCTCCCCCCCGCCCGGGACCCACCGCCGCCGCCTCCTTCTCCTCCTCCGCCTCCTCCTCCTCCTCGGCTCCGGGCTGCAGCGCACAGAGCCCGAGGCAGCGCCGCCCAGCCCCGCTCCCCCCGCGCCTCCCGCTAGTCCGCCGGGCCCGGCCGGGGGCGCAGCCCGGACCCCGCCCGCCCCAGTCCCCGCCCTAGGGGTACCTGCCTCCGCCCTGGGGGGCTCCGCTCGCCGCTCTCGGGGGAGGGCGAGGATGCCGGTGTCTGCGGGAGGATGGGGACGCCTGGGCCGTTCAGGGAGGGGATTGTGCCCTCGGGGCCGGGACTGAGGTGCGGTCCTCGCCAACGCACCCCCTTCCCGCCGCCGTGGGCCCCAAACTTCGCCCTTCGCCCAGGCCTTGTGCCCTGGGGTGATCGCGGCAGTTTGGCGGTGGGGGACGCCTCGCGAGCAGTGTCTACCCTGACCAAGAGGAAGACGGAGCAGTGACATTCAGCAACTGCGGACAGGGCACGGAGGGCGGCATCTCTGGGTGGGAGTGGGGATGCCAGACGCGGGCTGGAGGGGGGAAGCTGCCCCTCAAGATGCCCTCTCCCGGGCGCCCCGGCCTGCGAGTTGCTGGGGAGCCCCGCCGGATGGCAGAGGTGCTGGGGGGAGGGGGGAGGGGCGGGGGCGGCCGCTGGGGGCCCTTCCCCCCTCTGCTCCAGCCAGGGCGCAAAGGAAGGCTGATGGCGAAGTTCGGTTTTCCAGGCTTCCCCTGGGCCCCTCGAGTTCCTGAGGCCCAGATGAGGGAGGCTGGGGGCTCCTCTGTCTGCCTAGGCGAGGCCATTCTAACGCTGCCCACATGCCTCCCAGCGCCCTCCGGACTCTGAAGTGAGCGTGTTTCGTTCATTCCGGAGATGGGTGGGATGCTGGCTGGGGAGACTTCAGAAAATAGGAAAGGGAGCCTCAAGAAATGGCTCCTACGGAGTTCGAGCATGAAGTTTACCTTCCGAGGCGCCATTTCTTCGGGAGGAGGAGAACTGTGGCTTTAAAAAATAAGAACCAAGTTTCAGACATGGTGGCCTGGGTGACCACCTGTTGACTGAAGTCTGTCCCCTAGAGTCAGGACGATATTGGGCCCTGGCGGGTGGTGTCGGGTGCCAAGGGAGAGGAGGCCCCAGGCTTCCTGCCCTGGTTGGCTCTTACCTCCTCGTGCCAGTGACACTTCCCAGCAGCATCTTCAGCTCCCCATTAGAAACCACTGTACAAACTATGTAGGTACTTTGTTAGAGCAACTTATCACGATTCTTATCTCAGGCAAATAAAACCAGCAGCATAACCCTGTTTTTTAATGCAGAAGACTTTTTTAAAAGATGGTCTGCTACTTTGGGGTGTGAGTTCCTGCTACTTACATGCTTCTTGGCAGCAAGGTGAGAAAGGAGCAAAGACAAAGGACAGAGTTAGATGAAAGGAAAAGAAAAAGGGAGAGGGGGAGCAGAAGAGTTTGAATACTACACTCAGAACTGTCACAGTTTCCATTATAAACCTCCTTTTATAGGTGTTTTATTACTCGGTTGTTAGTTTTAAAAACACACACCTCTTTAGATTAAATCTTGGCATTCAGAAGCTCAGACCAGGGAAACAAAACACAGGGAAAGCTCCTCCATCCCCTTGGCTACTTTTGGGTTACATTACTGATAAAAACAAACAAACAGCAGTTTGAGTTTGCTCAGTTTCTCCCTACCTCTTTTATTTAGTATCTTTAGTAGCTTGCTTAAGGTGAATTTTTACAAGCCTTTAGTTCATAATTCGGTCTAGTTCATTTAGGTATTTCAAAGACAGCGACATTTATAAGGTGTACTTTTTAATAAAACAGGTGCTGGGATTTTTATTCTCCAAGAAGTTACTAACTAAACTTAAGAATCCTGGCAGACACTTTAGCCTTTATGTTCCTTTTTTTTTTTTTTTTTTTTTTGCTATGGTCTGTCCATCTGTCCAGACCATAGACTTATTTTGTAAGTTATGTTTGAGTCCCTCAGACTGCATTTTATCTCAAGCAGTAAAAATAAACCATGTCTTAATTAAAAACAAGCTTTAAAACCCCAGATCGGTACATTCAAACTAAAGTATGTTAAGGATGCAACCAAAGACAATAAAAGCCAAAACCTCCACATTTAAAATGTCTTCAGCCAATGAATTGTGGGGGATTTATGAGCTTCTAATACTCATTATCATTAATGAGTTATCCACATGGATTCCTAGTGCATCAACAACTGAAGAAACACCTTAGAGAGAAAAAGGTCTTGTTTGCCTAAACTTGTGCTCCTATAAACCCATGAGGTGGTGAACACAGAAATCTCTGCACCCAACATCTTGATACAAAGTTCTGTTTTTAATAGACAGTTCTCTAACAGGGGCGAGGCAGTGAAAGGGAATGTGTTGCTTTCCCACTGACACTCCCCTCTCGAGTTACTTGTCTTTTGAGAAATCCTGGCTCTTCAGATAAGTGGGACTGGAAAGGAAAACAGAGATACTTACCCCTAAACCTCTTTCTTATCGGTGGTATCTCAGATCCTCTGCTAAGCTAAACGGCTCAATTAAGAAGTTAACCTAGAATTAGCTTGAACTGGAGACTTAAACATGGTGAAAAATTGCAAGTGTGCTCTGCTGAAGGATTCTGAATTGGGAGGGCTTATCTGACCCACCCTCTAACCTCCCCCCCCCCAAAAAAAAAAAACAGCTGCCAACAGCCACCATTGGCCAGAACTGCCAACTACAGGCATACTGCTGAGTGTGGTTCACGGATCACTGGCAAAAATGATCTGAGAATGGGTGTTTAAAACACAAGTTCCTCATCCCAAACCCTAACTAGAAAGGAAGTGTTTCTTCTGTGATTGTCTTAGCCAGGAGGTTATGGTTTCTAGCACTGGGATGATTTTGTGGTCTGGCCTGTTTGTCCTAGAGTCCCTAGTAAGGGTAAAAGAGTGCACAGAGGCAGTTGGAGCCTAAGGGAACCAGGAGGGTTTGGTCTTTTGAGTTTACTTGCTCTGAGGCAAGTCAGACAAACAGCCTAATAAGAGGTACCGCATCCATAGATGCACTCACAGGTCCTTCTGAATGAAACTTGGTTAAGCAGGCAGCAATCAGATACCATGAACTGGTTTGTCCAGGGTGCAGCCCATGATGAATTCTGTTTATGTTCGACAAGTCACTTAAGAAATCCTGGTCTATGCCTCCCTTCCAACTGCCCCATGGAGTGCTTTACCTTCAGTGACCAGAAACGCTGTCCCCGCAAAGTCATAGTGTCTGGTTACTTCAGTCAAGGGTAGAAGGGAGAGGATGATCAAACTATTCATTATAAACTACCTAGAAAATTTAAGCTACAGTCATCCCAAATACCACTATTCTGCCCTTTCACCCCATTCCTGCATCCCTGCTTAACACCTTCAGTGGCTTTTAAATGCATTCTAGATCAAGTCCACCTCTAAGATTGTGCACAGCTGCACCTAACCAATATCTCATGTCTCTAGCTTCTCCCAGCTCATCGCACTCCTCCATGCCTAGCACACGCTGTGCCCTCTGCAAGCATGCCCTCGCTCCCTACCTTATGTTAAGAAGACCTTGAAAAAGGTCCCCAAATCCCTGCTTGGCTGCTACTGCCTCTGTGAAGTTTTCCTGGTCTCCCCCAGGTGGCCCCCACAACTGGGAGTATTCCCTTACTACAGGTCAGGCGCTTATTAGGTGCTCTGTTAATATTTGTTGAATTACCGAATAAATAAAAGCACTTAGGACACTCTATTGTCATAGTTTGCCAATCTGTTTTCCTAACTAGACCATGAGCTATTCTGCACACACCTGCTTGGTCATCTGTGTAACTGCCCTAGTGCCCAACACACAGAAGCAACATAATAAAGAAGCACCATCGTTACCTGTGGTTCTCATCCCTGGCTGCACACTGGAATCACCTGAGACCTTTTGAAACAGTCCATCACCTAAGTCCCACATCAGGCCAATTAAATAAGAATATCTGAGGGTGGGGCCCATTCATCAGTATTTTTTTTTTCCAAAGCACCCAGTGCCGTCAGGTGGAGAACCCTTGATTTATAAAACTCAGGAAGATGCCTCAGCATCAAGTGACAGATTCTGAGGAAGACAGGAGGGTGGTAAGAGATTATAAATTAGCTAAATATTGTTGAAAGGATAGAGTTGTCAGGAGTGTTTTGTTTTTTGTTTTTGTTCTTGTTTTTGTTTTGAAACTAAAAGACAAGGCAGCCTTTCACCAGAATCAGGCTGTACCAAAGAAAAGTCGAAAATCTGCCTGTTTTCTATCTCAGTGCTTAATTTAGTGATTCCCGGTCTCAGATCTTATAGGCCAGTAAAATTTTTTAAAGTGTTGGGGAAATGACAGAGCTACCAACTTTTAATTTTGATAATAAGTACACTTTGAAAAAGAACTAACTGCCTCACACTAAACACAAAAACTAACTCAAAATGAATCAATGACCTAAATATAAGAGCTAAAACTATAAAATCCTTAGAAGAAAATATAGAGGAAATTTTTTATGACCTTGAATTTTGGATTGTGTTACATACGGCACAAATTGTTAAATAGGACACAAACATTATGAGCAACAAAAGAAAAAATAGAAAAATTAGACTTCATAAAAATTTAAAACTTTTGTGCATCAAAGGATATTATGAAGAAAGAGAAAAGACAACCTAGAGGTGGCAAGAAATGTTTGGAAATCATATATCTGATAAGGGTTTAATAACTGGAATATATAACTCAACAACAAAAAGACAAACAATCTGATTTAAAAATGAACGAAGATGTGAATACATCTCAATAAAACGGAATTTTTCTAAAAAAAATGGACCAAGAACTTGATTAGGCATTTCTCCAAAGAAGATATACTAATGACCGATAAGCACATGAAAAGATACTCAACATGATTAATTATCAGGGAAATGAAAATCAAAACCAGGAGATATCACTTCACACACTCTAGGATTGCTATTATTTAAAATTGGAAAATAACTAGTTTTGTCCAGGATGTAAAGAAATTGGAACCCCCATGCACTGTTGGTAGGTATGTCAAACTGTGCAGCTGCTGTGGAAAACAGTTTGCCAGTGCCTCAAAAAGTGAAACATAGCATTACCACATGATCCAGCAACTCCACTCCTACTATGTACCCCAAAGAATTGAAAACAGGGACTCTAAAAGATACTTGTACACCAATGTTATAGTAACATTATTCACCAAAGCAAAAGATGGAAACAATCCAGGTGTCCATCAGCAGAGGAGTGGATAAACAAAATGTGGTATACACTACAATGGAATACTTTTCAGTCATAAAAATAGAAGTGAAGTGCTGGTACATGTTACAACATGGATGAACCTTGAAGACATCATGTTGACTGAAATAAACCAAATATGAATGGATAAATATTGTATGATTCCACTTGCCTGAAATAACTAGGATAAGCAGATTCATAGAGACAGACAGAAAGTAGATTACAGATTACCAGGGGCTGGGGAGAGAAGAGATTGGGAAGTTAGTTATTCCTTAATGGGTACAGAGTTTTTGTTTGGGATTATGAAAAGTTTTAGTAATGAACAATACTGTATATGTAACTAATGCCTCTGAATAGTACACTTAAAGTTGGTCAAAATAAAATCACAATTTTTTTTTTTAAATAAAAACCATGAGATGCCACTTCACACCAAATAGGATAGCTACAATCAAATGACAGACAATAACCAGTCTGGAAGCTCCTCAGAGTTAAAAAGGGAGTTACCATATGACCCAAGCATCCCACTCTAAGAGAAATGAAAATATATGTCCATCAAAAAACTTACTGTTCTTAACAGAATTATTCATAATAGCTAAAATGAAACAACCCAAATGTTCACCAACTGTTGAATGGATAAACAAAATGTGGCAAATCCATATAGTGGAATATTATTTAGCCATAAAAAGGAATGAAGTAAAAAACTTAAAAAGAGAGAGAGAGAGAGACAGAGAAGGGAATGAAGTACTGATACATGCTACAATAGGCACAAATCTTGAAAATATTCTAAATGAAAGAAGTCAGTTTCAAAAGACTGCATGTTGTATGATTCACTTATATGAAAGATTCAGAATAGTCTAATCTATAGAGACAGAGAGTAGATTAATAGTTGTCTAGGGCTGGAGGGAATTAAAGGGAAATGAGGAGTGACTGTTCATGGATTCCTGGTTTCTTTTTGGGATGATAACAATGCTCCAAAATTGATTGTGGTGATTGTGGTGATGGTTGCACAACTCTGTGAAGATATTGAATAACACTGAATTATACACTTTTAAAGGCTGAATTGGACAGGATGTGAATTATATCCCAATAATACTGTTAAAAAAAAAAAAAGGAAACCTAACTGCCATCTACTATCTGCATCGTTTCATAGAAGAAAGGACACTTTTAACCCCCCAAACAGTAAGAAGGACATACTCTCTGAACAGAGGCTGGTCCTTGCCATGAAAGGGGAGTGGTAACTTTACAGCAATGTGCACGTTTCTTCTCTCCCTCCTTCCCTCCCTCGCTTCCTTCCTCCATTCCTTCTTCCCTTCCTCCCTCCCTTTATTTCTTTCTCATTTCTATTTAGACAGTGAAACTCTCTCTCTCAGCCTGGCTACCTGATCAGAATACATTTAGGAGTCACGGTACTAATTTATACTTTTCCATGGGGTAAAGAGAGGTAGGTCATGTTCAATCTAACCACTAATAGTTTTCTCCAGTATCTCCAACACAATGAGCTCATCTTATCTTATTCTGTCTTCAATACAGAAGGAAATACAGAGTTATGAAGGCCTGTAGCAAGGAATGTGGAAAGAGCACCAAACTGAGATTAGGACACCCAGATTTTTATCCATCTCTGCCACCCAGCTAATGTATGTCCTTCGGCAAATCATTGAGAGGCCTTGTCTTAAAACTTGGGATTTCTGAGTGACGTAAGCCCCACATGGGCAGCTGTATCCCCAGGGCCTCGCGTAGTGCCTGGTGCACAGTAGATGCTCAATATATACTGGTTAAACTAATGGATAAATTAAAACAAGGGATTTTATTTTACATCATCTCTAAAGTCTTAGCCAGGCCTCCAATCCTACAAGTCAGTTAAATAGTAAACTCTAAATCTCTGCCCTTGGTAATTTATTAACTCACTCTGTGGTTCCCAAAAGGTCAATATTCTTGTGTGTGAAGTGCCTAAAGAATTAATGAAAGAGTGAAAATTTTGGATAACTTTCCTCTTTTCCAACCATATTTTTTTCTAACTATGAAAATTTGACATACTCTTTGTGTAGCTGAGGAAACCAGGGCAGTCAAGAGTGACTCATTAGAACTTACTAGAATTTTGAGACTCCTCATATGAGTTACATGTATTATAATCCTTCCATGTCTGGAAATATTTCAATTTTTCAACAGAATTTCAGACAGGGGGCCTGAATTTCTTTTCTCAGCCATAAGGTACCCAATGTAGCCAGCATCACATCATTCAAGTTAACAGCACATCCCAAACAAGGCCAATGGGGTCAGACCAGTGAGCCATTGCACCAGCTTAATAGCAGTCTCTGGTATTAGTAACAAGGAACTGCTTTCTGGAGGCAATGGTTGAGCTTCATTATAACAACCTCATCTATAAACTCCTCCGGGGTTGGGATTGGGTTTGATTCATCTTCATTCCCCAAAATGCCTTCCTGTGCATGATAGTAATAAATAGTGTTGGGTTAAAAAAAAAATTATGGGTTATGGATCTGCTCATAAGCTTAAATACTTTTTTTACAGTATCTTACACATCAGAGCCATTCATTAAATATGTGAAAGTTGGATGAATACATTTCCTAACCACTGTAAAGTAGTACTACCTGTTACCCAATCGAAAACCACTGTTCTAAGCTCTGTGTGATGGGAGGTATCTTTAAAACCTAACATTCTAGCATTTGCCAAATGTGTATGTTCTATATATATCACATATACTACATTTGCTATATATATTTTTTCTGCTGTGGTATACATGCATATACATAGAGTTGCATCTGCTCCCATCTCAGCCTCTCTCTTTCCAAGATCACGAGGACAGTATTTGGAGGAGATCCTCTCTACTCCCACTAATTGTTTTAGCTGCCCTCTCCTGGAGTTTACAGCCTGTTAACCTGCTCCCTGTGCCCTGCTTCAGTGGCCGATGTGACTGATAGATCCACTATCTGGGGACTGAGGGCTTCTGTTTTGCTTTCAATAGCAATGTCGCACATCCAGGGATAACCTTTACTGAACAGTCTATAACAACTCTGAGATTTTGTTTCCTGAATCATAAACTCGTTGGCCTAAATAACAACTCCAAGCTCATCTTATTAGTCGAGTTTGTAGTCTGTCTCGCTGTGGCAGAGATGTGTGTTCACCAAATGTTCCCTGTGTGGCCCTACATTTCACAGCCTTCCTTTCCATTGAATTGAAACTCTGTGGCTAGTTCGGTCAACAGGCAATGAGTGGAAGTGATGGGTGTTATTTTCTGTGTTGAGGAAGTTGTGAACCAGAATGAGTCATCCTCCATTCTTTTTCCCTTTCATAGCATGTCGGAGGCCATGTGTTCCAGGCCAGGAGCTGCCTTGAGTGACTGAATGGAACCAGAGATGCCCGGCCTGCCCAACCCACCCCCACTCCCGCTCCCACTGCCACCCCACCTGCTTTGGACATGTAATAGGAGAAATAAACCTTGTTATATTAAGCCAAAGAGATGTTGAAGTTTGTCTTCTACAGCAGCAATAGTAGTAATTAACTGAAATTAATATAACCCCTAAAGCAAATGAATTTTGCATTTACAAATACCTTTCTTAAATCACAGTGACTGTGTCATTGGGGTAAAAGCACTTCTCTCTTCCCAGCCCCTCCAAGCACCCCAGCAGACTGCCTGTTGGCCATGGTTGTGATGGATGTTTATATTCTTTTCAATATTTCCCATAGCATTTTAATAAAATTATTGATGAGAGGGAGAGAATTTGAAAGTTGATCAGTTTCTCCAGGTGAATAGAAGCTGTGAAAGCCTGGGGCTGGACTGTCTTTCTCAGACCAAGAATCCTACTCTTCTGCCCTTAAAGGGGAGAAGAGCAAGTCAGAACCACCATAGTACTCAACAACATAGCTTTGTTAGCTTCCAAATCTTCCAGACTTTCTCACGACTATAAATTGAATTTTTTTTTGAAATACAGATGCTGTTCTTAAAAGAAAGGAATTCTGCCCCAGTCCTTTCAGTGCCCTATTTGCCAGCATCTGGGCCAATACTTGGAGCTCTAAGAAATGGCCTATAACTTAGCAGCTAGTTTGCAAGGTGGCTAGTGGAAGTGCATTTTATTCCTGACCATCCAAGGAGTCTGGGGAACTTATGTTGGGTGTGGTGTTATGTAATTCTGTGGCTCCACTCAAAACCCCTGAGGATAAATAGTATTGGGAATGGGGTTGATGAAGTGGACTGAGGGAGCATGTTGGCTGTACATGGCTTTGAGTGCTTTGGTATAACAAGTTTATTATTATAGCTACCACTTAGGGAGTACTTAACAGTGCTAAGTGATTTCCCTGCATTAGCTCATTTAATCCTCACAACAATCCTCTTTAAAAACTATTAGCCCCCATTTTACAGACAAAGAAACTGTGACTCTGGGGTATTGAGCAGTTCGTGGGAGGTCAGATTCCCATTCAGAAGATTCATTACACTTTATCTGCCCCTCAGTGAGGACAAGGGCCCAATCTTTCTGAGCGCAAAGCCCCGGCATGAAGCCGCTGCTCCTCGAACACCGGGCAGGTTCGAGAGTCCAGGTTGGGCACTGAGCAAGCCGCCCACCTCACGCTGTGGCCTGTGCGCGGAGCGGCCCTGGGGCACCCACACCCTCCGTGGTGCGCTGAAGCCCTCAGGACTTGGCCTAGGAGGAAGCTGTCCTCCCCCAGGAGGGGGAGGCATGAAGATGGGAGGCGGGGTGGGGCGGGGGCTGCCTGCCGTCCACACAACAAAGCTGTCTTCAGGGCAGAAGGAAGGAAACATAGCACTTGCCGGAACTGCGAAAGGGAAGGTGCTGCCACAGCGACAGAGAAACGAAAGGTCCCAGGCCAGGCCTTGGGCCTAACCACCTCCAGGCTTCAAGAACACTGGAAGTATCACTTTTGGGCCTACAAAAGCCTCTCCCTTAATTCATGCAAAGGTTATTTTACAGAAAAAGGTGGAGTGAGCGAGGACACCAATGGCTTCACCCTCGCAGCTGCTGGAGCAGGGGCACCTCCGCTCAAGCCCGGTGCTCGCCCTCCCTAGCCAGCCCCCGCCGCCACCAGGCCCGATGCTCTGCGCCTTTGTCATTCTGCATCCCACGGTGCCAGCTAAGTCGCTCAGCTGTCACAATCAGGCCTGGAGCTGCAGGATACAAAATAACTCCAGCAAGACCTCCCCGAGGCGGGGGCGGGAGGCGGGAGGCCACGCGGGGGCCGGAAGGCCGGGCCCGTTTCGGCGCGCAAAGGGCACCAGCTGCATCTTGGAAGTTGCTAAATTAGCCAGGCTGTTGTTTTTTCTTTTAATTTTTGTGTGAATTCAAGAATAGGTCGCGGATGCCTTGGCAGCGTGTGAATGAGACCCTTTATGAAAGAATGCACCTTGCTGAAGGGCCGCTGTCAGGCGCACAAAACTCTCAGAGAGGCGGGCTTCTACGCGAGCCTCCTGCTGCCCTCCCTGGGGTTCGGTTAATCAGCTTCCCTTCCCCTCGGGCCTGCCCCCGGGCACCCCGCGCTGCGGGGACTCCCTCTCTCCTCGCGGGTGCCCGCGCTCCCGCTCCCTTCCAGCCGCGGAGGGCGAGGCGGGCCTGGGCCTGGGCCTGGCGCTGCCTCTGCGCCCCCTGCCCTGGCTTGGTGCCCGGCGCACCCCTCCGCTGTCAGGGAGCCCGCGCCCAGCCTTCCTCCTCGCTTTGCTGGGCGTGGACCCCCGGAGCCCAGGAAAAGCAGCCTGCGCAGGGAGAAGGATGCCGGGATTGGCAAGATGGAAGATTCTGGAACGTGACAGGCTCCCTCCTGGGCGCGCTCTGTTCTGCTCTTCTCTGCAGAGCTAAGGCTCGGGCCGCCCTGCGCTTCCCATTTGGCGAGCCCCGGAGGCCTTCACCAGCCCGGCATCAGGAGCCGAGCAGAAGGAAAGAACCATTCTGTGATGATAGCCCCAGACATCTGTTACATTAGTAGAAAGTAACCCAGAAGTGGTACTTGCTAGGGTTGGTTTTATTTAACACCACACCCAAGTCCTTTCTGCCATCTTTCTCAATCTCAGGGTACCAGATTTCTCCCGCGGCCTCCTGGACCTGAGTCTACAGGGTAGAGGCAGGGACCCTGCCTCAGCTGCTGCTTTGCCCTCGTGAGCCCCGGGTCTTTACTGAGAGTAGGTAAGAAACGACATGTTACATTCTTAAGACTGCTTTATATATTTTTAAGATACAGCCCAATGTGAACAAGTAACAAAAGAGAAAAAGTACAAACAGCTAATAAATGTATGAAAAATGTTCAGATTCACTAGTTATTGAAAACATGATAATCCAAACTATGGGAAACTATTTCTTCTCTTTCAAGTTAGCAAAATGAAAATATCATAATCCCCCACAGTGGCCTAGGTGTAGTAAATTGGGCACTCTCAGTGGGAGTGTAACCTGGTATGAACTGAGAAGAGGTTTCTGGGAAGTAATTTGACAGTGTTTATCAAGAGCCTTAAAAAGGCCCCAGGTGAATGAGGGGGCTCTAAAGCAGGATCTTGAGAGCCAAGTGGACATGGGTTCCGATCCCACCGTTCCAGCCATGTGCCCTGGGGTTGCTTCACTCAGCTCTTTAAACCCCTTTCCTCAAGTAATAAGACGGGGGTGCTCCTCCCCCCCTCACAAGACTGTTATCAAGATGAAGAGAAAAAAATACAGCCAACTTAACAAATAAATTCATTTCTCTTTTTCTTTAACCCAGTAATCTCGACTGTCTCAGGGAAATAATCTGAGACATGGACAAAGATTCGTGCACAGAAGATGTCTATCGAAGCATGACTTACAATCACACAAACATGAAACCAATGTACCTGGCATGAAGGGTACAGTCAAATGATTTTATATATAAACTCAGTTCATAGTCTATGATGTGCTCGGTTTTATACCTTGCTCTTTCCACTTAATATGACATTTGCAAAATTTAATTATATCTGTAGGATAAATGCCTAGCAGTGGAATTTCTGGGTCAAAGGATGTGCATTTTAAATTTTTACAGCAATGGCCAAGTTGCCCTGCTGGGCTGTTGTTCCAGCAAAAAACCCATCAGTGACGTCTGAGAGCCTGTTTCCCAGCCCTCCGCCCGTGATATCAACCTTTTTGTTCCCTGCCAAAATGGAAGTGGTATCCCATTGAAATTTCAATTTGCATTTCTCTTATTATGAGGGAAGTTGAGCACCTTTTCATATGTTTAAGGACCATTTGTATTTCCTTTTCATTGAACTGTCTATTCAAAAGTTACTTTGGCCTCCTTAATTGGGTAGTAGATCTTTTTTTTTAATTGGTTTAGCCCTTCAGCTGACATACATGTGTAAATGTTTTTTTCTCCAATTTGTCACTTGCTTTTGACTTTTTTTTTTTACCATAAAACTATTGTTTTCCATCAAGAAAAAATTTAATTAAAAATATATCTTGTCTAGGCTCCAGGCAATTGCTCTTTCTGTGCTATGTATGACACACTAACTGACTCTTCTCGCTCTCTTTGGAGCTCCATGAAGACAGGGACTGTGACTATCTAGTTCACCATTGAACCCCTCAATAGGCAAAAGTTCCACTTTGTGAGCGAATGCCACAACCAGCGTGTGGCCTCTGATGCAAATCTGCATAGTACGTAGGGAAGAACATTCTCGTTTTCTATCAAGTTCTGCTAAGAAACAGTCATGTGGCAAAAATGTAGTGAATTCTCAAGAGACCACCATAGCCTCAGGGGTCGACAGCCTCCACATTCAAGGGCATTGAGCTGACAAGCCCACCCCAGGCTCCGACCAGACCCACCCCCAGCCCCTGGCAGACTCACTGTGCTCAGCAACGGCTCCCCACCAGCGGATCCTCATCCGCAGGGCCTGGGAGTTTCAGAAGACCCTCAACTTGTCTCCTCAGGGGCCTAGGAGGAAAAGGAACGTTCTTTTCTAAGAAGAAAGAACAGGGTGGCCCGGGTTGTATCATGCAAATGAACCTACCCCTAACCTAGGAAACTTTTCCTGCATTCCTGTCCTCACCAGGAAGAACCAAGAAAATAAAAAAAAAAAAAGGAAGGCAGGATAACTTCCAGCCTCTAGCAGAGCTGAGCCAGGCAATGGGGCCAGCCTCTTATCTCTTCCTTGCTACTCAGATTTGAGCAGAGATGCAAGGTAACACCTTGTCCCCAAAGTTGATTTCAGCTTAGAGCTCTGCCATCGGAATCGATTGGTAAGAGCCACATTCCAAGAGCAAGAAACATTGGTGTGTCTCTGAGGAACCTGTGTTCAGCCTTCTGATTTGGTTCCTTCTTCCCAGAAAGCATAGCATGACACAGCCACTCTAAACAGTCACCTCTACCCTCCCTTTACATTTTGAAAGGCTTTTTTATTTTTAACTTTTTATTTTGAGAAATATGTCAGACTTACAGAAAAGTGGCAAAAAGCATTCAATGAACTCCAATATGCCCCTTACCTAGATTCACCAATTGTTCATATTCTTGCCACATTGGCTTTATCACTCCTCGTATAATGCATACTATAATTATTATCTTTTTTAATGAACCATTTGAGAATAAATTGTAGACTTTTACCCCTAAATATTTCAGCCCTAGCTCCTAACATCAAGGGCATCCTCTAATGTAATCACAGCACAATTATCAAATTCAGAAAATTTAATCTTAATAAATTACTGTTATCTAATCCATTCATATTAACATTTCATTAATTGTCCCTTTAAAACCCTGTGTCTCTGTTTCTTTCCCAATCCAGGACCACATGATGCATTAAGTTGTCACATCTTATTTTCCTTTTAATCTAGAATCATTCTTCCACCTTTTCTAGTCTATATGACCTTGAAGATTTTAAAGATCACAGGCCAGTCATTTTGTAGAATGTCCTTTCATTTTGGGTTTGTCTGATATTTCCTCATGATTAGATTCTCATTCTGCATTTTTGAGAAAAGACTTAGTTGCTCATGATTCTTGTGTACTGTAACTAAATCATCAGGTGGGCCACATTTAAAAACATGTTTTTTCGTTATAGTTTCCTATTCATTTGCAGTTTATTTTCTAATAAATTGTTCTTTTTCTACATTCTTTTACTATCTCCTTTGGCTATCTTTAAATCGTTGGTTATCTTTAAACATGGGAAAATATTTTTTATTTAGGAGTTAGCAGTGTTTCCTGTCTGGTTATAGGAGTTAGCATTTAATGTTCATTCTTTGGAACACAGATCAGGGTCTCTCTCGCTCTCACTTTCTCTCTCTGTTACTTCTGTAAATGTTTTTGCATCTGTTTATAATATTTTGATATCGACAACATTTTTGAAGTGAAAATGTAATTTTCACCCAGACCAACTCTCCCTTTTTCTCCTTTGTATCCCAGTTTCTAGTGCAATTCCTGGCAACCCTCAGGAAGCACTTGGCAAACATTTATTGGTTGATTGACTGGATGAATTTAGTAACTACAAACTGAATTTTCTGAATTCAAGTCTTATGCTGGGAATAATTTAGGTTAATATTAACTATCATACACACTGAAAAGTATAGGAATTCAGGTATTAGAGTTTTACCATTTTTCTTCTACTAATAATTTGTGTCCCAATCTTCCAATGATCCCAAAGTTTACGATCTGATCCTGACTGAAAGTCTGTTTGAGTGCTGGTGCATCTGAAGCTAGAAGGCTGTGGATGGGGGGTGGGGGCTGGTTGAAGTCGAGCTCCTGTGGGGAAAGTTTCCTCCAGGAAATGAAGGCAGAGGCCAACCCAGGGCTTTCAGGCTTTCTGCTGGAGGACATCAGGTCTGAACCCAGAGAATCTACCATTCACTCCGTGGTTTAAGCCCTCAGGAAGTTCCCTCTGGCTTGCAGCTTGGTCCAGCCACCTCACCCTGACACACAGGGCAGTTGGCCATCTAGAATCTACCCACCTCTCCGGGCCAACTCTTCCTCCCCATTGTTTTTTCCTCAGCCAGTAAAGCCACCTTCTCCAGCCTCACCCTGGAGTGCTGATCTTTGGTCAATAGATATATGAAAAGGTGTTCAAACTCTCAAACCAATACACATTTAAATTGTAATGAAATGTCAGTTATATATAGCTTATCAGATTGACAAATATTAGAAAGAGTAATTGAACTCGGGCATGTGGCAAAAGAGTTACTTTTATACGTTTTTCATACATTTAGCATTATCTTTTTAAACTTACAATGCCTTTACCGATGGATCAAGCAGTTCCACTTCTGGGACTCTTTCCCATAGAAATACTTGTGCAACTGTAGAAACAGGAGGTGCCTTGTTTGTAATAGTGAAAAGACACAAACTACTCACTCATCTGTCCACTAATAGGGGACTGGTAAAACAGATTATAGCCCAGCTTAGAGTACAATACAATCCTGTTGTTAAAAAGAACACTGTAAGTTTCTCTCATGCAAGCTCCAGCTAGACATCCCCAATGGCCACGGTATGCCATGCCCTTACTAAGTAGTCCCCAAATGTCTAGGTCCCTACCTGAGATTCTATAAAATATTCACTCGCTAAGTTTTCTCTCTCAGAAACTTAAATCCACCAGAGTGTTCCTGTGCCAGACAAGTCCTAAAACCCAGAGGCAACAGCCTCTTTAAGAACAACAATCAGATGCGGCCCCCTTCCCCATCCTGTCGACACCCCCTTTCAATATGAACAAGTTAGGGGGCTCACTGCCTAGACACCCCTGAAGATGGAGAAAGAGATTGAGAGGAAGGGGTAGCAACAAACAAGATAGGATTAACAAAGGTCTATGAATACTGAAACTTTATATAAATTTTATATATATATATATTTAGATGCTGGGATGTTGGAATAGCTGGAAGGAGGTAAATAACATGGTGGAACTGTAGCCTATAGCATCCTTTGGAATTTGCTCTATAGCTACTCACTGAATTGTGCTTTGAAAGTCTTCACCTTTCTGTTTATACTCTATATTGCATAATAAGGAAAGAACTGAAACTGTGGAACTGTAACCCATAACAATTTTTGAAATTACCTATATAACGACTTGTTGAGCTGTACATTGAAAGTTAACACCTTTCTGTATGCATGTTATATTTTACAATAATGGAAATAGCTGAAGTTGTGGAACTGTGACCCATGATATTCTTTGAAATTTGCTAACTACTTGTTAAATCATACTTTGAAAGTTATCACTATTATGTATACATGTTAAAGTTCACAATAAAAAAATACATTAAAAAAAGGAAAAAAAAAGAGAACGTGGTAGCTCTGCATGGGCTAACGTGGAACATGTCCAAGATCTATTGTTAAACGGAAAAAGCCGTGTGCAAAGCAGATTAAGTATGGTTATTGTTATCGTGAAAATATTAACAAGTTTATATGTTATTATATGCATGGCAAAAATCCTGAAAGAACTTACACCAAACTATGAACAATGATTATCTCAGGAATGTGGGATTATAGGAGGCTTTTGTGTACTCTGTTCTGTACATAGGTAATGTTTGAAATTTTTGTAAGAAATGTTATTTGCAAATCAGAAAAAAATAAAAGAAAGAAAATTAGAAAAAAAGAGTAAGAGTCAAAAAATGGTATTGTTTGGGGTGAGGGGGTTGGTGGGTGTACAGATACAATAAGATTGACTTTGTTGACAACTGCTCAAGTTGGGGAGGGTTTGCCGTATTCTCTACTCTTGTATGTGTTTGAATTTTTCCATAATAAGTTAAAAAAAAAATAAAACCAAAACATCTGGGACATGTAGAGAGGAGCAGGCATGGCCTGTCTGTTGCTAAAGGCTGGAGATCTTTGGACTTCTTTAAACATGTGACTAAATTTAGATTTTAATAGGTAGAGAATGAACCTCATTATCGACTTTGTTAAATATAAAACTGTGCCTTAGAAAGATTAATCTGTATAATTTGAGTTGGAGGGTTGGAGGTAAGGACACCAACCAGAAGTTATTTCCCTACAGGCTGGTAGAGTAAGACAGAAGGTCAGTTAGAGGTGGGTTAGAGGTTACCTGGAAAAGTCATGGCGATTGCTTGGCTGTGGGGAGGTGAAGAAGAAGCCCCAGGTAACATCTCAGTCCTTCTCCGGGGCCCGGGAGGCTGGGGGGCCACTAGCAGACATGGAGAGCCATTTCCTGAGCACCACGATCCATTGACTTCCGCTGCCGGGAACCCTCCCAGCCACTGCTGCATTTTAGCCCTGCTCATCCCAGTTACCTGGCATCTGAACTTGCCTTTACCTTCGTTCCACTTTTTCTTTTCTCTTCCAGCACCAGTTTCTATTTATCCTAGTGTTTCCTGTCTGGTTATGGGAGTTAGCAGGAGGAGGGGTGTCCTAGCTTCCTAGGCTGCCCTTAACAGATTCCCACAAACTGGGGCTGAAAACAGCAGAAGCTTATTGCCTAACAGTTCTGGAGGCCAGAGGTCCAAAATCAGGGTGTCGGCAGGGCCATGCCCTGAAGTCTGTCGGGAAGAATCTGTCCCCTGCCCCTCTCCTGGCTTCCGGCAGTGGCTTGCTGGCAGTCCATGACGTTCTCTGCCTCAGTCGTCACAGGACGTCTCCTGTCTGTCTCTCTGTCTCCAATTCTCCCCTTCTTATAAGGACACCAGTCATACTGCTTTAGTGCCCACTCTAATCCAGTTGCTTCATCTTAACTAATAACATCTTCAAAGACCCCATTTCTAAATAAGGGCACATTCCCAGGACTGGGGGTTAAGACTTAACATGTCTTTTGTGGGGGACACAGTTCAACCCCTAACCATGGGTTTTTAAAGTACAAAATTTATTTACAACCAATATTGTTCAGATGTATGGTTTTCAATTCAAAATGTTCTTTTCTCCAGTCTTGAACCACAATTGGAGGCAGATGACTTAGGAAGGACCAGCGATAGAATCACCTTCTCCCCAGTGTCTAGTCCTATATTGCTCCTGAGATCAGTTTCCCCATCTATAAATTGGGAATCTCAATAATAATATCTACTGTGTAGAGTTTAATGAAGATTAAATAAGTTAATTAATATCAAGCACTTAGAACAGAGCCTGACATGCTGTAAGCTCTGTATAAACACCTGTTACATAAAATAAAGAAAATGGTTTTCCAGTTTTATGGGTTCTTTGGAGACTCTGATGGAATACGCACATTGTATCCAGTATTGGAAAGGAATACATTAATTTACCAAAACTTTACCCAAAGCTTGGATGTCCAGGAGAGTTCTAGGGCCTGGGAGGGGACGTCTTAGGAAATGCCCCATGGGCTGTGGTTCCCCAGTGAGAACAGCTTCTGAAGTTCAAGTTTCAGTTTCTCCAGAATTGAAAACAGGTCTCAGCTTGCACAGACCCTGTGACAGTTCTATTTGCTGGGCATTACCCCTGTATTTTATATGCCATTTCCAATCCTTACAACAACCTTGCCGGGAAGAGATTATTAACCTCAGTTTACAGATGTTGAAGTTGAGGCTCCAAGGGGGTAAGTGGCTTGCCCAAGGTGGGGAACAGGGTGGGAGGTGCATCTAGGAGGGAGGCTGGAGCCAGCCCATGGGACCTTCAGGGTGAATGAAGACCCTTCATTTACTGAGTGCTGCATCATGCCTGGCCAATCTAGGCCCTTGCACGTGGGACTCGTTATCCACAGAAGAACCCCTCCAGGGAGGAACTTTTGACCACCCCCTTTTACCAAAGAATAGTCTGAGGCACAGCAAGGTTAAATCACCAGCTAGCAGACACTGAGACCTCTTGTATCAAAAAATCACCTAGGTTGCAAATAAAAATGTAGATTCCTATACCTCACCCCAAGCCCATGAAATAGAAATCTGCCTAGGATTTGGATGTTTCCAGAAAGCTTTCCCCGAAACCTGTAAAAGGGGAAATGTGATTGCCCACAGAGAGTTAAACCATAAAAACAGTGCTAAAGAATCCCAGTGCAGTCACCTCTAAAGGGACAGAACAATATTCCCCTTCCTTCTTAACACTAACCGGATTGGTTTTTCTCAAACAGGGTAAAGGAAGGATGAAAAGGAGAAAAATTTATGACCCTGGCATAGAGGAACGTTACTTAAACAAGATGCAAAAAGCGCAAGCCTTAAGAGAAAAGGACTCAAATATTCAACCACGTAAAAATCAAAAATTGCCATGCAACAGAAAATGTCATTTAAAAAAGCGAAGAGAAACCAGGGAAGGGGAGAAGATATTTGCATTACATAAAATCAACAAGGGACTGAGTATAATCAACAAAACATCAGTACCTAGAGTATGTAAAGAACATCTAAAAATCAATTTAAAAACAAGGAGAAACATCTCCATAGAATAATGATCAAAGGACATGAACAGACAATCAGAAGAAAATCCCTCAATACAAATAAACACTTGAAAACAGTGTCCAACTTCACCAGGGATGGGGAAATGCAAATTAAAACCACAATGAGATACCATTTCAAGTGTTGGTGAGGCTGTGCAGCAAATGAAACTTCCACACATGGCTGGTGGCACTGTAAAAGGGGACACTTTACTTTGCAGAGCAATTTGGCAAAAGCTAATAAAGTTGAAGAGGCAAATATTCTCCCTAGAAAAATTCTCCCATATGTGCTCTGAGACAAGTACAAAAATGTTCACTGCAGCACTGTATATAATAAACAAAAGTGGAAACAATTTAAATGTCCACTAATAGAAGAATGAATAAACACTTTTATGTATAATCATCTGGTGGAACAATATGCAAAAGTTAAAATTAATGAACTGCTGCTATACATATCAACATTTCAAAATATAAGTCAGATCACTTCTCTCCTCTGCTTAAAACCTTTTGATGACTCCCTGTTTCCTTTGATTCAGGCAAAACCCTCACATGGCCTGCAAGCCCCTACGTGATCAGTACCCCACGCCATCATTTTCCTGTCGTTATCTGGACGGCTCTCCAAGGCTCTCTCCTTAAACTCCTTGGCTCAAATGATACCTTTTCCGTGAGGCCTCCCGGGACCCCTCAATTTACAACGGCAAACCCTCCTCCTGTTAGCATGCCCTAGCCCCTCCTGGCCTGCTCGGCCTTTCCTTTCTCTCTCTGGCATGATCTCCTTTCAAACATATGCTATAATGCAAATAAAATGATGCTTACTGTTTGCTTTCTGTCCTCCTCTGCTAGACTATGTCCCATGAGGGCAGGGATCTTTGTCACTTTGTTTACTGATACATCCCAAACACTTGCCCAATGAATGAACATGACTAAATTTAAAACAAAACAAAAAAAAACATAATGTTAACCAATGAAATCATGCTGCAGAGCAATATTTATGGAATGATATCATTTAAATAAAGTTTACAAAATCATGTAAAACAATCCTATGCATTGTTTATGTATACATACATATATAATAAAAGTATAAAAACATAAGGGAATGATAAACACCAAACTGAGGATAGTAGTTACCTCTGGTTTTAGGGGGAGGGAGACAGACTACAATTGATTTATAATGTTATGTCTTAAAACAAGTGATCTGAAGTAAATATGACAAAATGTTAAGATGTGACAAAGCTGAGAGGTGAGATGTGGTATTGATTATATTTTCTACTATTTTTGTTGGCTTGAAATATTTCAAGGCTTTCGCAAAACTAAACAATAAATTAACCCCCAAAAGATTACGTTGGCCATGCTAGCCTAGACCGGGGTAAGCACTGGAGAGAAGCCACCTCACTGGGAAGTCACTGCAGTCCCTTTAGCTAGGCACATCCTATTCTGAAGGGAGGAGTTGGCTACTAAAAGTTGAGCCACTGATGGCAACTAAATGTGTCGTGGTGTGGAGTGACAGGCACTCTCTTACACTGCTGGAAACTGTTTAGCCGCATTATTCATGCTAAGCAGGTCCTGCCCCAATCAAGATGGCAGAAGGAGATGCTCTAGGGCTCTGTCACCAGCAAAAACTGGCAGATACAATTTGCTCAAAGTTCTGGAAATCAAAGGTTTTCATTAACAGGGCAAGCACCAAATCAAGAAAAAGGCAGCTTGGCACTTGGCATGGGGCCAGTCTGCACTCCCAACACGGGGCCCTGGTGCTGGTTCCAGAGAGAGTGGAGTAACCTTTGCGCACATTCTAGGGTGTGTGGATGTCTGTGCCAATCTGTCTGGGGCAGTCTGAACCAGGACACACATTACAGGCTCACCATCCCAAAGCTTGCCCTGAACCCATAAGTGACTAACAGAGCTCTCCTACAGATTCCTGTAGAGGAACAGTCAAATCACAGCTGCCTGGAGTAAAGGAGTGACAGCTGTGGGACATACAGTGACGCACCCATAACCATGATGAAATGCTGTTTCCCAGGGAAATGAAGCATTCGTATTCATGCAAATGGGGGAATGCCAAGGGCTATACATGCATGCCCAGGATAAGACACATGCATTAAAAACAAAAGAAGGACCCTATATTTTGCTTTGGACTATCCTCTAAACTCATTATTTGGATAGCTAAGCTCTGAGGGAGAATGCTCACACAGGCCAATCTGTGAAGACTAGGAAAGGTGTTTTCTAGTCTCTCTTTTTATTTCTTGTTAGCTCCTGGCATTCAAGGAAATTCCTAGCTGGATATGAGCTTAAGGACCAAACACCTCAAAATCTAAAATTCCAGCAATTACACATTAAAATATCAAAACGCCTAGCTTGGAACAAAATATAACAAAACATACAGAGAAACAGGAAGTGAAGGCCCAGGCAAAGGAGAAGACTAAAGCATTAGAAACCACCAATGAGGAAGACAGGAGCTGGGACTGTAAGCTTTATATCAATGTGGAATTTCTTGAACTTCATAACTTCACTTAAGGTGGTTATGTAATATCCTTGAAGTGTACAGAAAAATATTATATGTTCAAGGAACATGATGTGTACCACCTACTCTCAAATGTTGAGAAGATAGGTAGATACATACATACATACATACACACATGGTGGATGGATGGATGGATAGATGGATGGATAGAATTCCAAAGCAAATGTAGCAAAATGTTAAAATTGGTAGATCTGGGTGTCTGGAGGTGTTATGTTGGAGCTTTCTGTATGGGTTTTGGCTTTCTGTGTGGGTTTTGTGTTATTTTTGTAACTGTCTTATAAGTTTGAAATTATTTCAAAATAAAAGTTTAAGGAGAAAGAAATAAGCTAAAGAGACCCATGTCCTATGGCACAGCAATTCCACTCTCTGGTATAAAACTAATAGAAATGCGTACACAAAAGCCCTAAAAGACGTGCACAAGAATGTTCATAGCAGCATGAACCTTGTTTCCAAAGTGGAAACAATCAAAATATTCATCAGTGGAAGAACAGATATATAAATTTCAGTGTATTCACATTGGAATCCTATACAGCAATGAAAATGAATTAATTACAGCTACGTACAGCACTACAAATAAATTTCACAAATACAGTGTTGAACAAGAAAAATAAGGCACACAAAGATGAGATACTATATAATTTCATTTATATGAAAGTCATGATACTGGCTGTTTGGGGAGGAAGGAACAGGTGGTCATTGGGAAGCATCTTAAGGGGGGCTTCTGGGAAACGGAACTGTAGGATTTCTTGGTTGGGTTGTCATTTCAAGGTTATGTTCACTTGAGCTGAATTTATGAATTTTATACTTCATTTATATGTATGTATGCCATGAATTTATCAGGGACCATATTAATCTCTGTATTGATCTAATTTTCATTTATGTGCTGTTAAGGTGAATCCCATATATATGTTTTAAATCAATTAAAAAATTTTTAAATAAAATATTTGATTTATTTAACACCCTTTGTTCCTATTCCACCAAACAACTTTCTGAATATGACTGGCTTCTTAAAGGAGAGAAAGTTTAGCCATACTACGTGGGTATTCCATTCTTTGTAAATTATGCATTCATTAATTCATTGAAAATAAACAGCCCACTCTGCTGAATTCTCTGCCACACGGAGGAAATACAATGATGAAAAAAATCAGACAGTGTCTGCATTCATGGGGTTTGCAGACTTGTGGTACAGGAGGTCCTAATGACAATCAAATAACAAGAACTATTTCCCTTTTTTTTTTTTTTTTTTTTTACAATTTTTATAGTGAACACATAAAGTGGCTTTCAGGGTTTTTATATCAGTCTTGTAAATTTTGTTACTCTTCTGGGTAACTTTTTCTCCCACAGGGAGCCCAGCTTGCAAAAACTGACCTGTTCCATGGGGTCTGTCACCATGCTGGGGTGGGAAAGGTCCAGAGTTGAAGCCCAGAGGGGCCAGTTCTCCCTGAGCTGCATGCTAGCTGGATATGTGAATGTAAGCACATGCTGTCTAATTTCAGCCCCAGGATTTGTGTTTTGTTTTGTTTGTTGTCTGTTTTATCTCAAATTGTTTTAATCCTCAAATTCTTTACTAGCTCAAACATTGAACTCATCTATACATATTCTTTTTTTTAAATTGTATGTGTGTGTGTGTATATATATATATATACACATACATAACACAAAATTTCCCATTTAACCATTTTTAAATGTACACTTCAGTGGTGTTAATTATATTCACAATGTTTTGCAACCATCACCACCATCCATTACCAAGAATTTTCATCACCCTAATCAGAAACTCAGTACCTATTAAGTAATAACTACCCATTCCCTCCTCTCCCCAGCCCCTGGTAGCCTCCTATCTACTTTCTGTCTCTAAGAATTTGCTTATATTAGATGTATCATATAAATGGAATCATATGTGTCCTTTTGTATCTGGCTTATTCCACTTAGCATAATGCTTTCAAGGCTTTCCATGTTGTAGCATCTATTCGTAATTTAATTTCATTTTATGGCCAAATAATATTGTGTGGATATACCCAAATTTTGTTATTCATTCATCAGTTGATGGACATTTGGGATGTTTCCACTTTCTGGCTATTATGAATAATGATGCTATGAATATTGGTGTACAAGTTTCTGTGTGGACATTAAGTTCTCATTTCTCTCGACTCATATCTAGGACTAGAGTAGGTCACATACTAACTCTATCTTGAACCTTTTGTGAACTGCCAGGCTGTGTTCCAAATGTGGCTGCACTATTTATACTCCCACCAAGAGTGTACAAGTGTTCCAGTTTTTCCACATCCTTGCCAACACTTGTTATTATCTGTCTTTTTGGTTATAGCATCCTAGTGGATGTGAAATGGTTTCCCATTGTTGTTTTGATTTGCCTTTCCCTGATGGCTACTGATGTAGAACATCTTTCCATGTGCTTTTTGATCACTTGTATTTTTCCTTCAGAGAAATATATACTCAAATTTTTTGTCTATTTTAAAAATTGGGTTATTTGCCTTTTTATGATGAGTTGTAAGGAGTCTTTATATATTCTGGATAGAAGTCCCTATCAGATATATGATTTTCAAATATTTTCTCTCATTCTTTGGGTTATCTTTTCACTTTCTTGATTGTGTCCTTTGAAGGACAACAGATTTTAATTCTGATGATATCCAATTTATATACTTTCTGGTGTTTTTCATCCTTTTGGTGTCTTATCTAAGAAACAATCACATAATCCAATGTCATGAAGTTTTACATCTATTTTTCTTAGTGTTTACATTTAGAACTTTGATACATTTTTTTAATATGGTGTAAAGTAGGAGTCCAATTTCATTCTTTTATATGTGGATAACCTGGCACCGTTTGTTGAAAAGACAACTCTTTCCCCCATTGAATTGTCTTGGCACCCTTGTCAAAACTTAACTGAATGCAAATTTGTGCATTTATTTCTGGACTTTCGATTTTATTCCATTGATCTATTTGTCTATCATTATACTAGTATCACACTGTCTTGATTATTGTAGATTTGTAGTAAGTTTTGAAACCAAAAAGTATGTGTCCTCAAACTTCATTCTTGTAAGTTTTCAAAATTGTTTTGTTATTCCCAGTCCCTTGCATTTCCATATGAATGTGTACTCCTGCAAATAAGGCAGTTGAGATATTGATAGAGATTTCACCGAATCTATAGATCAATTTGAGGAGTATTGTCATCTGAACAATATTAAGTCTCCTATCTATGGACATGGGTTGTCTTTCCTTTTATTCGAATCTTCTTTAACTTCTTTCAACAATGTTTTATAGTTTTCAAATTGTGTACTTCTTTTGTTAAATTTATTCACAAGGATTTTATTATTTTTGATGCTATTGTAAATGGAATTGTCTTCTAAATTTAATTTTCAGGTGCACCATATAGAAATACAATTTTTTAAATTGATGTTGTATCTCCAATCTTGCTGAAGTATTGATTAGTTCTAATGATTACTTTAGTAGGTTTCTTATGACATTCTACATACATAATATCATGCCATCTACAAACAGAGTTGTATGTTCTCCTTTCCAATCCGGGTGCCTTTATTTCTTTTTCTTGCCTAATTTACCTTGCTAGAACCTCTGGGACAATACTGAATAAAAATGGCAAGAGAAGACATCTTAATCTTGTTCCTGATGTAAGGGGAAAAGCTGTCAGTCTTTAAAGTATGATGTTATCTGTCAGTTTTTTAGGAGGCCCCTTATCAGGTGTGATGGTTTGAAGCTACATGTATGTCAGCAAAGATCATGTTCTTTTAATCCATTCCTGTGGGCACAGACCTATTGTAGGTGGGAAATTTGATTAGATTATTTCAACTGAGAGGACTGGAATAAGGTGGGTCTTAATCCTCTTACTGAAGTCCTTTATAAGAGGATAAAGACAGAAAAAAAAAAAACGCCCAGGGAAGTTTAGAGAAAAGCCCCCAAGAAGCTGAGAGAAGAAACTGCTAAAGCCAGAAGCTGAAAGCAACAAAAGCCAGGAGAGAAAGCCCAGCAGACATTGCCATTCTCATGGCCTTGTGACAGAGAAGTCCCAGATCGCCAGCAGCCTTTCTTCAGAGAAGGTATCGTCCGGTCGGTGCCTCAATTTTTGGACATTTTCACAGGCTTAGAACTGTAAACTTGTAAGTTAATAAATCCCCATTGTAAAAGCCAATGCATTTCGTCAGCTTTAGCAAACCAAAACATCAGGTCATGCTGATCTCCTCTATTCATGGTTTGCTGATGTGTTTATCATGAAGAGGTGTTAAATTTTGCTAAATGCTTTTTCTGCATCTATTGTGATGTTAATGTGAGTTTTGTTCTTTATTCTGTGATATGGCATGTAATTATTTTAGTGTTTTTAGTGAAATATAACATTTATACATAAAAGTGATAGCTTTCAAAATATGATTTAACAAGTAATTATAAAGCAAATTTCGAAGAATATTATGGGTTACAGCCCCACCATTTCAGTTATTTCCTTCTAGCTGTTCTAATATCCTAGAGACTAAAAAGTATATATTTATATAAAGATTCAGTATTTCTAATCCTTTATTAAATCCTAACTTGTCTGTTGCTATTCCTCCCTCTCGTTTGATCACTGTCTCAGTCTTCAGGGATATCTGGACAGTGATCAGCCTAACCTGTTCATATTGAAAAGGGGTGTTGACATAATGGGGCAGGGGGCTGCATCTGGTTGATGTTCTTGAAGAGGCTCTTGCCTCTGGGTTTGGGGACTTATCTGGCATAGGAACACTCTGGAGGATTTAAGTTTCTGAAAAATATACTTAGTGAGTGAAACTTTCTAGAGTTTCATAGGGACCTGGGTATTCTTTAGGATTTTCAGGAATACTGTTGGTTAGGGCTTGGCATACTGTACATTTAGATTATCCAATTGAAACTTGCATAAGAGTAACCTCCAGGATAGCCTCTTGACTCTATTTGAAATCTCTTGGCCACTTAAATCTTATTTTGCTACCTTTTTTCCCTTTTGGTCAAGAAGACATTCTCAATCCCTTGATGCCAGGGCCAGGCTCATTCCTGGGAATTGTGTCCCATGTCATAGCATATAAACTTACTTCTCTCTTCTTCCAGCTCAAATTTGCTGTTGAACCCCTCTAGTAATTTTTTCATTTCAGTTATTGTACTTTTCAACTCCAGAATATCTATTTGGTTGTTTTAAAAATTTATCTCTTTGTTGATTTTCTATATTTGGTGAGACATCACTCTCATACTTTCCTTTATTATTTAGTCATGTTTTCCTTTACTTCTTTGAACATATTTGTTATAGCTCATTTAAAGTTTTTCTCTGGTAAGTCCCATGATGGGCTCCTCAGGGACCTTTCTATTGAGTGTTTTTTTTTTCTGTGTATGGACTATACTTTCCTTTTTTTATTTTAATTTTTTGCATATATAATTTTTTTTTGAAAACCAGACATTTTAAATATGTTGCAACTCTAGAAACCAGATCCCCCTAGCCAGTGTTTGTTGTTGTTGTTTGTTCTTGTCAATGTGCTGTTGCAGTTGTTTAGTGACTTTTCAGAGCTAATTCTGCAAAGTCTGTTTTCTTTGTCATGTGTGGGCACTGAAGCCTCCACTTGATTAGCTTAGGGGTCAGCTAAATTTTAGACAGATTTCCTTAAATTCCTTGAACCAATAAGTCTTCCAGTCTTTTCTCAGGGACTCCGTGAAGGTTAGGGCATGCCTTAAACACCTCAGCAAGTAGTTTGCAGCTCTGCCTTAGCCTTCACCTCCTGCTCCTTCAGAGTCTCAAGGTCAGCCAGTGGTGAGAAATTAGGGTCTTCTCAGTTCTTTCCTAGATATGCAGAGAGACCTGCACATGTGTGTGGCCTTCTGGATTTCCAGAAATATGTCAGAGATTTTCAAAATCCCCTATAAACATCTCATTTTCCAGTTTCCCCTTTTAAGTTGTTTGGTCAGCCTCCTGTTTGCCCCAGTTTTCAACAAAATGCCTGAGAGGAAAGGTTGTTTGTGGTAAGTAAACTCTGAGCAGGTCAAATAGCCCTCTGAATGTTGTTTCCAGGAAACTGCCAGATAGGTCAAATAATGAGAATTGTCTGTTGATAGAGCTTTTGGGGAGCTCCAAACCTATCAGCACCCCTTCAGTAGTAGTTGCTATGTGTTGTTTTTCACAGCTACCATAATTGCAAGACTGTTGGTTTTTGAGGCTACACTTAAGCTGGGCAGAGAGCAAACGGAAGGGGGCAAATGCAACAAAGCTCATTGTTCTTATCAAGATTAAGCCTTTTTTTTTCCTTTTTTTTTTTTTTTTTTTTCTTTTTGAATAAACACTCCTCAGATTATTGCAAGCCTTTGGCTAATTTTCAGCATTCTGAAAAATTGATTTTGACATTTTTTTCCAATGTTCTCATTGCTTTTGTGGAAGAGTGAATTTTCAGATGTCCTTACTTCACTTTCTGGAGTGCTAGTCTCCTTGGGATTTATCTTTGTTCTTCCACTTTTGGGTTTGGATGTACTTCCTGGGGCTGAGGACGGGGCTGGGACTCTTCAAGGGCTTGCAACTTTTGGCACCTGCTCCACATTTTCCATTTAAGGGTGTCTAGGGAGCAGATATGTCCTTGTTATCATGCCCAGCTCGCTCACTGCCTCAACAGACCCAGGTCATCTCTCTTCACTTGCCCAGTTCAGAAACACAGGCTTCCTGCCCCTTGCTTGTCCTCCTCCCTCCCTGCTTCTCTATTCTTCTTGTCCACATCCTTTCTTCTTCTTCCTTTCTCCTTCTCCTCTTTGCTCTGCCCTTTCCTTCCACTTCCCATCTTCTTCCCTTCTCTTTCCACATCTGCTCTAGTGAGGCAGTGTGGTTTAGTGAATATGCCCAGGCTCCAGAAGGATCTGAGTTTAAATACCAGCACTGCCATGCAACTTTGGGCATGACCCTCTGTTTGCTCACCTGTAAAATGGATTTAATAACAACTTGCAGTGTTGTGAGATAATATATGCAAAGATGGGCACATTGTAATCATTCAATCATTGAAAGCAATTATTCATTAATAAATACAATATACATTTTTATTTCTGGTATGGCTATATTACCCATTTCATTTCCTTGTTTCTGTTTTTAAATTTTCATATGATTCACCATTCATTGTTTTAAGGCATCTATCTCTTCTATTACTTTGTGTCTTGATCCTTTTTTTCACTACCATGGCATTTTGTCTCTGTCTCTTTATTTGTCTGTGTCCCTGCTAAAGGGTAGCTCCTCAAGGCAAGGACCATGTCTTATTCACGATCAGATCCCAGGGCCTTGGACATCATCTGGCACATGACAGGGGCTCAATACACATTTGCTAAAAGTCAAGTGAATGAAAGACTGAAATTCTTCCCACCCATGAGAAAGAAGGAATTTTCCAGCAGGCCCAGGGCACCTGGCTCTGCTCCCACCTCTCCTAACTCTCGTGGATGCCCCACGTGTCCTGAGGTAACAGTTTCCCAGGCTGTCACTTTCATCTTTGTTTCGTCTTCCTGGGGTATCTGTCCCCATTTTCAATTGCCAGTCTCAAATGCCAGCTAACCCGGGTTGCCTTTAGTCTCTCTCCCTCCCTAAATATCCAGTGTTTCTTCTATAGTGTTCTTTGTGCATTTCTTCTACTGTTTTCCTCAATCTGGATTCAGCAACTCTGTGTTCCCCCAAGGCCTTCCACACCTCAAAGGGCTGAATATGTTATTTGTTGAATTAACCCAAGAAGCATCCACTTTTTCTTCATTATTTTCTACCTTTCCCCTATTTGAACCCTTAGCTTCAGTCTGTACTACCTTGCTTTTCTATTCATTCCTCTCTCCTTTCATTGAAAAGACATTTGTCATTTGCTTTTCAAGTATTAGGTACTGGGGCGATCAGAGTGGACAAAGCACTGGTCCAGGTGCAAAGAAGCTCACAGTCCAAGGGGTGTGGTGGGCAACAGTAGGGGCACACTGAAAGAGGGGCCGGTAACCCAGTTTGGGGAGGTCAAGGATAGCTTTCCAGGGCAGGTGGCATCTAAGCTGAGATCCCCAGCCTTTGGTTGTGTATACCCCCTGCCTCTCCATCACTGGGACCCAATCCATTTGGATCCCCTCAAGCATCTGGTGGCCTCTCTTACTGACCCCTTTTCCTGGAGATGCTCTGCTCTCTCAGCTTTCAAGACAGTGGCCCTTCTGGTCCTCCCATACTGTGGTCTCTCTTTTTTAGTGTCCAATGGCTACCAGCAATAATGTAGGCATTTACACAGTTTCATCCTTGACCTTTTGTCTGTCTTCCTTGATCAACTCCTGCCTTGATGTGGATGGCTTCTAAATGTGCATCTCTAAATTCCAGTCTTCTTGCCTGAGAGCTGGAGCTACATTTCTATCTGCCTGCTGGATCCAACCTTCCACGGCTATTCTGCCATTTCTTCCAAATTTGGCATATCCAAAACAGAACTTAGTATTTTTCTTCTAAGCTCCCGCTCCTGAGGCTATCAGGTTATATTGGTTATTATTTTAAGGGCTTAGGCTAAAACTGGGCAGAAGGTTGGCTCCCTCTTACTTTTGTTTTTTACATAATCCAGTATGAAGTCTAACCTTGTCATGCTCCCTCCAACTTACAGGCATTCTTTTGTGACAAGTACAACCATACTATTTTATTATTTGTCTCTATTCACAGGTAAGTGTTTCTTCGTGGCACATCAAGAAGTAGCCTTGGCATAACAAGCGCCTGTGGGATGCTGGGTGCTGAGATGGGATGGCTGAGTTTGATTGTGGTTAGTTGTCTGAACGCCAGTCAGCTCTGATAGATGCATTTAGGGCAGTCATTTGTGTTATTCACCAAATATTTCCAGCTCTCAGTCTTCCTGGCAAGTGGTAGAGTTGCACGTTTTGGCTCCTTTGGGTGGGGCCACGTAAAGTTCTAACTCATGCGGCGTGAGTGCATGGATGTACTGCTGAGTATCCCTGGGCTGAAGCATTTAATTGCAAGGGGAAAACCCTTCCCTTTTTTCCCTCTGCTGTGGGGACTGGCAAGGGTTGAGGGGGTAGGTGCTTCCCCAGCCTGGCTCCCAGAATGAGGAGCCATGAAGCAGCGACCCCAGACAGCTCATGAGGGGCACACGTTTGAGCGAGAAGTAAACCTTTGTTGTTATAAAACATTAAGGTTTGGGGTTGTTTGTAATGTAACTAATCCAGACTGGCACACTGCTGTTACGGTGATTCGTATTTAGCACCTTTTATGTTTCAAGTACCTGTTAGACTTGACAAATCCATTTCAATGAGCTTTGTAGGAGAAATTCCCTGAAGCAATATGTTTCTCTTTAAACAATGGTTGAAAATAGGTACACATTGATAATGCGCATTTTACACAAACCTAACCTATGTGAAATCAGAGCATGTTTCACACTTAATGGGTGAGTTAGTTAGGCCAGGGCAGTATTTATTGCCAAGTTCCCCTTAAACTAAAGCTGCCTCTGCCGTCACACCCCACCCCTATCAGCTGCTCAGTTCTGTCCTCTCCTCTGTCCTGGGACAGCTGCCTCAGGCTGTTTCGTTTCCACTGTAACCACTTTGATAAGTCAAACGTGCTGTTTTAACTAACCTCTAATTTGTCTTTCTTATCCTTGGGTCAACCTGCCCCCAGAGTTTCAAGTTAGAAGGGCCCCTAGCAGTCACAGACCCCCAGCTCTCAAGCCTCCAGGATACAGGGAGGGAAACTTGGGGAAGGGCAGGGGGCACGGTCAATCGATGGCAGATGACAGCCAGCCTGGGGTCAGCCAGAGACGGTCCTTGCTTTCCTAAGATGTACCAGGCTCATTCCCTCCGTCTGGAATGCTTTCCCCTCTGCCAGGAGGAAATCCCTGTGCATGCCCCCTACCTCCCCACAAGCCTGGGGCCAAGTCCCTTATCTTCAGGTCTGCCCAAATTTGTCTCCCAACAAGGCTGCGACGGGCTCCCCCCACCTTCCCTTAAACTCCCCGTCTACTTTGCCATATGTATAGACTCCATCGCACTTACCCCCTTACAGCATGCCATATCATTTACTAATTTGCTGTGTTTACTGTTTCTTTCCCTCCCCAGTAGAACATTGGCTTTGCCAAGGCAGTGACTTTTGTCTTTTTGGCACTAATGTACCCCAAGTGATCAGAAGAGTGCCTGGCACAAGTAGATGCTTAATAAATATTTGCTGAATGAAAGAACAGGGTGGGGCCCGGGTGTCTGTGACCTGACAGGTTTCACAGGTGATTCCAATGCAACACAGGGCAAAAACCATTCTCTCACAGTCCCCAGCTTGCTGGTGGTGTCTTTAATTTTACTCTTTTCTTGTTTGGACTTTAGTGGCCACGCATTTTCTGGTTTGCCCCAGGCTTTCAGGAGCACCAACAGCTCCCTCCCACAGCCTTGGCAGAGCAAAGAAATGGAGCTAGTTCTTTGTGAGCCCATGGTGGCTGGCTCTCTATGTGTTGATGCTTCAAAGGGATATGTAGAAAAAAAGAACACAAATCATGGTGATGCAGAACAAGTTTTAGCGACCATTAAATTTGGAATGAAAGGGAAGGACACTTTTTTCCCCCTAAAACTCTTAGACCAGAGGCCTTCCAAGTTCCCTGCACTGCCAGGAGAACATCAGAGCCTGTGGTGATAGTCATCCAGCTCTGAACATCAGAGGGACAGCAAGGAGATGCAGATGTCATGACCTTGTGTTTGTCCTTTGCAAGAAAGGAAACAGGTCATGGCTGGCAAGTACACAGACTCTTTATTAAAATATATATATATATTATTGAGTTTGTGGCAGTTTGAAGCTGTATGTATCCCCGAAAAACATATTCTTAAGTTTAATCGATTCCTGTAGTTGTGAACCCACTGTAAGTAGGACCTTTTGATGAGGTTACTTCAGTTAAGAAGGTGTACCCCACGTCAATCAGGATGGGTCTTAATCCTATTTTTATCATAAAAAGATGTTGGATTTTTTCAATTTCTTTTTCTGCAATGAGATGACCAGGTGGTTTTTTTTTCCATTCCTTCATTCTCCTAATGTTGTATATTACATTGATTGATTTTCTTACGTTGAACCACCCTTGCATTCCTGGGTAAATCTCACTTGATCATGGTGTATGATTCTTGCATTGTGCTGTTGATTCAGTTTGCTAATATTTTGTTGGGGGTAATTATATCCATCTTCATAAAGGTGCTGGGGAAGTCATGGACACACTAAGCAGCCACCTCCCAGCCCTCGCTACCCCCCTCCTTTTCCCCTCTTGCTTGTTGGTGTGCAGGTGGCGGTTATATTTCTACTCTTGTTTGTTTGCATGCAGGTGTTTGGTATGTTTCTATTTGTGCTTGTCTATCAGTGGATGAATGGATATACTAACGGGGTAAATACATTCAGCCATAAAAGGAATAAGTATTGATACATGCTGTGCTGGTTTGAATGTGTTATGTACCCCAGAAAATGTCATGTTCTTTTAATCCATTCCTGTGGGTGCAAACCTATTGTGGGTGGGACCTTGTGATTAGGTTGTTTCAATTAAGATGAGACCCAGCCCATTCAAAGTGGGTCTTAATCCTCTACTGGAGTCCTTTGTGAGAGGATAAAAGGCAGAGACATTTGGAGAGAATTTGGAGAGAGAGAAATGCCCCAGAGATGCTAAGAGAGAACCCACACTTAGAAGTTTCTGCACCTCAAAGGAATTTCTCAAAAAGGTAAAGAGGCAGCCAACTCAATAGGAAAAAAATTTTGGAAACCATGTATCTGACAAAAGACTGATATCTTGCATATACAAAGAAATCCTACAACTCAATGACAACAGTACAGACAGCCCAATTATAAAATGGGCAAAAGATATGAAAAGACAGTTCTCTGAAGAGGAAATACAAATGGCCAAGAAACACATGAAAAAATGTTCAGCTTCACTAGCTATTAGAGAGATGCAAATTAAGACCACAATCAGATACCATCTAACACCGGTTAGAATGGCTGCCATTAAACAAACAGGAAACTACAAATGCTGGAGGGGATGTGGAGAAATTGGAACTCTTATTCACTGTTGGTGGGTCTGTATAATGGTTCAGCCACTCTGGAAGTCAGTCTGGCAGTTCCTTAGAAAACTAGATATAGAGCTACCATTCGATCCAGCGATTGCACTTCTCGGTATATACCCGGAAGATCGGAAAGCAGTGACACGAACAGATATCTGCACGCCAATGTTCATAGCAGCATTATTCACAATTGCCAAGAGATGGAAACAACCCAAATGTCCTTCAACAGATGAGTGGATAAATAAAATGTGGTACATACACACGATGGAATACTACGCGGCAGTAAGAAGGAACGATCTGGTGAAACATATGACAACATGGATGAACCTTGAAGACATAATGCTGAGCGAAATAAGCCAGGCACAAAAAGAGAAATATTATATGCTACCACTAATGTGAACTTTGAAAAATGTAAAACAAATGGTTTATAATGTAGAATGTAGGGGAACTAGCAGTAGAGAGCAATTAAGGAAGGGGGAACAATAATCCAAGAAGAACAGATAAGCTATTTAACGTTCTGGGGATGCCCAGGAATGACTATGGTCTGTTAATTTCTGATGGATATAGTAGGAGCAAGTTCACAGAAATGTTGCTATATTAGGTAACTTTCTTGGGGTAAAGTAGGAACATGTTGGAAGTTAAGCAGTTATCTTAGGTTAGTTGTCTTTTTCTTACTCCCTTGTTATGGTCTCTTTGAAATGTTCTTTTATTGTATGTTTGTTTTCTTTTTAACTTTTTTTTTCATACAGTTGATTTAAAAAAGAAGGGAAAGTTAAAAAAAAAAAGAAAAGAAAAACAAGGAAAAAAAAAAAAAGATGTAGTGCCCCCTTGAGGAGCCTGTGGAGAATGCAGGGGTATTCGCCTACCCCACCTCCATGGTTGCTAACATGACCACAGACATAGGGGACTGGTGGTTTGATGGGTTGAGCCCTCTACCATAAGTTTTACCCTTGGGAAGACTGTTGCTGCAAAGGAGAGGCTAGGCCTCCCTATGGTTGTGCCTAAGAGCCTCCTCCCGAATGCCTCTTTGTTGCTCAGATGTGGCCCTGTCTCTCTAGCTAAGCCAACTTGAAAGGTGAAATCACTGCCCTCCCCCCTACGTGGGATCAGACACCCAGGGGAGTGAATCTCCCTGGCAACGTGGAATATGACTCCCGGGGAGGAATGTAGACCCGGCATCGTGGGACGGAGAACATCTTCTTGACCAAAAGGGGGATGTGAAAGGAAATGAAATAAGCTTCAGTGGCAGAGAGATTCCAAAAGGAGCCGAGAGGTCATTCTGGTGGGCACTCTTACGCACACTTTAGACAACCCTTTTTAGGTTCTAAAGAATTGGGGTAGCTGGTGGTGGATACCTGAAACTATCAAACTACAACCCAGAACCCATGAATCTCGAAGACAGGTGTATAAAAATGTAGCTTATGAGGGGTGACAAGGGGATTGGGAAAGCCATAAGGACCACACTCCACTTTGTCTAGTTTATGGATGTATGTGTAGAAAAATAGGGGAAGGAAACAAACAGACAAAGGTACCCAGTGTTCTTTTTTACTTCAATTGCTCTTGTTCACTCTAATTATTATTCTTGTTATTTTTGTGTGTGTGCTAATGAAGGTGTCAGGGATTGATTTAGGTGATGAATGTACAACTATGTAATGGTACTGTAAACAATCGAAAGTATGATTTGTTTTGTATGACTGCGTGGTATGTGAATATATCTCAATAAAATGATTTAAAAAAAAAAAGAGAGAGAGAGAGAACCCACAGATGCTCAGAGAGGAAGCCACTGGAATCAGAAGCTGAAAGAAACAAAACCAGGGAGTGAGGGACCAGCAGACACTGGCCATGTGTCTTGCGTTCCTACAGAGGAACCCCGGATGCCAGCAGTGTTTCCTCAAAGAAAGTATCCTCTTGTGAATGCCTAAATTTGGAGATTTTCATGGCCTTAGACTTGTAACTTGTAACTTACTAAGTCCCCATTGTTAAAAGCAAACCTATTTCTGGTATATTGCATTCCAACAGCTTTAGCAAATCGAAACACTTGCTAAGACATGGGTGAACCTCAAAAACATTATGCTAAGTGAAAGAAGGTAAAAACAAAAGGTCACACATTGTAGGTATAGTAGATTGACTTATGTACTCCAACAAAAAAACATGCTCTTAATCTTAATCTGTATTCCTGTGGGTGTGAACCCATTTGTAAATAGGACCCTTTGAAGATGTATTATCAATTAAAGTGTAGACTCTTCTAGGAATAGGATTGTCTAAGATCTTATTTAGGTATGGCTCAACTGAATCAGGGTAGGCCTTTGTGCTGGTTTGGATATATTATTTCCCCCAGAATGCTATGTTCTTTGATGCAATCTTGTGGGGACAGATGTATTAGTGTTGATTAGATTGGAATCTTTTGATTGAGTGTTTCCATGGAGACGTGACTCAATCAACTGTGAGTGAAACGTTTCATTGGATAATTTCCATGGAGATGTTACCCTGCCCATCCAGGGTGGATGTTAATTGGATCACTGGAGCCCTATAAAGGAGTTCACAGACAGAAGGACCTCAGAGCAGCTAAGAGTGACATTTTGGAGAGCAACTGAGAGTGACATTTTGAAGAGAGGACAAAATGCCTCAAGAGCAACATTTTGGAGAATGCCATTTTGAAATGCAGCCTGGGAGCAAAGGAAGATGCCAGCCACATGCCTTCCAAGCTAACAGAGGTTTTCCAGATGCCATTGGCCATCCTTCAGTGAAGGTACCCTATTATTGATGCTTTTCCTTGGACACTTTATGGTCTCAAGACTGTAACTTTGTAACCAAATAAACCCCGTTTATAAAAGCCAATCCATGTCTGGTATTCTACATAACGGCAGCATTAGCAAACCATAACAGCCTTACTCCTTAATCCTTAATTGGAGTCCTTAATAAAGAGAAGAAATTTGTACCCAGTAAATCAAAGAAAGCCAGAAGAGCCAGAAGTCAGCAGAAACCAGAACAGACTTAAGGAGACAGGGATTGCCACCTGACAGTGGCAGAGATGCAAGCCAAGGAAACCCTAGGATAGTGGCAAGCCAGCTCCAGAACTCTTCAAACTCTCAGAGAAAGCATGGCCCTGCTGATGCTTTGATTTTGGATTTCTAGCCTTCCACACTGTGAGCCAATAAATCCCTGTTTTTAAGCCAACTCATGTGTGGTATTTGCCATGGCAGCCTGGTAAACTATGGCAGTATGGTTCAGCTTGTAGGAAATATCCCAATCAGTAAATCCATAGAGACAGAACGTAGACTGGTGGTTACCAGTGGCTGGGAATAGGGGAGAGTGGAGAGCAACTGTTTAGTGGGTACAGGTTTCCTTTCTGGGGTGACAAAAATGTTTCGAAACTGGATCGAGGTGGTAGTTATACAATATTGTAAATGTACTAAATGCCACTGAATTGTTCACTTTACAGTGGTTAATTTTATGTTATGCGAATGTCACCTCAGTAAAAGAAGTTAATATTCACTAGACTTTTAAGTTCAACTTGAAAACCCTGTACTGTTTATACTCTAGTAAATTTTAACAATTACTTTTAAGAAGGCATTAAATAATAACTTGGTTCCACTTACAGATTCAGTTAAATACCTTCAACTTTTAAAAGTACATTTATAAATGTAATATATTCTATTTCCTTTTAAAAGTATTTCAATTATCTAACTGACAAACCCTCCCAAGTATCTAAACACTTTTTATAAATCTAATAAATTGAATGTATATGGTGAACCTAAACTTCTCTTAAATGTTTCATTACTGTATATAAACTTAGTAAGATTTCTATTTAATAACTATAAATCTAAATCAATTAGTTGACTACACATTTTTGATGCAAGTACGCTCATAGAAAAGTAGAAATTACAGTGTAAAGAACTTTCTTTTTGAACCATTTGAGAGGGAGTTGCCAATCTGATGCCCTATCACCTCTGAATATTTTAACATCTCCTACAAAAAAGGACATCTCCCTACATAACCACAACACAGGAGATTAACATTAATGCATTACTTACATTAAATCCTGAGACCACATTCAATTTTTGCTAACAGTCCTAAGAATGTTCTGAGTAGCTGAAGGATCCAGTTCAGGATCACATGCTGCATTTAGCTGTCACGTCCCATTTTCTCTTTCCATCTGGAATAGTTCCACAGTCTTTGACTTTCATGTCTTTGATACTTTCAAAGGTTACTGACTGATTATCTAGTAGAATACTCCTCAGTTTGGATACATCTGATCCTCAAGATCAGATTCAGGTTATGCATCTTGGGCAGAAATATCACACAGTGATGCTGTGTTTGTCTTATTCCAGTCTACTTGATTGGTGCCTGATTTCAATTTTTCTCATTACTGAGGATATTCACTTTGATCACTTAATGTGATGTCTGCCAGTCTTTTCCACCGTAAACTTGCTTTTTATTTCCTTTGCAACTAAGTATTTTGTGGAGATGTAGTTTGAAACTATGTGATGTCTGCCAGTCTTTTCCACTGTAAACTTGCTTTTTATTTCCTTTGCAACTAAGTATTTTGTGGAGATGTAGTTTGAAACTATCCTGGTTCTAATAAAACTTTTGATTTATTTATGTTTGTATGGTTGCTTTTTTATTTAATAGGTTAATCCCTTACTGTAATTATTATTTTGTTTCTCATATTGTCTGGAATCAAGCTGGCTCCTATTCCTTTTGACATATGCCCATGATTTTCTTTTTTACTTTTGTAACATTTTTAGATTTTTTTTTATTAGAGAAATTGAAGAGTTACAGAAAGACCATGCACAAAATACAGAGTTCCCATAAAAAATGCACACTTCTTTTTAACATTTTGCATTAGTGTGGTACCTTTGTTAGAATTGAAGAGAGAATACCATAATGTACCATTAGCTATAGTCAATAGTTTGCTCTATAGTTCACTGTTTGTGTTGGACAGTCCTATGTTTGTTGGTTTTTTAAAATCTTTGTTCTACAACATATGTATCACCTAAAACTTCCCCTTTTAACTACACTTATATATATAATTCAGGGGTGTTAATTACATCCACAATGTTGGGTTACCATCACCACTATACATTACCAAACCTTCTCCATACCCCAAACACAAATTCTGCATCAATTAAGAATTAACTCCCCATTCTCTATACCCACCTTGGCCCGTGATAACCTACATTCAAGTTTCTGGCTCTATGAATTTCCTTATTCTAACTGTCTCATATTAGCAATGTCATATAATATTTGTCCTTTTGTGTCTGGGTTATTTTACTCTTGTCTTCATGGTTCATCCATGTTGCCACATGTATCAGAACTCTGTTTCTTTTCATGTCTGAATAATATTACAATGCGTATATATGTACCAAATTTTGTTGATCCATTCATTGGTTGATTGACAATTGGGTTGCTTACATCTTTTGGCAATTGTGAATAATGCTGCTATGAACATTGGTGTACAAATATCTGTTCGAGTCCATACTTTCAATTCCTTTGGGAATATACCCAGAAGATAGATTTCTGGGTCATATGATAATTCCATATTTAACTTTCTGAGGAACTGCCAAACTGTCTTCCACAGCAGCTGTGCTATTTTACATTCCCACCAGCAATGAATGAGTGTTCCTATTTCTCCATATCCTCCCCAACACTTGTAATTTTCCATTTTTTAAATAGTGGTCTTTCTAGTGGGTATGAAATGGTGTCTGATTATGATTTTGATTTGTATTTTCCTAATGGCTAATGATGTTGAGCTTTTTGGCAATTTGTATATCTTTGGAGCAATGTCTATTCAAGTCTTTGCCCTTTATCAATTGAGTTGTTTGTCTTTTTGTTGTTGAGTTTTAGGGTTTTTAAAAATAAATTCAGGATATTAAACCATTATCAGATACGTGCTTTCTAAATATTTTCTCCCTTCTGTAGGTGGTCTTTTTACTGTCATGATTAAGTCCTTTGGTACATAAAAGTTTTTAATTTTGATTAAACTCCCATTTATCTATTAAACTCCCATTTATCTATTAAACTCCCATTTATCTGTTTTTCTTTTGCTGCTTGTGGTTTAGGTGTAAAGTCTAAGAAATCATTGCCTAACACAAGGTCTTGAAGATACCGCCCTACATTTCTTTCTAGGAGTTTTATAATACTTGTTCTTATATTTAGGTTTTGGATCTATTTTGAGTTAATTTTTGAATTGAATATGAATATGAATATGAATTTTTGCATATGAATATCCAGTTTTTCTACCACTATTTCATTTATTGAAGAGATTCTTCTTTCCCAATTGAATAGACTTGGCACCCTTGTCAAAAATCTGTTGGCTATAGATCTGAGGGTCTATTTCTGAACTCTTAGTTTGACTCCATTGGTCTATAAGTTTGTCCTTGTGCCAGTACCATGCTGTTTTGACCACTGTAGCTTTGTTGAAAGTTTTAAAATTGGAAAGTGTGAGTCCTCCAATTTTGTTCTTCTTTTTGAAGGTGTTTTTGACTATTTGGGGCTCCCCACTCTCCCATATAAATTTGAGGATTGTTTTTTTTCCATTTCTGCAAAGAAGGGTGTTGGAATTTTGATTGGAATTGTGTTAAAACTGTAAATCGCTTTGGGTAGAATTGACATTTTGACTATATTTAGTTTTCCAATCCATGAGCATGTAGTGTCTTTCCATTAATTTAGGTCTTTTTTTATTTCTTTTGACAATGCTTTGTAGTTTTCCACGTGTAAGCCCTTAGCATCCTTGGTTAAATTTATTCCTAGATGTTTGATTCTTTTAGTTGCTATTTTAAATGGATTTTTTTCTTAATGCCCTCTTCAAATTGTGCATTACTGGAATATAGAAACACCACTTATTTTTGCATGTTGATCTCGTAGCCTGCCACATTACTGAATTCATTTATTAGCTGCAGTAGCTTTGTTTTACAATTTAGGGGATTTTTTTTTGTGTGTGTGAATAAAACATATTTACATGGAAGTGATAATTTTCCAAGTGCAATTTAACAAAGAATGTTATGGGTTACATACAGTTTCACAGTTTCAGTTATTTCCTTATTGTGAAATATAACATATATACAAAATGTGATAACTTTGAAGTTTCCAAGAATGTTATGGGTTACAGTATCATAGATTCAGTTATTTCCTTATTATGAATGTAACATATATACAAAAAGGTGATAACTTACAAATTACAATTTAACAAGTAGCTATAGAGCAAATTTCAAAGAACATTATGGGTTACAGTTCCACCATTTAAGTTTTTTCCTTCTAGCTATTCTAGTACCCCAGCAACTAAGAAAAATAAAATTATACAGAGATTCAGTATACATAATCCTTTGTTAAATTCTATCTTGTCTGTTGCTGCCCTTTTCTCTAGTTTAATTACTTTCCCAATCTTCAGGGATGTCTAGGCAGTGACCACCATAACTTTTTCATGTTGAAAAGGGGTGTTGACCCTATGGGAAAAGGGGATGCAACTGGTTGATGTTCTTGAAGAGGCTGTTACTTCTGGGTTTTGGGACTTAGCTGGCATAAGAGCTCTCTGGTATTTAGGTTTCTGAAGAATAAACTTGGAGAGTGAAACTTTTATAGAGTCTCAGATAGGGACCTGGGTATTCTTTAAGGTTTTGGGGACTACTGTTGACTTGGGCTTATCATAATGTGGCCATTTGGGATATCTAGCTGAAGCTTGCATAGGAGTAACCTCCAGGACAACCTCTCAACTCTTAAATCTCTTAGCCACTGTCACCTTATTTTGCTGCTTTTCTATTCCCCCTTTTGGTCACAAAGGCATTCTCAACCCCTCGATGCCAGGGTCAGGCTCATTCCCGCATCGCCAGGGAGACTCATTTACCTGGGAAGTCCTGTCCCAAGTCTCATTTACCTGGGGAGGGTGATGAATTTATTTCCAGAGTTGGGCTTAGAGAGAGTAAGTTCACATTTGATCAACAAAAGAGGTTCTCTGGAGGTGGGCTTAGCCTCCCCTTTACAACCATAAGTTTCACAAGGGCAATCATCAAGATTGAGGGCTTGATTTATAAAGTAGGGGGTTCCTAATTTCACATAACATATGTTCTGTCGGTGATAATCAATATCTCACATTATCATCACTTAGTTATACAAATCCTCATCACTCTCCATTTCAAACAATTCTCATGACCGAAAACACCCCATAGCTCTTTTCAGCCCTTAATTATTTGTCCCTAGTGTTTGTGTGGTAATAGTAAGTTATTCCTATTAATTATAATCCCTAGTATGCAATAGGTAGATTTTTCCCATATACAATTCTGTTGCCAACTCTCTGTACCAGTGTCATACTTTAGAAGTATATCATGCAAGCACCTATCTGTATTTGTAGTGCTGATCTGTGGGCTACATGCCTTTAAACAACCACTTTCAATCCTATTTGCTTTCAATACAGCTCTGATACGTATAATCCCATTAACAAACAATCATCACCCCTGTCCATTCCCATACCTTTAAATTCACTCTCATTAACATATCTGAACATACCACGTTATCATTGTCCCTTCACTAGCTTCTGTCTATCTCTAGGTCCCCCACATTCTAGATTATAAGACATTGATTTTACATTGTTCAGGGAGTTCATACAATATCTCTCCTTTTGTGTCTGACTTATTTCACTCAGCATTATATCTCCAAAGTTCATCCATATTGCCATATGTTTTAGGACCTTGTTCCTTCTTACTGCTGCATAGTATTCCATCATATATATATATTCATTTTGTTTATGCACTCGTCTGTTGAAGGACACACATCTTTTGGAAATTGTGAATAATGCTCCTATGAACACTGGTGTACAAATGTCTGTATATGTCACTGCTTTCAGATCTTCTGTGTATATACTGAGAAGTGGAATTGCCAGGTTGTAGGGTAATTCGATATCTAGTTTTCTGAGAAACTGCCAAACTCTCTTCTGCAGAGGCTGTGCCATAATACATTCCCACCACAATGAATAAGAGTTCCAATTTCTCCACATCCTCTCCAGCATTTGTTGTTTTCTGTTTATTTTATGACAGCCATTCTTATTAGTGTGATATGATATCTCATTGTGGTTTTGATTTGCATTTCCTAATAACTAGTGAAGACGAACATTTTTTCATATGTTTTGTAGCCATTTTTATTTCCTCTTTGGGAAAATGCCTTTTCATATCTTTTGCCAATTTTATAATTGGGCTGTTTGTACCATTGTTGTTGAGTTGTAGAATTTCTTTATATATGCAGGATATCAGTCTCTTATCAGATATATGGTTTCCAAATATTTTCTCCCATTGAGTTGGTTGCCTCTTCACCTTTTTGACAAAATCTTTTGAAGCACATAACTTTTGATTTTGAGGCGTTCCCATTTATCTGTTTTTTCTTTTGTTGTTTTTGCTTTGGGTGTGAGGTCTAAGAAGCCTCCTACTACTAGGTCTTGAAGATGTTTCCCTATATTATCTTCTAAGAGTTTTATTGTGCTGTCTCTTATAATGAGTTCTTTGATCCACTTTGAGTTAATTTTTGTACAGGGTTGAGGTAGGGATCCTCTTTCATTCTTTTGGATACGGATATTCAGTTCTCCCAGCCCCATTTGTTGAAGAAAATTTTCTGTCCCAGGTCAGAGGATTTGGGGGCCTTATCAAAAATCGTCAACCTTATATCTAGGGGTCTATTTCTAAACTCTTAATTCAATTCCATTGATCAATATGTCTATCTTCGGGCCAATACCATGCTGTATTAACCGCTGTTGCTTTATAATAGGCTTCTAATTCTGGAATTGTAAGTCCTCCCACTTCATTCTTCATTTTTAGAAAGTTTTTGGCAATTTGAGCCCTCTTTCTCTTCCAAATAAATTTGATAACTAGCTATCCAAGTTTGCAAAGTACGTTGTTGGAATTTTGATTGGAATTGCATTGAATCTGTAGATCAGTTTGGGTAGAATTGATGTCATAATGATGTTTAGCCTTCCTATCCATGAACACAGAATATCTTTCCACCTCTTTAGGTCCCCTTTGATTTCTTTTAGTAACAATTTGTAATTTTCTGTGTAGAGGTCTTTTACATCCTTGGCTAAATCTATTTATTGATTTTTTATTTGCTCTTGTGAATGGAATTTTTTTTTATTGCCTCTTCAGATAGGTCATTACTAGTGTATAGGAATATTTTGTGGGATTTTTTTAATATCTAGGAAATGTCATCTGCAAATAGGGAAAGTTTTACTTCTTCCTTTCCAATTCAAATGCTTTTTGTGTTTTCTCTTGCCTACTTGCTCTTCCAGGATAATGTTGAATAACAGTGGTGACCATGGGCATCCTTGTCTTTTTCCTGACCGTAGAGGGAAAGCTTTCATTTTTTTCACCACTGAGTATGAAGTTAACTGTGGGTTTTTCATATAAATTCTTTATCATGTTGAGGAATTCATCAATCAAGATAATCATGTGATTTTTTCCCCTTCTTTCTATTAATGTGGTGTATTACACTAATTGATTTCTTTATGGTGAACATCCTTGCATGCATGGGATAGATTCCACTTGATTATGCTGTATAATTCTTTTAATGTACTATCAGATCTTATTTGCTAGTATTTAGTTGAAGATTTTTGCACCTTTATTCATAAGAGATATTGATCTGTAATTTTCTTTTTTGTGGTATCTTTATCTGGCTTTGGTATTAGGATGTTGTTGGCCTCACAAAGATTTGGGAAGTATTCCCCTTTTCAATTTTTTGGAAGAGTTTGGCAGTATTGGTGTTTATTCTTCTTGGAATATTTCATAATTTTTAAAAAACATTTTTGTGGTAACATAACATATATAACATAAAATTTGCCATTTTAATCATTTTTAAGTGTACAGTTCAGTGACATCTATCACATTACACCATCCATTACCAAAACTTTATCACCTCAAAGAGAAACTCTGTTCTTGTTAAACAATAACTCTCCATTCCCTCTCCCCCCGGCCCTTGGTAACCTCTAATATCCTGTGCCAGTTTGAATGTATTATGTCCCCCAAACGCCATTATGTTTGATGTAATCTTGTGTGGGCAGACCTATCAGTGTTTATTAGATTGTAACTCTTTGAGTGTTTCCATGGAGATGTGCCCCACAGAGCTGTGGGTGATGACTCTGACAGGATAATTTCCATGGAGGTGTTGCCCCTCCCATGCAGGGTGGGTCTGAAATAAATTACTGGAGTCCTATATAAGACCAGACAGAAGAAGCAAGCTGCTACAGCCAAGAGGGACACTTTGAAGAATGCACAGGAGCTGCAGATGAGAGACATTTTGAAGACAGCCGTTGAAAGCAGGCTCTTGCTCCGGAGAAGCTAAGAGACAACAAACACTCCAAGAGCAACTAAGAGTGACATTTTTGAGGAACTGCAGCCTAGAGAGGAACGTCCTGGGGGAAAGCCATTTTGAAACCAGAACTTTGGAGCAGACACCAGCCACGTGCCTTCCGAGCTAACAGAGGTTTTCCGGACACCATTGGCCATCCTCCAGAGGAGGTACCCGATTGTTGATGACTTACCTTGGACACTTTATGGCCTTAAGACTCTAACTTTGTAACCAAATAAACCCCCTTTATAAAAGCCAATCCATTTCTGGTGTTTTGCATTCCAGCAGTGTTAGCAAACTAGAACATGTACTTTTTGTCTCTATGATTTTCCTTATTCTGGATATTTCATATATGTAGAATCATACAATATTTATCTTTTTCTGTCTGTCTTATTTCAGTAGCATAATATTTTCAAGATTCACCCATGATATAGCATATATCAGAACAACGTCTTTTTTATGACTTAATAATATTTCATTGTATGTATGTATACCAAATTTTATTTTTCCATTTTCTGTTTGTGGATACTTGGATAGTTTCTGCCTTACAGCTATTGTGAATGATGTTGTTATGAATATTAGTGTACAGACAGCTGTCTAAGTCCTTATAATTTTTTTTAGCAATCCTTTTTATTTTCTGGCACAATAAGATGTTCTAAGGTTATATTGCACTTTCCTTGTCCTAGTCCTGGGGTTAGCCATTTCTCCAGGGAGTCTTGGAAATACTGTTTAAAAGTCAAGAGCTGGGCTTTAGGTATGATACTATTGGGGTGATGCTGCTCCTGGGCCTTCTCAGTGGACAGAAGCAGAGAGAAATCTGGCTTCCATTAAGCTTAATATGTTTCCTTATTCAATCAAACCCCATATATGTAATAAATCTCTCATCTGGTCTGACACCCTCTTTTCCCTAGTTGGATTCTGACTCTCCGTTCTGAGCCACCTCTGCATGGGTTCCCTTATACTAATCAGAGTTCTCCAGAGAAACAGAACTGACAGGAAATATATATATTAGGAGATTCATTATAGAACTGGCTCACATGACCGTTCAAATTCTGAAGGGCAGGATGCAAGTTGGAAGCTACAATGGAGGTGACATGATATTTCCCAGAAGAAGCTGGTTAGTTGAAGTAAAAATAGAAACTCTTCTTTCTGACTGCTGAAACCCTCAGTTCCCCCTTTAACGCCTCCAACTGTTTGAATGAAGAGACTCTCCTCATGGCTGAGCATAATTTCCTTTGTTGATAGATGCAATCAGCCATAGATGCAATCAACTGACTATTGGTTTAAATTAACCTACGAAATATCCTCACAGTAACAGGCCAGTGCTTGCTTCACCAAACAACTGGGCACCATCGCCCAGCTAAGGTGACACATGAGATTAACCACGACCCCCTCCTCACTCTGCTCAGTCTTTAATACCCCATGTTTGGCCACCTCTCCTGCTCAGGGTCTGACATTTCACACTGTGCTGTTTCCCTGCCCCTGCACGGACACTCTCCTCACCCTTCTTAGGACCTGACAGATTCCCACTGCCCTGCAGCTCCTTACTGCCCTTCCGCAGATATCAACCTTGCTCTGCCTCACCTAATGACTTTAGGATACAAGGAAAAGGAAAGAGAAGAGAAAGAGTTTGGTTACACATTTGAAATTGAAATGACAAGGCTGAACTTTTATGATAATCGGCCAAATTCTATTAAGCTTTATAAGTAAATAAAATACCAAATATGTACAAACATCTGTGCTGGTTTGGATGTATTATGTCCCCCAAAACACCATTATCTTTGCTGCAATCTTGAGTGGGCAGGAAATGTGTTGGTGTTGATTGGGTTAGAGACTTTTGATTGGATGTTTCTGTGGAGATGTGATCCCTCAACTGTGGGTGAGATCTTTCATTGGATAATTTCCATGGAGGTGTGGCCCTGCCTATTTAGCATGGGCCTTGATTGGTTCACTGGGGCACTATATAAGCTCAGACAGAAGGAGCCAGCTTGCCACAGCCGAGAGGCACACTTTGAAGAACGCAGGAAGCTGAGAGGGTAGCTGCAGATGAGAGACAGTTTGAAGACAGCCATTGAAAGCAGACCCTTGCTCTGGAGAAGCTAAGAGAGGATGCCCCAAGAGCAACCAAGAGTGACATTTTGAAGAGGGGCTATGGCCTAGAGAGGAACATCCTGGCAGAAAGCCATCTTGAAACCAGAACTTGGAGCAGACACCAACCACATGCCTTCCCAGCTAACAGAGGTTTTCTGGACACCACTGGCCATCCTCCAGTGAGGGTACCCGATTGTTGATGCCTTACCTTCGATGCTTTATGGCCTTCAGACTGTAACTGTGTAACCAAATAAACCCCCTTTTATAAAAGCCAATCCATTTCTGGTGTTTTGCATTCTGGCAGCATTAGCAAACTAGAACAATATCTTAACACAAAAATAAGTAATTCTTTTAGTTTGCTTCTTTTAAACATTTACATGCTTAGTTCTAAATCTTAGTAGGGTTTGAAAGATACTTGTACATTTAGGGTTCGGTCTTAGTTTCCCAGCTGCTATGACAAATACCACACAAAGGGTGTGAGTTGGCTTAAACAACAGGAATGTATTGGCTCATGATTTTAGAGGCTGAAAGGGCTTGCTTCCTCCTGGGGTTGGTTCTATCTGGCCAGCAACCCTTGGCTGGCTTCTATCTGGCTCTCCTATCACATGGTTATGTCTTCTCCTTTCTCTTCCAGGCTCCTTTATTTTTAGCTTCTGGCTCCTCCCTATGGCCTTCTCTTTTATAACTTTTACCATTGCAGGCTTAAGACTTGTCCTCATTCACTTGGGCCAGACCTTAACTAAAAATATCATCTTCAAAAGGTCCTATTTATGATGGCTTCACACCCAAAAGAATGGGATTAAGATTAAGAACATGTCACCCCCACCCCCAACCCAGCGCACGTAATTCAACCTACCACAGGAACTGTTATATTACCTCACATAAATTTTGGAGTTATCTTCTCACATAATTTATGAGGTTGCCTCATTGACTACTTTAGGTTGCTAAACTCTCTGAGGATGGTTCTCCTGGTGGGACTCTTGCTGGAGACCATGATAGGATGAGGGAATCAGTGTGTGCTGGGTCAGCTCCTCGGGGTCACCAGAGGGCTGTGCACCTCTCCTCCTGGCTCCACATTCTGGGCCTCACATTAGTAGCTTGAAATTGGCCATTGTGAGTTATTCACACTATAGAAATCTGCAGATGCTACAAATCAGAGCCTTTTTGGAAAACTAGTTGTCAAACCTTTACCAGCAAACCACTGCGATGAGCCCAATTTACGGTTGTTTGTGGGAAGATGGTGGAGTGGGGAGCTCCAGGAATCAGTCCCTCCACCAAAACAACTATTGAACTGGAAGGGACAGTTGGAACCAACTATTTTGGAACTCTGGGGTCTAGTAGAACATAGTGCAGCATCCAGGGAAGAACAGGAGGAAGAGGCTGGTAAATTGCCATATGTGTCAGTGGCCTTCACCCTCTGTGCAGTGGTTACCATTCCCCATCCCTCAGCTGCATGGCAGGTGGCACGGGGGACTGCAGCATGGGCTCCTGTTACAGCTTGCTGGTGCCAGGGTGGGCTATAAGGACTGAATCCCCCAAAATCTGCAGTTTGTGGTCTGATCCCTGATCACTGCTCTTGATCAGCTACTTCAGATTGCTCAGGTAGGCTCTAAGGATGGCTACTGTTCCACCCTCCTTCAGGGAACAGTGGCAGAGGATTCTTAAAGAGGCAGTACCTATTTTGTTCTCCTCTTGACACTTACACTTTTCATTCCCTGTTTGGGAGTAAAAATAGTTTGGAAAAGTCACAAATTGATAGCTCCAGCCCTTTATGACAATAAGAACAACAAAAACCCTTGCAATCCTGGAGGAGATTGTAACTAGATTTCCAGAGTTACAACAACATAATATTCAGAATGCCCAGTTCTCAACAAAAAAATTACAAATCATAAAAAGAAACAGGAAAGTATGGCCCATTCATGGGAAGAAAAAAAAAAGGATTTGCCAGAAACCATCCATAAGGAAGCTCATACATTGGCACTATTAGTCAAAGACCTTAGATCAATCATCTTAAATAGGTTTAATGAGCTAAAAGAATCCATTTACAAAGAACTAAAGGAAATTAGGAAATGTTGCCTGAACAAAATAAAGAGATGGAAATTACAAAAAAAGAACCAAATAGAAATGTTGGAACTGCACAATACAGTAACTGAAACAAACAAACAAAAATGATTTGATGGATTCAACAACAGATTTTAACCAGCAGAAGAAAGGATCAGTGAACCGGAAGATAAGACAATAAAAATTATCCAGAGTGAAGAGCAGAGTGAAAAAAATAATGAAGAAAAATGAACAAAACCTGAAGGATGCCATCAAGCATACCAATATATGCATCTTTTAGAGTCCCAGAAGGATAAGTGGGAGAAAAAGAGGCAGAAAAAGTATTTGAAGGAATAATGGCCAAAACCTCCCCAATCTGATGAAAGATATGAATAAGCAAATCCAGGAAGCTCAATGAATTCCAAGCAGGCTAAACTCTAAAAGATCTACACCAAGACACATTTTAGTAAAATTGTCAAAATCAATGACAGAGGATTTTGAAAGCAGCAAGAGAGAAGCAACTTGTCACATTCAAGTGATCTCCAAAAAGATTAACAGTGAATTTTTCATCAGAAGCCATGGATGGCATATTTAAAGTCCTTAGAGAAGAAAACCTGTCAACCAAGAATTCTATATCAGGCAAAATTATCTTTCAAAAATGAAGGAAAAATTAAGACATTAACAGATAAATAAAAGCCGAGAGAGTTCATTACCAGAAGATCTGCACTACAAGAAATGCTAAAGGGAATCCTTTCAGCTAAAATAAAAGGACAATAGACAGTAACTTGAAGCCATAAGAAGAAATAAAAAACATTGGTAAAGGCAACTTCACAGGTAAATACAAAACTCTCTATGATTGTACTTTCTGTTTGTAACTGTTCCCCCCATATGACTTAGGCATACATGTAAAATAACGTAAATCTGCATAAAGATATGTAATCCAAGACAATAACAACATAATGGGGGAGGGATGGAGCTATATAGGAGAGTTTGTATTCTATTGATACCAGGTTGGTACCAGTTGAACTTGGTTGTTATTAGTTAAAATGTTTATTGTATTTGAAAAGGTAAACACTAAGAAAATAACAAAATATAGACCAAATGAAGGAAGAAGGGAATTAAAATGTACACTACAAAAAAGCAACTAAATAAAAAAAGGAGTAATGGAGTAATTCAAGAACAAAAAACCTACATACAAGACATACAGATAGCAAGTAGCTAAATGGCAGAAGTGAATTCTTTCTTCTCAGTTATTACCTGAAATGTTAATGGATTAAACACTCCTAATAAAAGCAGAGACTGGCGGATTGAATGAAAAGACACAATCCAGCTCTATGCTGTCACAAGAGACATACTCAAGGTTCAAAGACACAAAGAAGTTGAAAGTAAAAGGGTGGAAAAAGGTATTTCATGCAAACGGGAATCAAAAGAGAGTCAGAGTAGATACTTTATTGTCAGAGAAAATGGACTTTAAGTCAAAAAAGATTATGAGACAAAGAAGGATATTATATATTGATAAAAGGTTCAATCCAGCAAGGGGTTATACTGATTATAAATATATTTGCACCTCACAACAAAGCCCCAAAATATATGATGGAAACCCTGACAGATTTGAAGGGAGAAACCGCTAGCTCTACAATAGAAGTGTCAGACGTTAGTATACCACTTTCAATAACTGATAGACTATCTAAGCAGAAGATCAGTAGGGAAATGGAGGACTTGAGCAACTCTATAACTTATTAGACCTATGGACACATGTAACACATTCCACCCAACAACAGCAGGATACACACTCTTCTCAAGTGCACATGGAATATGTTCCTGGATAGAGCATATGTTAGGCCACAAGTGAAATCTTAATAAACTTAAAAATATTGAAAGCATACAAAGTATCTTTTCAGACCACAGTGGAATAAAGCTAGAAATTAATAACAAAAGGAAAACCGGAAAATTTATAAATATGTGAAAATTAAACACCACACTATTAAACAACCAATGAGTCAAAGAAGAAAACGCAAGGGAAATTAGGAAATATCTTGAGACGAACGAAAATGAAAACCCAACATACCTATTTATAGTTGCTGTTATAAGTGACTTCAAAACTCAACAGGAAATGCTCACATAGCCAGAGACCCTTCTCACCTTTACTCATGGGACTCTAACCCTTATATCATTTGATTGTTTCTGTATTTCTTTGGCTCTTAAGATATGTACCCCCCAAATCTAAGGACTTTTAGATTTGATGTATTTCTTTCACATTCCTAGGCTCCCACAACTCTTATAACTGTGGAAATAATATCTGACTGAGTCTAGTCTCTGTGTCTCGGCTTTGTTCAGCTCAGTCATGACTTTCCAGGTCACTCTATGTCCCCCCAACGCAGTGCACATCCCCCTGCAGCTTCCAGCCCTGTATCCACAGGCTACAGACTTTCATCACGTCTTCCTCCCTGTCCAGACTTGGTTTCCTTTTGCAGACAAGTCACCTGGCCTCACAGTCCGGGGTGCAGGCACCCCACCCGCAGCACCCCCATGCTGGTCTGCCCAGACCGAGCTGGGTAAGCAACTGTAGCCAGTCTCCTTGACACCTGGCACCAGCATGTGGACAAAGAACTCATGCTGTTTTGCGGAGGCTTGTGATTCAGGCTGTAAAACTGCAGGCCAAGTTGTTAAAACCCAGATTCAGGTGGACGGCCAAACAGGACCATGGGCACCTTGGCTCTGGGTTTTGGCTGACAGAGCCATTTCCCCATCTGTGGGAGTCTTGGGGTGGCCTCTCCCACCAGGAGGCAATGCTGGTATGATTTATGGGGCCATAATTGTTGAAAGGAACAGTCCGTCAGGCCATTCGTTCAGTCCAAAAATGTTTCTTTATTGAGCATTCTCAGTGTGCTCAGCCTCGTGCTGGGTGGTGGTGGGAGTGGTGAGTGTGTGTGTGTGTGTATGTGTGTGTGTGTGTGTGTCTGTATGTCTACATGTCCCTGGATGGGCAAGTAAGGGGATATGGATGTACATGCTCCGATAAATGAAAGGAAGGGTGTGTGTGTGTGTCTGTGTGTGTCTGTGTGTGTGTGTGTCTGTGTGTGTTGAGAAGATGGTCACAAAAAAACCAAGGCCCAGTCCCTCTTCTCCTGTAGCTTACCATAAAGAGCAGAATATGCTAAATGCCAAATAAGTGTTAGAAATGAAAGCAGTAAAGAATTTCAGAGGAAGAAGACATTCTCAGAGGCCTTGAATTGCATAAGGTCTTGATGGTTGAATGGATTCAGCCAGTGAGGCATAAGGCAAGGGCACCTCACCTGAAGGAAAAGATGCATGAGGCGAGTGTGGAGGGGCCATGCACATCCAGGGAGTGGCGAGTGGGCTGAAGGGAATGCCTGAGGGAGAGGCCCCTGGAGACGGTCTCCGAGGAGATGAGCTCAAGATGTGGGCAGAGGCCGGTGGGGGAGGATCTGTAGGACAGGTGAAGGAATGTCAGGAACAGGTAGCCCCTTTAAAAGTCTCTGAGGAGAGGAGAGGCTTGAGCTGGTCTGTGTGGCTTGAAGGCAGAGCGGATATTTCTGCTCTCGCTGCTGGAGCTGTTTTCTCCAGGAAGAGCCTTAGCGATGTGGTGACGTGACCAGGCTGGGCAGCCATGAGTGGAGGGAGAAGGTTGGGTGTGTTTCCAAGAGTGTCTCTTCTGTGTGCTCTGAGCTGTCCCCATTGCCCAGTCACCGTCTTCAGGAGATGCCAGAGATAACAATATCATTCCTAATAATAGTAGTAGTAGTAACAACAACAACAACAATAACAATAAGTGCAGGTAAAATATATCAAGTTACTCCTTTGTGCTACGTACTCTACATATATGATTTCGTAAAATACCTACATTAACCCTGTGCCAATTTGGATGTATTATGTCCCCCAAAATGCCATTATTTTTGATGCAATCTTGTGTGAGCAGATGTATCAGTGTTGATTAGATTGTAATTCTTTGATTGAGTGTTTCCATGGAGATGGACCCACCCAACTGTGGGTGGTAACTCCGATTAGATAATTTCCATAGAGTTGTGGCCTTGCCCATTTAGCATGGGCCTTGATTAGTTCACTGGAGCACAATAAAAGCCCAGACAGAAGGAGTGAGCTTGCTTCAGCCAAGAGGGACACTTTGAAGAATGCACAGGAGCTGAGAGAGGAATGTCCTGGGAGAAAGCCATTTTGAAACCAGAACTCTGGAGCAGACGCCAGCCACATGCCTTCCCAGCTAACAGAGGTTTTCTGGACGCCATTGGCCATCCTCCAGTGAAGGTACCTGACTGTTGATGCCTTACCTTGGACACTTTATGGCCTTACGACTGTAATTGTGTAATCAAATAAACCCACTTTTATAAAAGCCAATCCATTTCTAGTGTTTTGTGAAAAGGCAGCATTAGCAAACTGGAACACCTGGTAACCTGTATTTTACTTTCTGTCTCTATGAATTTGCCTATTCTAAATATTTTGTATAAGTGGAATCATACACTGTTTATTCTTTTGTGTCTGGCTTCTTTCATTTAGCATAATGTTTTCAAGGTCCATCCATGTTGTAGCTTCATTCCTTTTTTATGGCTGAATACTATTCCATTTTAACAAATATTTTTAAGACCAGATTTACTTTCATCGTTTTCATTCTGCTGTGACTTTGCCTGTGAGGCTGCTTGGATTTCAGCGGCTTTGGCTTTTAAAAAGAAACACATTGAGGAGAAGGTGGAGGCCTTAGAAGGTGTGGAGTGTGAATCTAGCCAGGATTGAACCCCCAATCCCTGGGGAAAGTATCACTATGGATTTTAACAGGAAGCCTCTTATTCAGCATTGCACTCAATATTTCCTGTCAGAGGCTCTCTGGGAGGAATTCGTGCTACCAGTTCCTCACGGCACTACCTTGGGTTCCCCCAATGTGCCAAGTACACCCCCAGCCCGCTCTGCACGGCTGTTTTTTTTTTCCTGAACCCCTCCTGCCTCAGCTATTTGCAGGACTTGATCTCTTTCTTCATACAAATATTATCCCTTAACGTTTTCTTTCCATCCTCTTGTTTTATCATTCTTCCCTGTCCTTGATGCCATCTGTGATGGTTAGTTTCATGTGTCAACTTGGCCAGGTGATGGTGCCCAGGTGTCTGTTCAAGTAAGCACTGGCCTAACCATTACTGTAAAGACATTTGTGGCTGGTTAATGAACCAGAAGGCTGGTTTATTAAATCATCAGTCAATTGACTGCACCTGTGACTGATAACATCAACAAAGGGTGTGTTTTCTGCAGTGACAGAATTCAATCAGCTGGATTTAATCCAATCAGTTGGAGACTTTTAAGGAAGAGAGAGAGGACCTTCACTTCTTCTTTGGCTAGACAGCGAAGCGTTTCCTGAGGAGTTCATTGAACACCTTCATCAGAGTTGCCAGTTTGCTGCCTGCCCTACGGAATCTGGACTCATGCATACCCCACAGTTGTGTGAGATACTTTTATAAAATCTTCTATTTACAGGTAACTCTTGTTGGTTTTGTTTTCCTAGAGAACCCTAACTAATACACCACCTGATGTATTAATTTGTTGATTCTCTCTCTTGCCTCATTGAATGTGAGCTCCGTGAGCACAGAGACTTGGTCTTAAACACAGCTAACTCCCCAGGGCCTAGAACACACTGGCACATGGTAGTTCAGAATGGACTGGCTTTCTGGATGGCCTTACTGCTTTCTAGAAAAACTAACACCCAAACCACCCCAAGTTCACCTGAGTAATGTGTCTGTAGCTACACTGCAATTTCTAGAGAGAATTCTACTTAGGGGGGCCCTATTTTGTGGTCTCCTCTTCTACCTTTTGCTTCCCTGCTGTGCTTAAGGTTAAACAGTAACAGCAAGAGAATGAATGCAGGAGCTGGGAGGAAGCAGGACATGAAAGGGAAGCAGGACAAAGCACCAGAATCTACTGGGACTCACAGAATAATCCCTGAAAATGGGGTGCACTTACAAGCCCCGTCTTTCAGTGGTGCAATTCTCTGGCGCCACAGGGTTGTGAAATGTTTATGGATGGGCTTTCACACTAGAGCAAGGAAAGAGTCTACTCTGACTGTGCGGCTGAAGGCAAACCTTGACTGTGTCTCACCCATGCACAACCTTTCCATTTTATTCTCGTGGAAGATCGTATTTACTTCTTTGGTCCTTCAAGGGCTGATCCGGTTGAAGCAATTATTCACCGGCAGGTCATGTGCTGGCTCACGCAACTTCTAAGTCAAGGCTGCGTTTGGCGTTAGAAATAAACTCGATTGGCTCGGAGTTTTTCTGTGGTGGTATTTGGCTTTGTTGGGCAGTGGGAGTTTTTGAGCTGATAATTCAAACATCATCCCCTGATGGAAAGTGATCGGTTGGGTATGACATGGCTGTAGCACTTCAAGTAGGACACGGTTTGGGTTACTATGATTATGATTGTTTTGCATGGCATTTATTTTTAAATATTCTAACTGAGAAAATAAACAACTAATGGTAGGGGGTAGTGAGGGTGAAAAAACGACATTTAGACTTCGGTAAGATAATTAACTCAGTCATTAGTCGCATTTTTGTGCTTTGCATTTCTCCTTCATAACATGCAGCACACGCAGCATTTGTTCTTGTCACCAGGGTCTGCCTTAAGCCGACTCTGACTTCAGAGGACAGCCAGAGGTCCCCCTTTACACCCCTTTCCTTCCAGGGTAGGGGTTGGAAATGTGAAAACCTGTGTTTGGTGACTCCCAGGATATTCACTGCACGTTTACTGGCCGACACAAAGGGCTGAGGCCCAGAAAGGCAGGCAGAGTTCCTGGCTCTCTAGTAGGGTCTTCAAGCAGGCCATGAGCTAAGTCTGGAACAAGGATCCACATACCTGTTTCCTCTCTGTGCTGCCTGCTCTGCTTGTCAGAGGATGATGGGCCTTAAGAGCAGGGCCCACGAGTCAGTGCCCTTTGCAGCCCCTGGACCCAGGGGTCCCAGTATGTGGGGGTTGAGTGGAACTGAACGCTGATCACAAAATAGAATTTTAGAAATGAAGGCACCCGATTTTATGGAGAAGGGCTTGAAGAGATGAAGAAATTTGCCTCTGATCCCCTAAGACTGGCAGCCACCAACAACTGGGGCTTTTGCTTCTTGTCCAGATTGTTTTCCACTAGAAAAACAGAATTTTCAGAGTTGGAAGTGGTCTTGGCATTCATGAAATATTTCTTTCAGTTGCATGTGTGTACTTGGTCACAATTAATTTCTTTCAAGTTGTAGTAAAAGCAAAACAAAACAACACAAAACAGAATGCCATCTCTCTCATTAAGAAAAAATATTGTAGTAACATATATATACAATACAAAATTTCACATTTTAACTACTTTTATGTGTATAATTCAGAGACATCAATTACATTCACGGTATTTGTGCCAACATCACCACCATTCTTTATCGAATATTTTTCATCACACCAAACAGAAACTCTGTACCTATTAAGCAAAAACTCCCCATTTCCCCCTCCCCCCAGTCCCTGGTAATCTGCAATCTGCATTTTGTCTCTATGAATTTACTTATTCTATGTATTTCATATAAGTAAAATACTATATTTATCCTTTTGTGTCTGGCTTATTTCCCTCAACATGATGGCTTCAAGGTTCATCCATGTTGTAGCATGATTCAGAACTTCTTTCCTTTTTATGGCTGAATAATATTCCATTTTGTGTATATACCACATTTTCTTTATTCATTCATCCGTCAGTGGACGCTTGGGTTGCATCTACCTTTTGGCTATTGTGAGTACTGCAGCTATGAACACTGGTGTGCAAATCTCTCTTTCATTTTGTAGAGGAGGAAGGTGAGGTCCAGAGACACAATATAAGTTGGTGAGAGTCACACAGTTAAGTAAGCAGCTGGCAGAGCCTGGAACTTCCTGACGCTCCAAGAGCTAAGCCTGTGGGGTGACCAAGCCCAAGTCAAACTCACCAGAACAATAGGAACCTACAGAGGTGGCCATGGGGAGGTGAGACTTACATCCAACCACACTACAACACATGCTACAAATTCAGCCCTACGAGGGCAAGGACCTCCAGCCTGTCACTGTGTTTAGCACATATTAGGTGCTCAGAAAGAACTTGTCGAACAAATGAAGTACTAAGGGTATTTGGACTAGGCAGAGAATAGCTCTAAAGCGATGGCATAAACAACAACATGTTTTAAAAGAAGAATTAACCTTGCAAGTCTAGACACATCTACTTCAATATGCTGCTGCTGTTTAAAGACTTTTGACAGTTCTCTTTCTTGGCATTTCCTCCCGAGTCTCAGAATACATCACAGAAAACCACAGTCTCATTACTTTGTAGTCACATCTTCTTTTTGACTGAAACACGATATTCTCAGTCAAATCCCCCAGCAGAGTCATCATTTTTTAATTTATTCAAAGATGTTTGTTCAATGCCTTTTCCAGCCAGGATCCCTGAATTCAAGATTTAGTATCCAGTCGTAACACAACTGTGAGCAGTGAACTTTAATGAATTCCAGGCACTGTGCTTACAAGCACTTTATATAAATTGGTTTAACTAATCCCCACAGCAAACTTTAGAAGGTAAATATGGAAACTGAGGGCTAGAGAGGCTAAATATGGCCCCATGTCACACAGCGAGGAAGCAGTGGGCTTGAGTCAGGTCTAACTCTAGAACCCAATTGTATAAACACTGTGATATCTACCAAGTCAGAAGATACTCTTTTCAGCATGACTTTTCAGGGCTGTGTGGTATTCCATTGTATACATAAACCTTCACTTACCAAAACAGCCTTACTTTCAGAGCATTTAATTATTTCCATTAAAAATACTATTGAATTTAAAAATAAATAAGTTTTTAAAAATATTTTAAAGAATTCTGTGATGCACATCCTTGGACATAAATCCTTCCATACAACTGCTTAATCTTTTCTCCAGAAAAAATCTGAGATACAGCATTTCTGGGTCATATTTTGAAGGTTTGTAACTGCCTTCTGCACCGTATGAAGTCCTTGTTTCCCAGAGCTTGTGTTATCATTCTTGAAATCATTGCCAATTTGGGAGGTTAAAAAAAAAAAAGGTATCTTCTTTTTGTGATTTGCATTCCCATATTTATTAGTGAGGATAAACATTTCTTTTTTTTCATTTGTAGTCTTCTTTAATGAATTGCCTCTTGTCCATTTTTCTAATGGGATGTATGTCTTTTTCCTTTTGCTTTTCAAGAGTGTTTTCACAATTAAGGACATAACTCTTTGTTTTTCTTTCATACTGCCAATATGCTATCCCTATTTGTGGTTTGTTTTTTCAATTTTTTAAAAAATCAGATACTTAAGTTCCAAATTTGTATGTAGGCAAATCTATGCATCTTTTGTGATTTTTGCATTAGGTTTTCTGCTTTGAAAAACCTTTACTACTCAACATTATAGAAATACCTTATGTATTTTTCTAGTTAATTTGTTTAAGGACATAGAAAAAATAAGTAATCTATTTGGAACTTTAGCTTGATGGTTTGGCATGCTGTGGGAACTCTAATTTAGTTTTCCCCAAATGAAACCAACTGTCCCAGCACTATTTGCTTGAATAATATTTTTCCCCTCTGGTTTTAAATGCCATCTTTATCAAATACTTGTATATATTTGAATCTGTTTCAAGGTTTTTAATTTTATTTTGCTAATCTGTGTATTCTGTGTCAAACCTCACTGTTTTAATTAGTGTGGATTTAAAACAGGTTTTAATACTTAATTATGCAAATATCCCATCATATTTCTTTTTTCCCAAACTTTTTTACTCAACTCTCCCAAAATTTCTTTGGGATTTTAATTTAACCTGTACTCCATTTATAAATTACTTTGAGAAGAACTGACATCTTTATAATATTTTTCCATCCAGGGATATGACATGTCTGTCTCATTTATTTCTCTTCCTTTATGTACTTTGGTAAAAGTTTGCTTTTCCCTTAATATGGATCTTACATACATTTTGTTAAGTTTATTCCTAGGTTATCTCTCTCTCATTATAATAATTATATATATGTGTGTGTGTATATACATATTACTTGAGTGGGACTTTTTTTTTCTTATTTTCAAAGTGATTATTGATAGTGAATACTTGTTTAGTCATTCAACAAACACTTATTGTCCACTGTGTTCAGACCCTGTGCTGGTCACCAAGACTGCATTGGTGGACAAAACTGACACAGTCTGTTGATAGTATTTATAAATTCTAAAATACACACATTTTGGGGACAGGCCCTACTTAGGAATGGAATATTATTATTTTAATATTCTGTATTGATGGATTAAATTTGGTAGCATTCCATTTAGGGTGTTTATAAATTCCATATACATATCCTAAATGAGACTGAGCCTCATATGGGCTGGCCTGTGCTCTGTGTGTGTGTGTGTGTGTGTGTGTGTGTGTGTGTGTGTGTGTGTAACCCCTTTGCATCTGGTTTTGGTAGAGGGTTATATTAATTTTGTAAAACAAATTGGAAAACTTGCCATTATTTCTAATGTTTATATAACATTGGAATTAAGTCTTTATTCTCATACCTTAAAAAAACAAGTCTTTATTCTCATACCTTAAAAAAACATTACATTATAAAATTCAAAGAGAAAACTAGAACTGAGAGAAAGCCCCAGGTTTTCTGTATCTCAGATTCATGGAAATGGATTAGAATGGAGTGATAGAAAGCTCTACACAACAACAAGCCAGGCGACAAGAAATGTCCTTCTTGTTTCAGTCCTGCCCACAAGGAGCAACAGTGGTCTTGTATATTCACTTCTTGAAAGGACATGCTTCTATTTCTGGCGAGGTACGTTCATGTTGTAGCATGTATCAATACTTCATTTCTTTTTATCGTCATGTAATATTCTATAATATGGATATACCATGTGTGTTTATTCATCCGTTCATGGACAGTTAGGTTGTTTCTAGTTTGAGGCTATTATGATTAATGCTGTTATGGACATATTTGTGCAAGTTCTCGTGTGGACATGTTTTTATTTCTCTTGGTCGTGTGGTAATTCCATGTTTACCTTTTTGAGGAACTACCCAACTGTTTTTCAACATGGCTACACCATTTTATATTCTCAACACGTGTAATTTTAAAAACAGCATTTTGAGTTATAATTGATATACAGTGAAATGCATGTATACAAAGTATACCTTTTGATAAGTTCTGACACGTACACACCTGTGAAACCATCACCACTGTCAGGATAATGAACACATCCATCACGCCAAAGATTTCCTCATGCAACTTTGAAATGCAACCACCCCTCAACTTCTCATCATTCCCAAGGAACCACTGATCTGCTTTCCATCACTATGGCTTAATTTGCCTTTTCTAGGATTTTATATAAATGGTATCATATAGAATGTATTCCTTTTTTTTTCTAGTCTTTTCCACTGAGCACAGTCATTTTGAGATTCATCCATGTTCTTGAGTGTATCAATAATTCATTCCTTTTTACTGATGAGTAGTATTCCATTGTATGTCTATGCCACAATTTATTAACCATTCATTCTCCTCTTGATGGACATTTGGGTTGTTTCCACCTTAGTGCTATTACACATAAAGTTGCTGTGATCATTCATGTACAAATCTTTGTATGGACATAAGTTTTATTTTTCATGGGTAACTCTTAGGAATGGACTGTTTGGATTATATGGTAGGTATATGTTTAACTTTTTGAAATTTCCAAACTGCTTTCCAAAGTAGTTTGACCGTTTCATGTTCTCATCAGCAGCATATGAGAATTCTGGGCTCCTCTGAATCCTCACCAATACTTGGTATGGTCAGCCTTTTTAATTTTTGTGAGTCTAATAGGTGTGAAAAGAAACCTCTTTGTGGTTTTAATTTGCGTTTTCTAATGGTCAATGATGGTGAGCATCCTTTCATGTGCTTATTCTGTGGCTTATCTTTCATTCTCTTAACCGTGTCTTTTGAAAAGCAGAGTTTTTAAATTTTGATGATGTCCAAATTATTCCTTTGTTCTTTTAGGGACTGTGCTTTTGGTGCCAGGTCTAAAAATTTTTTCCCAACCCAAGGTCACAAAGATTTTCTACTGTTTTCTTCTAGGAGTTTTATAGACTTATCTTTTACATTTATATCTATGGCCTATTTTGAGGTAATTTTAGTATATGGTAAGAGATATGGATTGGAGTTCTTTCTATCTTTTTCATTTTTGCATATGACTATCCAATTATTCCAACACCATCTATTGAAAAACTATCTTTTCTCCAGTGAATTGCTTTTGAACTTTTAATAAAAATCAGTTGTCATAGAATTGAGAGTCCAGAAGTAAACTCATACATTTATGATCCATTGTTTTTTGACAAGGGATTCAAGAAAATTCAATGGGGAAAAGAAAAGTATTTTCAATAAATAGTGCTGGAATAACTAAATATCCACATGCTAAAGAATGAAGTTGGACCCTTACCTCACACCCGACACTAAAATTAACTCACAATAAATCATAGACCTATATGTAAGAGGTAAACTACAACAACCTTAGAAGAAAATGCAGATTACATATTTGTGACTTTGGTTAGGCAATGGTTTCTTAGATACAACACCAAAGGCACGGTGACAAAAGAAAAAAGTAGATAAATTCAGCTACATCAAAGTTAGAAATTTTGTACTGCAAATGATACCATCAAGAAAATGAAAGGACAAACTATGAATGGTGGAGAAAACATTTGCAGATCATCTATCTGATATGGAAATTCCATCCAGAAAATATAAAGAACATGTACAGCTGAACAATAAGAAGACAAATAACACAACTTTTAAAATGAGCGAAGGATTCTTGCAAAGAAAATGCATTCTTCCAAAGAAGGTATACAAACGATGAGTAAACACATGAAGGGGTGCTAAACATCATTAGTCATTAGGGAAATGCAAATTAAAACCACAATGAGGTACCAATTCACACTTACTAAGATGGCTATCATTAAAAAGCTAAACAATAACAAGAGTTGGCAATGATACTGGTGGGAATGTAAAATGGTGCCTCCACTGTGGAAAAACAGCTTGGCAGTTACTTAAAAAGTTACACACAGACTTAGCATACAAAGCAGCAATTCCACTTGTACACAGCTACCCAATAGAAATAAAAAACATATAGTCAAATACTTGTACATAAACGTCCATAGCAGTATTATTCATAATAGCTAAAAAGTGGAAACAACTCAAATGTCCATCAACTGATGAATGGATAAACAAATGTGGTATATCCATACAATGGAATATTCCTTAAGCCATTAAAAGGAAAAAGGTACTAATACATGCTACAACATGGATAAACCTTGAAAACACTATGGCAAGTGTAAGAAGCTAGTCACAGAAGACCACATATTATAGGATATCATTTATATGACATGTCCAGAATAGGCAAATCTATATAGAGAGAAGTAGTTAGGGCTGAGCGGGAGTGGGCAGGAGGGAGAATGGGGAGTAACTATTAGTAGGTACCAGGTTTCCTTTTGTGTGGACAAAAATAATCTATAGATTGTTGGGGTGGTTGAGGTGATAGACAAGAGCAAGATCATTGTTCTTAACAAAGATGTAGCTGTTTTTTTTTTTTAATAAGGACTCCCCAACATGTTGCAAACTTTTGGTTAGTGTCCAGAGTCCTGAAAAAGTTGATTCTTTTAGTTCCTTTTACAGAGGGGTGGGCTTTGGCATTCCTTACTCTGCTATTTTCCCTGATGTTGATCCTCTAAGTCTTTAAACTTGCAGCATAACTGAATTCCAACTAGCTGCATTTCAAGCGCTCAGTAGCTACATGTGGCTAGTAACTACCATTTTGGAGAGTACAGGTCTATAAGAAAATTTCCAAGCAAAGCTATGTAAAGGGATGAGAAATAATCCAAATAAGCCCAAAATTGATTTTTATGGAAAGGTAATTATGCTATAAACATCATAGGTGCAAATAATAGTGGCTTCTACTTCTTAAGTACTTTACTTAATGCCAAATACCATTCTAAACACTTATATGTATTAACACTTTTATTCGACATAACAACCTAAGTTAAGGAACTCTCACAGCTAGAAAGTAGCAGAGCTGGGATTCAAACCTTGGAAGTCTGGCTCTGGAGCCCATGCTATTAACCACCATTAAAAGCTGCTTCACAGACTTTAATGGAGGAAATCAAAGAAAAATTATTTTGGCCAAAGGAGGACAGGATGGGGAGGACACAGTAGTATTATACTAAAAACATAAAAAAAAAAAGTCCAGAACACACTTACAAGAAAACAAACTCACATCTTTTATTGAGTGCCATGTACTGCACCTAGCACATTATTTGACATTTAGCACATTAGTTGGTGTTTGGTGAATGAATGAAGAATGAAGGAATGGCCGTATATTAGATATTGTGCGAAGTCTTTACAAGTGTCTCCCACCAACTCCTTTTAAAGAAAAGAAACTGAAGCTCAGAGCGGTGGAATGATTTGCCCTTTTACTAGCTAGTTTGTACATGGCTTAGACTAGAGCCCATGGCCTCAAATTCCAAATCCCCTATAATAAAGCTTTTTCTCAGTGAAGAAAGTATCAGAGTCATAAAGTCACAAAGGATAAAAGCCTACAACACACCATATAATCATCTTTCATTTATGTTCATGTAGATTGTATAATTGGGAGAGGGAAGAAGGTGGTCCAGCTGTAGCAAGTGCCTTTTCCTCGTGCCCACTTTGGAGACAGGCTGCTGATAATGGGACTGAATAGGGAAGAAGGAAGAGTTCCAGTACGGCAAATGTGAGCAGAAGGACAACCAGATAATATGAACAATTATAGCTGCTCCGGGAGGTAAAATCTTTGTTGGCCTGCCATCTAAGTGTCTGACTCCCTGCAGGGATCTGGAGAAGAAAGGCCTTCATTGAACAAATATTTATTCAGTGCCTACTGTGTGGCAGTGGGATAGTCCTGCCTTGTAAGAAGGCAGACGTTAACAAACAATTATATGACATACTATGAGTGTATGAACTACGCTAAGGAAACATGCAAAGTACTTTGAGAGGAAAAAGGGCGGAGAAGCAACTAATTGCCTAGAAGTTTAGAGAAAAATTTATAAAGGGCTTGACTTTTGAACAGGATCTTTAAACATGAGAAGTTACAGAGGGAAAACAGTAAAGGAGGGGAGAAGCATCAGAGTGGATTTAAGGTGTGTTTGGGCTGGAATGAAGGGCTCTGAGGAGGGATGTAGGCGGGAAAGCTAATATTTAAGTGGTTAAGGGGTGGACAGTCAAGGAATTTAAACAGAGCAGGGAATATGATCACGTTTTTGCTTTAGCAAGGCAACTTCTGTGGCCACGGGGAGACCAAAGAAGGGGAAGAATCAGATTTGGGGAAATAAGGGAATGGAGACTCGAGGAAGAGATTTGAGAGATATTTATGAGAAAGAGCTGGCAGAACTTGGTGATGGATTAGATGAAAGCGTGAACAAGGAACAGGGCAGGAAGAATTCTTCCTGTTAATGGAGAGAGGAAAAGTAGGAGGAGTAGACTGGGCCTGGACATCCAAGAGAAGGAAAGTTGTTTTGACAATGAATGTGTCTGCAGAATAAGCCAAGGGCCTGACCTGTAGGTAGCCTAAAGCACGAGAGGGGATCAGGATAGAAACAGAGATTTGAGAGTGATTACGGGATAGCTGAATTCATGGGGGTCAAAGTGATCACCCAAGAGGATCTTATAGAGTGACAAAAGGCTTGGGGTAGAGGATCCCTAACATTTAACAGAAGGACAGAAGTGTTCCTAAAGCAGACTACGAAGGGGACGTAAGGAGGGCAAGAGAATAAGGAAAAAGTGGTGTGTGAAAAGCCAAGGGAATAAGGAATTTCAAGAGAATGTGTTCTCCAAGTAAGGTGCTGAGAAAAGATGAGGTAGGGCAAGGACAGAAAACTGGCAATTGGTTGACAATTAGGAATTTGCTGGTGGCCGGGGAAGAGACGCTTTAGAGGTGGCAGAAGAGGACTGCAGTGAGTTCAGGGGTCAGGGTGGGGAAGGGTCTCGTGCTTCGCAGGACGGGTCCCGAGCGTCCCAGCTGCCATTCGGATTGCGGGATGAGGGAAGGTTTTGGATTACCTGCTGTTTTATCTTATTCACGAGGTGCTGCTCTTTATCAAGTTTAATAGATTTTTCTATTATTACTATTATTCTATATTATATTTTTTCCCAGCATTTTATTAGGAAAAATTTCAGAGAATTGTTGAAAAAATTATACAGTGGACATCCTTCTATCTCCTACTTAGATTCTGTAATTCACATTTTGCTGTATCACTTATTTATTCATCTATCCATCCCTTTTCCACTCATCAATCCAGCTTATTTTTGGATGCATTTCACAGTAAGTTGAAAACAACAGTACATTTCATGTCTATCAGCATGCATATATCATTAACTAGAGTTCAGTGTTTGTTTAGGGTTTTTGTTTTTTTTTTTGAGATAAAATTTAAATACAGTGAAATCACACCCCTTAAGCGGACCACTCCCTGCGTTTTGACACGCCCCAATCCCCTCACGTCCTTTCCCAGTTTCTACTTCCTCCCCCTCAAAGACAAGCATGAATCTGATTCTTTTCTCACCATATGTTGGTTTTGCCTGTTCTAGAACTTCACACAAATGGATCCATACAGTTTGCACTCTTTCGTATCGGCTTCTTTCACTCAGTAAAATGTTTCTGAGACCAATTCATGTTGTTGGGTGTATCGATAGTTAATTCGTTTCTTTTGTTGATATTATTCCATTATTTGAAAACACCACAGTTTATCCACTCTCCTTCTGATCGACAACTATCCTGTTTCCAATTTTTAGTAACTATTAAAAAAAAAAAAACTGCTATAAATAATCTAACACAAGTCTTTTTTTGGCCATGTGCTTTTATTTCTCATGGCTAAATACAAGGAGTGGAATGGCTGGATCAAAGAATAGGAGTGTGTTTAATTTTATAAGAACTTCCAGGTCTTCTTCCAAAATGGTTTTCCATTCTTTCATTTCTACCAGCAATGACGCTCCACACCCCTGCCATTTGGTGTTGTCGGTTGTTTTAATTTTAGTCATTCTGGTGTAGAAGTAGCTCATTGTGGTTTTAATGTTCATTTCTCTCATGACTAACAATGCTGAATAGTTTTCTGGACACTTACTGGCCATTCATATCTTTTTTGTAAGATGTCTGTCTTTTTATTATTGCATTGTAGGAGTTTTTAATATATTCTGGCTGTAAGTTCTTGGTTAGATATACATGTTGTAAATATTTTATCCTGGCCAGTGGCTTGCTAATTCATATTCTTAATGGTGTCTTTTGATGAACAAAAATTTTAATATTTTTGGAGTTGAATTTATCAGTATTTTTTTCTTTTATGGTTAGTGCTTTTTGGATCCTATTCAAGATATGTTTGCCTGTCCAAGTTGTGAAAATATTGTTTTCTCCTAGAAGCTTAATAGTTTTAGCTTTTATGTTTATGACTATGACTCATCTCAAATTAATTTGTATTTATGGTGAGAGGTTAAGAGTCAAAGGTTCATTTTTTTCACCATATGCATATCAAGTAATTACAGTACCATCTATTGAAAATATTTCTTCCCCCACTGGGTTGCTTTGGTGCCTTTATAAAATATCAACCTACTTTATATTAAAATTTTTTTTGCTATTTATAAAATATTTTCACTCACACATTCTCTTACCACTCTCTCACTGGGGGTAGATGGACCATATTTTTCTCAGTTTACAGTTGAGCAAACCAAGGCTCAGAACAGTTCAGGAACTTGTGCAAGGGGACATAAAGCCAAGGATTTGAACATAGAACTACTACTCACTCAGAAAGAAATAGTTCACATTTCCACCTTGGTTTTATCCAGTGGAAATATTAAATGGACACCTTTTCTGAGGCTGATGGAGTAACAGAAATGAGTAAGTGCATTTTTTTTTTATTTTAACATTAGTGGTATTTTTAGACTGCCAGGTTTCCTTTCTAGGCTCCTGTAAGTCTAAAACACTTTTTATAATATGTATTCTACATTTTTTGAATACTTTGGTAGGAGAAAAAATACAATACTTACTTCATAAAATTGGGTAAGAACAATAGCTTTTAGTCAAGGTTGTTTGGGCTTTAAGACAATGTGTTCTCCTCACCCTGCTCTAAAAGATAGGCTTATACTTCTCTGATTCTTTCAGGAAATGAAGCAGCACTTAAAGGTACTTTTTTTTTTTTTTTTACCATAGACATAGATGTAAGGACTAGAAGAAAACCCTATAGCTACTCTTGCTCCTTTTCTTTCTCTCTTATTCTGCTATATTAATATTCTGATGCCCAGCTGTCTCAAACCATGAGTACCATGTTCTTTTCCAGCCCATCTGATTATTGCTCCAGATTACCTAGCCCTTCCCTTAGGTATCAGTTTCCTGTGCTCACTTCATTTGCCCAACTGTGACACACAAATGAATGGCATCAGCCTTTCTTGCTCATCCTCAAATAAAAACTTCCTTTCCCAGGCAGGCAGCCTTAAAATCACTGGTCCTCAATCTCTCTAAGAACATCAGCCAGTTTTGTTCCTCTATCCCATAAGGTCAACACTTCTTTCCAGCACCGAAGAAGTTAAAATGGTCATAGCCCAGATACCCCTAAAGATTGAGAGAATGATCAAATGAGAGGGAGGAGGTGTAGTTGAGAAATTAGGATTTAACAAATGACTGTGACTACTGACTCACTATATGGATACTTCTTTTTAGTGTCTATTGGTTTTAGAATAGCCAGAAGGAAATACCTGAAGTTGCTGAACTGTAATCCAGGAGCCCTGATTTTTGATAATGATTGTATAACTACATAGCAAAAAAAAAAAAAAAAAAAAAAAGTCAGTTGCCTGTGTTTGTATGGATGGCTCTACTTCTGGATGTTTTGTTCTGATCCACTGATGTATATATGTGTGTGTGTGTGTGTGTGTGTGTGTGTGTGTGTGTGTGTGTGTGTATGTATGTATCTGACAATACTAGATTGTCTTAGTTAACCTACCTCTATTGCAAGACTTAAAATTCAGTACAGTGCAATATTAGTTGTAAATAAGGGTGGGTTGGTAAGAGGTATGGGATGTTTGAGGTTTTCTTTTTTCTTTATTTCTTTTTCTGGAGTAATGCAAATGTTTTAAAAGTGGTCCTGGTGATGAATGCACAACTATGTGATGACACTGTGAAACACTGATTGTATACTTCGGATGGATTGTACAGTGTGTGAATATATCTCTAGAATATTACATTTTAAAAAAAGTCACTGGTCCTCAACATAGCTATACTTTAGGGATACCACTAAAGCATCTATACCCTGTAAATTACATAGAATAAAAGGGTCACACAGTTATTTGTTGCTGAGCTGGAGCCAGAACCCAAGTCTTCTGACAACTTCATTATTCTTCCCCTGTACTATATGTCCTCCTTCAAATGCCTTTCAAACAAAGATGCTATGAAGTGGGACCAGGTTATCTACTCCCCATTCCAAATGGAAAACTTAGGCCCCAGAGGGAAATGCCTAACAGCAAGTTGGGGGCAGGGTTCCTGAACTTTAGTCTGCTACACAAGCCATTATTCCTCCTTTTGCCCTTTACCAAAAAAAGAACTAAAAAATGTTTCATTACTCAAGGACAGATATATGCATAACCCAATGACTATTTTTTATTACAACAATGTTACATGTGATCTATATGCAGGTTCAATAGTAACAAACAGCACCTGTGGAACCTCCTATAAGTATTGAATGTCAGTATGTTTAATCAATAGGCTTAGGGTAAGGTATTTTCTCATAAAAAAGAGTAGGAAAGGTTTGTCAGTATCCCTCCTACTTATATAAGAGGAAGACATTCTATAGGAATTTTCATGAGATAAAGATACTCTAGCACTCAAACTAATTGTCCTTGAGGGACAAAGATGGAGAATTCATACTTCCTGATTTCAAAACAGAATTGAGTTTTCAGATATAAAATCTGACATTAATTTTTGGCAAGGGTGCCAAGAAAATTCAATGCGGGAGAGAATAGTATTTCCAACAAGATGTTGGGACAACTGGATACCCACATGCAAAACAGTTCATTTAGCCTCCTATCTCACATCATAGATAAAAGACTTAAATTTAAGAACTAAAATCATAAAATGCTTAGACAACAATGTACATTCCCAACTGAACATAGTTTAAGATGAAGAATGAAACCAAACTGAGATATCAGATAACTAAAAAAAAAAATCTTTAAATTTAGAATTCCTTTTGAAGTATTACCTACACTTCAGAAGACATAATTTATCTACAAAATTACATAAAAATGAAATAAATCCTTATGTCAAAAGCTCAAAGTCAGAAGACAAACAGCACTATGAAAAGATGTGTTCCACTGTTGTCACAGAAAAAGAGTCAATTTGCTTAAGTTGATATCTGAGTTCCTCAATATATATGATTATATTGTTCAGAGAAAATTAATAAAAGATATTCATCCTCCTCATTAGATGAATGCAACTATGAAACGTAATTTTTTCCTTCTCAGATTGACAAGGATCAATATATTCGATAGCAAATTGTATTAGAAAGATGGAAAAAAGCCAACTCTCACTTGGAGGTGCAAAAATGTACAATATCTGTTGGGTATATGTCCTAATATTGGTTGCATTTTATTGTGTGTAAAAATTGATGTAGCATGTTCACTTTTAGGAAATATACATGTGCAACATCATGTCTATATGCAAATTGCCAAGGAAGAGTTGCTTTCAGTGGTAAAAGACTGCAAATTACCTAAATGTCCATCTTCATGGGATTGGTGATATAAATTTTAATACATACCTATAGTGGAATATTATTTAGCCAGTGAGGAAATAGAGAGTGGTGCTCTGTCTGTGCTAATATTGAACAGTATTGACAACATAGGTAAAGTGAAAGAAATGAGGTGCAAAACATTATGGGGAAAAAAGGAATTGTATATGCAACTATAATACAAACATATTGAAAATCTCTTAAAATTTATGAGAACTATTAGCATTAGATCCTTCTTGGGGAAACTGGGTGGCATCAGGGATGGGGTGGATACTTACTTATCATTATATACTCTATCTTTTGACTTTTGTAAAGTGAGCTTGTATTACCTATTCAAAAATAAATAAGGAAGAAAACGTAAAGTATAATACTAGTAGATGATGAAATTGCTTGTTACTCCTGGAAATGGCATCAGCCAGCCAAATGAAGAGATGAAGACTAAGATCATATTACTGAAAAGCACAATATTTGCATCCTAATCTTGTTTTCATTGCGGCTTGATTTTTATTTCCTTATATTCACTTCAAAACCATGGTATAAAGTTTCCTGTGACCCTTTGAAATTTTAGTTAGCAAGCCTCTACTTTCTGTCTGTGAATTACAGTTTTAAGGTGTTAGAAGCAGAATTGCCAAACAATAAGAACATGCATTGGTGAGAGGGATGCTGCTATCTTGAAAAGCTCATTGGTGTGGAACTGTATCCCATAACATTCTTTGAAATTTGCTCTATAACTACTTGTTAAATTGTACTTTGAAAATTGTCACTTTTCTGCTTACATGCTATATTTCACAATAAAAAATAATAAAAGAAAAAAAAATGCTTAGATGAAAAGATAGGTGTAAATCTTTATGGCCTTGGATTAGGCAATAGTTTCTTAGATATGACACTAAAAACACAAGTGACAAAAGAAAAAATAAATTGGAGTTCATCAACATTAAAACCTTTTGTGCATCAAAGGACATTATCAAGAAAGTGAAAATGTACCACAGAATGGGAGAAAATATTTGCAAATCATATATCTGATAAATGACTATCAAGAATATATAACGAACTCTTACAATTCAACAAAAAGAAAAATAACCCAATTAAAAAATAGGCAAAAGTTATGAATAGGCATTTTTCCAAAGATTATACATGAAGGCCAATAAGCACATAAAAAGATGTTCAATATCATTAGTCATTCGAGAAATGCAAATCAAAACCACAAGGAGATACAACTTCATACCCACTAGGATGGCTATAATAAAAAAAAAAAAGACAGGTAACAGCAAGTGTTGGCAAGGATGTTAAGAAATTAGAACCCTTGTACATTGCTGGTGGAAATGTAAATTGGTGTGGTCTTTTGGAAAACAGTTTGGCAGTTCCTCAAAAAGTTAAATATAGTTACTATATGACCCAGCAATTCCACTCTTAGGTGTATATCCAAGAAAACTGAAAACATATTTCCATACAAAAACTTGTACACAAATGTTTATTCATAATAGCCAAAAAGGGGAACAACACAAATGTCCATCAACTGATGAGTAGATATGTGATATATCTATAACATGGATGTGATATATCTACACAGTGGAATATTATTTGGCCATAAAAATAATGAAGTACTGGTACATGCTACAACATGGACAAACCTTGAAAACTTAATGCTAAATGAAGGAAGTCTGGCACAAACATTTTATGATTCAATTCATATGAAATTTCCAGAGTCAGCAAATTCATAGAAAGTAGATTAGATGGTTGCACAATTTTGCAAATAAAAACTGATGAATTGTATACTTTAAAAGAACCGGTTAACTTTAATGATATATGAATTATATCTCAATTAAAAAAAAAAAAGACAAACAAGCATAGGAGACCTTATGTTTATCTAACTATAAAACAAAACAAAGGGGCAAGATGGCAGACTGGTGAGCTGTATGTTTTAGTTACTCCTCCAGGAAAGTAGGTAAAAAGCCAGGAACTGCGTGGACTGGACACCACAGAGCAATCTGTCTTTGGGCATACTTCATACAACACCCATGAAAACGTGGAACTGCTGAGATCAGCGAAATCTGTAAGTTTTTGCGGCCAGGGGACCCGCGCCCCTCCCTGCCAGGCTCAGTCCCGGGGGAGGAGGGGCTGTCAGCTCCAGGAAGGAGAAGGGAGAATTGCAGTGGCTGCTCTTATCGGAAACTCATTCTACTGATTCAAACTCCAACCATAGATAGACTGAGACCAGACACCAGAGACTCTGAGAGCAGCCAGCCCAGCAGAGAGGAGACAGGCATAGAAAAAAAAACAACACGAAAAACTCCAAAATAAAAGCAGAGGATTTTTGGAGTTCTGGTGAACACAGAAAGGGGAAGGGCGGAGATCAGGCCTTGAGGCGCATATGCAAATCCCGAAGCAAGGCTGATCTCTCTGCCCTGTGCACCTTTCCTTAATGGCCCTGGTTGATTTGTCTATTAGCATTTCAATAACCCATTAGATCTCTGAGGAGGGCCGTTTTTTTTTTTTTTTTTTTTAAATCCTTTTTGCTTTTTCTAAAACAATTACTCTAAGAAGCTCAATACAGAAAGCTTCAAAGAATTGAAATTTGGGCACATCAAGTCAAGAGCAGAACTAAGAGAGCTCTGAGACAAAAGGCAATAATCCAGTGGCTGAGAAAATTCACTAAACAACACAACTTCCCAAGAAAAGGGGGGTGTCCGCTCACAGCCACCATCCTGGTGGACAGGAAACACTCCTGCCCATCGCCAGCCCCATAGCCCAGAGCTGCCCCAGACAACCCAGTGTGACGGAAGTGCTTCAAATAACAGGCACACACCACAAAACTGGGCGTGGACAATAGCCTTCCCTGCAACCTCAGCTGAATGTCCCAGAGCTGGGAAGGGGGAGCAGTGTGAATTAACAGAGCCCCATTCAGCCATCATTTGAGCAGACTGGGAGCCTCCCAACACAGCCCAGCAGCCCAGAACTGCCCTGGGGGGACGGCACTCACCTGTGACATAGCACAGTCATCCCTCAACAGAGGACCCGGGGTGCACAGCCTGGAAGAGGGGCCCACTTGCAAGTCTCAGGAGCCATACGCCAATACCAAAGACTTGTGGGTCAGTGGCAGAGACAAACTGTGGCAGGACTGAACTGAAGGATTAGACTATTGCAGTAGCTTTAAAACTCTAGGATCATCAGGGAGATTTGATTGTTAGGGCCACCCCCCCTCCCCGACTGCCCAGAAACACGCCCCACATACAGGGCAGGCAACACCAACTACACACGCAAGCTTGGGACACCAATTGGACCCCACAAGACTCACTCCCCCACTCACCAAAAAGGCTAAGCAGGGGAGATCTGGCTTGTGGAGAACAGGTGGCTCGTGGACGCCACCTGCTGGTTAGTTAGAGAAAGTCTACTCCACGAAGCTGTAGATCTGATAAATTAGAGATAAGGACTTCAACTAGTCTACAAACCCTAAAAGAACCCTATCAAGTTCAGCAAATGCCACGAGGCCAAAAACAACAGAAAATTATAAAGCATATGAAAAAACCAGACGATATGGATAACCCAAGCCCAAGCACCCAAATCAAAAGACCAGAAGAGACACACCTAGAGCAGCTACTCAAAGAACTAAAGATGAACAATGAGACCCTAGTACGGGATATGAAGGAAATCAAGAAGACCCTAGAAGAGCATAAAGAAGACATTGCAAGACTAAATAAAAAAATGGATGATCTTATGGAAATTAAAGAAACTGTTGACCAAATTAAAAAGATTCTGGACACTCATAGTACAAGACTAGAGGAAGTTGAACAACGAATCAGTGACCTGGAAGATGACAGAATGTAAAATGAAAGCATAAAAGAAAGAATGGGGAAAAAAATTGAAAAACTCGAAATGGACCTCAGGGATATGGTAGATAATATGAAACGTCCGAATATAAGACTCATTGGTGTCCCAGAAGGGGAAGAAAAGGGTAAAGGTCTAGGAAGAGTATTCAAAGAAATTGTTGGGGAAAACTTCCCAAATCTTCTAAACAACATAAATACACAAATCATAAATGCTCAGCGAACTCCAAATAGAATAAATCCAAAAAAACCCACTCCGAGACATATACTGATCACACTGTCAAACATAGAAGAGAAGGAGCAAGTTCTGAAAGCAGCAAGAGAAAAGCAATTCACCACATACAAAGGAAACAGCATAAGACTAAGTAGTGACTACTCAGCAGCCACCATGGAGGCGAGAAGGCAGTGGCACGATATATTTAAAATTCTGAGTGAGAGGAATTTCCAGCCAAGAATACTTTATCCAGCAAAGCTCTCCTTCAAATTTGAGGGAGAGCTTAAATTTTTCACAGACAAAGAAATGCTGAGAGAATTTGCTAACAAGAGACCTGCCCTACTGGAGATACTAAAGAGAGCCCTACAGACAGAGAAACAAAGAAAGGACAGAGAGACTTGGAGAAAGGTTCAGTACTAAAGAGATTCGGTATGGGTACAATAAAGGATATTAATAGAGAGAGGGAAAAATATGGCAAACATAATCCAAAGGATAAGATGGCCGATTCAAGAAATGCCTTCACGGTTTTAACGTTGAATGTAAATGGATTAAACTCCCCAATTAAAAGATATAGATTCGCAGAATGGATCAAAAAAAATGAACCATCAATATGTTGCATACAAGAGACTCATCTTAGACACAGGGACACAAAGAAACTGAAAGTGAAAGGATGGAAAAAAATATTTCATGCAAGCCACAGCCAAAAGAAAGCAGGTGTAGCAATATTAATCTCAGATAAAATAGACTTCAAATGCAGGGATGTTTTGAGAGACAAAGAAGGCCACTACATACTAATAAAAGGGGCAATTCAGCAAGAAGAAATAACAATCGTAAATGTCTATGCACCCAATCAAGGTGCCACAAAATACATGAGAGAAACATTGGCAAAACTAAAGGAAGCAATTGATGTTTCCACAATAATTGTGGGAGACTTCAACACATCACTCTCTCCTATAGATAGATCAACCAGACAGAAGACCAATAAGGAAATTGAAAACCTAAACAATCTGATAAATGAATTAGATTTAACAGACATCTACAGGACATTACATCCCAAATCACCAGGATACACATACTTTTCTAGTGCTCACGGAACTTTCTCCAGAATAGATCATATGCTGGGACATAAAACAAGCCTCAATAAATTTAAAAAGATTGAAATTATTCAAAGCACATTCTCTGACCACAATGGAATACAATTAGAAGTCAATAACCATCAGAGACTTAGAAAATTCACAAATACCTGGAGGTTAAACAACACACTCCTAAACAATCAGTGGGTTAAAAAAGAAATAGCAAGAGAAATTGCTAAATATATAGAGACGAATGAAAATGAGAACACAACATACCAAAACCTATGGGATGCAGCAAAAGCAGTGCTAAGGGGGAAATTTATAGCACTAAACGCATATATTAAAAAGGAAGAAAGAGCCAAAATCAAAGAACTAATGGATCAACTGAAGAAGCTAGAAAATGAACAGCAAACCAATCCTAAACCAAGTAGAAGAAAAGAAATAACAAGGATTAAAGCAGAAATAAATGACATAGAGAACAAAAAAACAATAGAAAGGATAAATATCACCAAAAGTTGGTTCTTTGAGAAGATCAACAAGATTGACAAGCCCCTAGCTAGACTGACAAAATCAAAAAGAGAGAAGACCCATATAAACAAAATAATGAATGAAAAAGGTGACATAACTGCAGATCCTGAAGAAATTAAAAAAATTATAAGAGGATATTATGAACAACTGTATGGCAACAAACTGGATAATGTAGAAGAAATGGACAATTTCCTGGAAACATATGAACAACCTAGACTGACCAGAGAAGAAATAGAAGACCTCAACCAACCCATCACAAGCAAAGAGATCCAATCAGTCATCAAAAATCTTCCCACAAATAAATGCCCAGGGCCAGATGGCTTCACAGGGGAATTCTACCAAACTTTCCAGAAAGAACTGACACCAATCTTACTCAAACTCTTTCAAAACATTGAAAAAAATGGAACACTACCTAACTCATTTTATGAAGCTAACATCAATCTAATACCAAAACCAGGCAAAGATGCTACAAAAAAGGAAAACTACCGGCCAATCTCCCTAATGAATATAGATGCAAAAATCCTCAACAAAATACTTGCAAATCGAATCCAAAGACACATTAAAAAAATCATACACCATGACCAAGTGGGGTTCATTCCAGGCATGCAAGGATGGTTCAACATAAGAAAAACAATCAATGTATTACAACACATTAAAAACTCGAAAGGGAAAAATCAATTGATCATCTCAATAGATGCTGAAAAAGCATTTGACAAAATCCAACATCCCTTTTGATAAAAACACTTCAAAAGGTAGGAATTGAAGGAAACTTCCTCAACATAATAAAGAGCATATATGAAAAACCCACAGCCAGCATAGTACTCAATGGTGAGAGACTGAAAGCCTTCCCTCTAAGATCAGGAACAAGACAAGGATGCCCGCTGTCACCACTGTTATTCAACATTGTGCTGGAAGTGCTAGCCAGGGCAATCCGGCAAGACAAAGAAATAAAAGGCATCCAAATTGGAAAAGAAGAAGTAAAACTGTCATTGTTTGCAGATGATATGATCTTATATCTAGAAAACCCTGAGAAATCAACGATACACCTACTAGAGCTAATAAACAAATTTAGCAAAGTAGCGGGATACAAGATTAATGCACATAAATCAGTAATGTTTCTATATGCTAGAAATGAACAAACTGAAGAGACACTCAAGAAAAAGATACCATTTTCAATAGCAACTAAAAAAATCAAGTACCTAGGAATAAACTTAACCAAAGATGTAAAAGACCTATACAAAGAAAACTACATAACTCTACTAAAAGAAATAGAAGGGGACCTTAAAAGATGGAAAAATATTCCATGTTCATGGATAGGAAGGCTAAATGTCATTAAGATGTCAATTCTACCCAAACTCATCTACAGATTCAATGCAATCCCAATCAAAATTCCAACAACCTACTTTGCAGACTTGGAAAAGCTAGTTATCAAATTTATTTGGAAAGGGAAGATGCCTCGAATTGCTAAAGACACTCTAAAAAAGAAAAACGAAGTGGGAGGACTTACACTCCCTGACTTTGAAGCTTATTATAAAGCCACAGTTGCCAAAACAGCATGGTACTGGCACAAAGATAGACATATAGATCAATGGAATCGAATTGAGAATTCAGAGATAGACCCTCAGATCTATGGCCGACTGATCTTTGATAAGGCCCCCAAAGTCACCGAACTGAGCCATAATGGTCTTTTCAACAAATGGGGCTGGGAGAGTTGGATATCCATATCCAAAAGAATGAAAGAGGACCCCTACCTCACCCCCTACACAAAAATTAACTCAAAATGGACCAAAGATCTCAATATAAAAGAAAGTACCATAAAACTCCTAGAAGATAATGTAGGAAAACATCTTCAAGACCTTGTATTAGGAGGCCACTTCCTAGACTTTACACCCAAAGCACAAGCAACAAAAGAGAAAATAGATAAATGGGAACTCCTCAAGCTTAGAAGTTTCTGCACCTCAAAGGAATTTCTCAAAAAGGTAAAGAGGCAGCCAACTCAATGGGAAAAAATTTTTGGAAACCATGTATCTGACAAAAGACTGATATCTTGCATATACAAAGAAATCCTACAACTCAATGACAATAGTACAGACAGCCCAATTATAAAATGGGCAAAAGATATGAAAAGACAGTTCTCTGAAGAGGAAATACAAATGGCCAAGAAACACATGAAAAAATGTTCAGCTTCACTAGCTATTAGAGAGATGCAAATTAAGACCACAATGAGATACCATCTAACACCGGTTAGAATGGCTGCCATTAAACAAACAGGAAACTACAAATGCTGGAGGGGATGTGGAGAAATTGGAACTCTTATTCATTGTTGGTGGGACTGTATAATGGTTCAGCCACTCTGGAAGTCAGTCTGGCAGTTCCTTAGAAAACTAGATATAGAGCTACCATTCGATCCAGCGATTGCACTTCTCGGTATATACCCGGAAGATCGGAAAGCAGTGACACGAACAGATATCTGCACGCCAATGTTCATAGCAGCATTATTCACAATTGCCAAGAGATGGAAACAACCCAAATGTCCTTCAACAGATGAGTGGATAAATAAAATGTGGTATATACACACGATGGAATACTACGCGGCAGTAAGAAGGAACGATCTGGTGAAACATATGACAACATGGATGAACCTTGAAGACATAATTCTGAGCGAAATAAGCCAGGCACAAAAAGAGAAATATTATATGCTACCACTAATGTGAACTTTGAAAAATGTAAAACAAATGGTTTATAATGTAGAATGTAGGGGAACTAGCAGTAGAGAGCAATTAAGGAAGGGGGAACAATAATCCAAGAAGAACAGATAAGCTATTTAACGTTCTGGGGATGCCCAGAAATGACTATGGTCTGTTAATTTCTGATGGATGTAGTAGGAACAAGTTCACTGAAATGTTGCTATATTATGTAACTTTCTTGGGGTAAAGTAGGAACATGTTGGAAGTTAAGCAGTTATCTTAGGTTAATTGTCTTTTTCTTACTCCCTTGCTATGGTCTCTTTGAAATGTTCTTTTATTGTATGTTTGTTTTCTTTTTAACTTTTTTTTTCATACAGTTGATTTGAAAAAAGAAGGGAAAGTTAAAAAAAAAAAAAAAAGACAAAAGACAAACAAGGAAAAAAAAAAAAAAGATGTAGTGCCCCCTTGAGGAGCCTGTGGAGAATGCAGGGGTATTCACCTACCCCACCTCCATGGTTGCTAACATGACCACAGACATAGGGGACTGGTGGTTTGATGGGTTGAGCCCTCTACCATAAGTTTTACCCTTGGGAAGACGGTTGCTGCAAAGGAGAGGCTAGGCCTCCCTGTATTTGTGCCTAAGAGTCTCCTCCTGAATGCCTCTTTGTTGCTCAGATGTGGCCCTCTCTCTCTGGCTAAGCCAACTTGAAAGGTGAAATCACTGCCCTCCCCCCTACGTGGGATCAGACACCCAGGGAAGTGAATCTCGCTGGCAACGGGGAATATGACTCCCGGGGAGGAATGTAGACCCGGCATCGTGGGATGGAGAACATCTTCTTGACCAAAAGGGGGATGTGAAAGGAAATGAAATAAGCTTCAGTGGCAGAGAGATTCCAAAACGAGCCGAGAGATCACTCTGGTGGGCACTCTTACGCACACTTTAGACAACCTTTTTTAGGTTCTAAAGAATTGGGGTAGCTGGTGGTGGATACCTGAAACTATTAAACTACAACCCAGAACCCATGAATCTCGAAGACAGTTGTATAAAAATGTAGCTTATGAGGGGTGACAGTGGGATTGGGAATGCCATAAGGACCAAACTCCACTTTGTCTAGTTTATGGATGGATGTGTAGAAAAGTAGGGGAAGCAAACAAACAGACAAAGGTACCTAGTGTTCTTTTTTACTTCAATTGCTCTTTTTCACTCTAATTATTATTCTTGTTATTTTTGTGTGTGTGCTAATGAAGGTGTCAGGGATTGATTTAGGTGATGAATGTACAACTATGTAACGGTACTGTAAACAATCGAAAGTACAATTTGTTTTGTATGACTGCGTGGTATGTGAATATATCTCAATAAAATGATGATTAAAAAAAAAAAAAATCAAATAGCAAAAAAAAAAAAAAAAAAAAGAATCACTGGGAGAGTGCCCCAAACCTCCCAGGTACAGATAAACCTTTCCTCTATCACTCTTATTGCATGTTAATCAAATGATTCTCTCTCTTTGTCTCTCAATCTGAATAAAAAACCAATTAAAGAAGCATTTCAGGGAGGCAGATTTGGGAAAGCTTTGCCTCTGTCTCCCACCAGCGTAAATAAACCTTTTACCTTCCCAAAAAAAAAAAAAAAAAAAAAAAAAAAAAAAAAAAAACACCAAACGCTTTCCATGGCTCAAATTCAGTTTTCTGAATATTAACTTTTTTCTTCTTCAACAACACTAACCATAGTGATAAAAACAGCTGCTCCTTATTAAGCACCTATGTGCCAGGCATTGTACCAAGCATTTTATACTTCTTTTTTTCTCTCCAGTTATGGCAATGACCTTGTACATAGTCTCATTTTAAAGATGCAGAAATTGAGGCCAAAGAGGCTAATTTGCCCAAAGTCATATAAAGCTAGTTAAGTCTGATTCCAGAGATTCTATTACTCCATTTTGTCTTCCTTAAAACACATATTAGGTGACTTATTGGTCTCCAATACTATGAAGTTATTTTCAGTGTACTGTGTTTTCTATCCTACTCCATCAGCAAATTAGAAATCATTGCAGGGCCCAGTATTAAATGACTATCTTTCTTTCTTAGTTTATTGAGCATTAGGCACAGGACAAAAACAGAAAGAATGTCTATATGACACATTTTTATTGTTTTATTTGTATCAAAATTACAGAATAACATACGTAAATTATAAGGTTATGATTTATATATTGTAATATAACTTAAAATTTGGCAAATCAATTATCCAAAATTTATTATATGTTTGAGTGCACATTGAAGAGATTATTTGGCATAGCTTGGCAAGATAAATAGTTTTGTATCTTATCTGACCATCTATCATGTATATATGTGGTATACAGATGTACAGTTGTATGTATATGTACACACATATAAATATACACACACATATGTATATACTCCCAAATTAAAATATTTGTATAAAAAGCCAAAGTTTGATACTAGGATTAATTACTTTTAAAAAGACTATTATATTATTAAACTGCATCTTTATTCAAAGCAGAAATGTAAAAAAAAGCTGATCAATTTGCTAAATACACAGGAATTTACAAAGTAATTAAAAATGAAATCAAAATTTCTATTGAAATGTTATATAATTGTTTAATGACATTTAAGTGGCACTATCAAACTATGAGGAAAAAAGCATCATTTTTTAAGGTTATTGAGAGAATAAAAATTCTACTGCACATTGCTATACCCTCTAAATTAAGAATGAATATTATTATAGTAGGAAAAGATGGCAGATGATTTTCTTCTTTATTAATATGGAAGCAATCAGGGCAGTGTCTGTACGCTTGGGCTTGGGTTTCCGGCTTGTCCATCAGTGGAAGTCTGGCTTCTCAGGGAAGGTGCAGCCAGTTCGCTTAATTATGACGCTTGCTGCATAGTGGCCAGCACGGATGCAGTCATGTAGGGGCTTTTCCGAGACCAGCTGAGACAGAAAGCCTGGAACACAGATAACAGGGAAGAACATGAGTATTCTATAACAGCATCAGAAATGTCATACTAAATCTGACCAAAATATGGCCAAGCAGTTATCCCATTCTGCTTTGACAGTAGGGGCTAATTCTCAAGGGCCATAGAGGTCTTCTGCCAAACACTGTGAGCTTCCCCTGATATTTTGTCTAAAGAGTTCAAGCTGGGACATGACAACTTGCCATTAAGTCAACTGGGTCTTTCTAAAGCCTAAATCATGACACCTTCTCTTTGCTTTAAGATTAACAAGTTGTGAGCAAAAAAGAAAGAAAAGGGAAATATTGGCCCAATACTGTTACCTTGGGTCTTTGCAACTGAGAAGTTATTAGTTACCCATTTTCCCTTTGGATTCCTTCTAAATTGCTATTATTCCTAGCACACTGCTATTTGGACAAAATTCTATCATCTGGATGTCTCTCCAAGTACAAATAAAGAAAGAGAAAGTTTATAAAAGAATCTACCTCTCCCTCTCCCACAAGTACTGGTGAAATAATATCTATGGCTAAGCACCAAGAACTGGCTTGACATTAAAATAAATTATGATAAGGTAAAAAATAGTGTTGAGGAATTCTGTTTCTGATCAAGATAGAATAAAAGGGATCAGACTTACCCTTCCTTCAGAAACAAGTGAAAACAAAGACTAAGTCCATGAAAGAGAAGAAACAAATAAGGTGAACTATAAAACTGCTCAGCTTACTGCTTCGAGAGTTACCAGGCCGCAAGGCAGGGAGCCACACCTAGGAGAGCCCGTGAGAAGATCTACGCAGGCCCAAACTGACAAACCTCTAGGCAGAATGATCAGGAAGAAAAGAGAGAAGAGACGAATCACCAATATTGGGAGTGAGAAGCTTGACAACAATATAAAAGATATTCATACTAAAAAGATAATAAGGGAGTATCATGAACTACTTTATGTCAATAAATTTGGCAATTTAGATGAAATGGACAAATTCCTTGAAAGATGCAGGTGATCAAAGCTCACTATTTGATAACCTGAAGAGCCCTGTGTCTATTAAATATATGATTTTATAGTAAAAGACATTCCCATAAAGAAACCTCCACACCCAGATGGTGTCACTGGTAAACTCTACCAAACATTTTAGGAAGAAAAATATCAATTCTATACAAACTCTTCAGAAAATTGAAAGGAGAGAATACTTTCCAACTCATTTTTTGAGGCCATCACTCTAATATGAAACCAGAAAAGAAAACTACAGACCAAGATCCCTGGTGAACATAGATACAAACATTCTAAAGGAAACTTTTAGCAAATCAAATCCAACAATACATAAACAAGATAAATCACAATCAAGTAGGATTTATCTTAGGAATGCAAAATTGGCTTAACATTCAGAAATCAATCCATGTAATTTACCATATTAACTAAAAAAAGGAAACCACAAGATCATCTTTAACAGATGCAGAAAAAAACACGTGACAAAATCCAACATCCATTCCTGATAAAATATCTCAACAAACAAGGAAGAGAAGGGAAGAAGGGAACTTCCTCAACTTTATTAAGGGCACTTGTGGAAAATTTACAGCAAATATCATTCTTAATGGCAATGACAGAATTTTTTCTCCTTAAGATCAAGAACAAGGAAGAATGTTTGCTTTTATCACTGTTCTACATCACTGTACTGGTGACTCTAGCCAGTGCAATAAGGCAAGCAAAGGAAATAAGAGACATCAAGATTGTAAAAGAAGTAAAACTGTCTTTATTTGCAGACAGAACTATTACCTGTGTTTGTACTTCCTAACAGGGTGATTTTGCCCTCCTAGGGGACATCTGACAATGCCTGGATACATTTTTGTTGCCACAATGGGGTTAGAGAGGTTATGTGTTCATGGCATCTAGTGGGTAAAAGCTAGGGATGCTGAGAAACATATTATAATGTCAGTAGTGCCAAGGTTGAGAAATCCTTGTCTATGCAGAGAATTCTATGAAATCTAGAAAAAAGTTTCTAGAACTAATAAGTGAGTTTAGCAAAATTGCAGGATATAAGATCAATATGCAAAACAATTGCATTTCTATATTAGTTGTGTGTGTGTGTGTGTGTGTGTGAATATAGCAATTACATACACAAGCAATGGACAATTATAAATTGATATTAAAGATACTATTTACCATAGCTTCAAATATGTGAAATACTTAGGGATAAATCTGACAGAGATTGTGGAAGACCTATACACTGAAAAAGACAAAGCTAAAAGAAATCAAAGAAACCTAAATGAACAGAGAGATACAAAGTATTCAAGGTCAGAAGATTTAATATTGTTATTGGCTCTCCAGAAATTTATCTATCAATTCAGTGCAATACCAGTAAAAATTCTAACAGGCTTTCTAAAAGAAAATGATGAGCTGATTCCAATATTTGTATGGAAAGGAAAAGGACCCGGAATAGCCAAAACATAATTTTGAAAAAGAAGAACAAAGCCAGAAACTTCTACAGTCTGTTTTCAAAACTTACAGAATGATAATAATCAAGACACTGTGGTATTTACCTGAAGATGGACAAATAGATCAATGGAACTGAGTAGAGAGTTCATAAATAAATCTACTTATATATGTTCAACTGAATTTTGACAAAGGTGCCAAAACAAGTCAATGGAGAGAGGATAATATTTTTTAACTAATGGTGTTAGAAAATTGGATGCCATATGTGAAAAACAATGAACTTCAAATCAATCTCTTATTATTTATAAAATTTAACTGAAAATGGATCATAGATCTAAATGTAAGAGTTAAAACTATAAAACTCTTAGGCGAAAACATACGGGAAAATCTTAGTGATCTTGGGTTTGCCAAAGATTTAGTAACCCATAAAAAGCATAAACTATAAAAGAATTGGATTTTGTAAAAATTAAACTTTTTTTCTCTTAAAAAGGCATTTAAGAAAAGGAAAAGGCAAGCCACATACTGGGAGGCGTATATACAAAATATATCTGACAAAAGATTTGAATCCAGAAAACATAAAGAACTCTCACAACCCAGTAAAAACAACTCAACTGAAAAATGGGTTGAACAGACACTTTCAGCAAAGAAGATAAACAGATGACAAATAAGCACATGAAAAGATGTTCAACATTGGTTTTCATCACAGAAATACAAAAAAAAAAAAAAAAAAAAAAAATCACAATTAGATACCACTGCACACCAGAATGGCTAAAATTAAAAGACTGACCAAACTAAATGTTCGCAAAGGTGTGGATCAATTTTAATTCTCATACACTGTTAGTGGAAATGTGAAATGATATAACCATTTTGGAAAACTGTTTGTCAGTGTCTTAAAAAATTAAACATAAACCTAAGAGAAAACCAAACCATTCTATTTCTAGGTACTTACCCAAAGTAAATGAAAACATATATCCATACAAGGACTTGTAAATGAATGTTCACAGCACTTTTATCTGTAATAGCCACAAACTGGAAACAACCCAAATAGGGGTGAAAAGGGACAGGAAGGTGGAATTACAAAGGGGCACGGGAGTAATGGATATATGCAGTGTCATGGCCTCACAGGTGTACATATACATCAAGATTTATAAAACTGTACACTTTAAATATGTGCAGTTTATTGTATGTCATTTATACCTCAATAAAACGATAAACAAGAAAAAAAGTTTTGTGGTTATAAACAAGATAGTCAAGAACCAAAGACTCTGGGGCTACCTTCCGTTTAGGAGAAACTTGAGCTGCTGCAGAATTCAAATACTCAGAAGAACAAATGGTAAGGAGAAACTGTTTTTTAGCCTGACTTCTGGGCCTCCCCTTGGGTCCTGGCAGCCTGGGCAGGAGGGTGTGTGTATGTGTGTGTGAAGGTTAACTGAGAAACTTGCTAAAGACCCATAGGAGAGCATTATGAGAGATACTTGTTCTTTCCCTTTTACCATCGTGACCACACAGGCTTGTCTATGTCAGATTTGGGGAATGCTCTTTATCAGATAAAATAAATAAGTATTCCCAAACAAAGAATAAAATTAATACGGTTAATGGAGTGATGTATTTTGAAGACATCTGCTTGGACTGTGAAATCATTCCCAAAGCAGTTCAGTAAGGATATTTCATCACTGAGTTTTCAGGTAACAGTCAAAGGTCAATATTAACTTTCTGCCAAACCATGAGACTAAAATTCTCAGTTCACACGGTAAATAGAGTAGACTCCAAATGCAGAGTCAGATTGGCTTACGGTAGAAAAAATGACTAGCAGAAGCCTTATAAGCAACATCTGTTTCCCTCATTCCTCCGGTATGATCTTTCTGAGAAAAAGAAAAGCTTATGCTTATGAAATATTTTTGTGAAGCCCAAGTACCAGCATCCTCTTTCTAGGAGAAGAGCTAGCTGATGAGTGAAGTGAAGTACTCTGAAGAATCATTTGCCTTGACAAGTGGAAATCCTGGATGCTGAAAACACCTAAGACCTTTGCCCCAATTGAATACTGTTTTTCAATAATCTATTTTTATAAATCAATGAAGATGAACTACAGGTATTATATTATCAAATATAAGTGGAACCTTCATAAAGTGGCTGATGTAAATCTAAAAAGCTGGGTAAAATTGTTTAAATAAACAAAGGGAATTTGTATTTAAAGAATTGCAGGGAATCCTTTTTTAATATGAATAAAGATCCCCTATACATATATTTTTGGTTTCTTCGCACTTAAAGTAACTTTGAAATACTTTCAAACTTATGGGACAGTTAGAAAAATAATACAAACCCCGTAACAGAGAACTCCAAAATACCCTTAACCCTGCCCACCCCCCGATACCAGATCCACCAATTTTAACATTTTGCTACATTTGACAGATCATCCTATCTGTCTATCTATCTATCTATCTATCTATCTATCTATCTATCTATCTATTTATCTATCATCTACCCATCCATCCATCCACCCATCCATCTATCCATCTGTTCAACTGTCAATCTATTTATCAATCCATTTTCTGAACACTAGAGTGTAGATTTTACATATTATGCTCCTTGAATGCTTAATACTGCCATGAATATTTCCTAAGAACAAAGATATTCACTAATGTAACAACCTTACGTGAATTTATCAAGTTTAAGAACTTTAACTGTGATATAAAACTTACAGACTATATTCCAATTTATTCATATGTCCCAATAATGTCCCTTTGTGCATTTTCTCCTCCCTTGCTAGATCCCATCCAGGATCATGTATTGCATTTAATTTTCTTGTCTGTTTAGCTGTTAAATTTCTTTTTTCTTCCTCCTTCCCTTCTACCCTCCCTCCCTCCTTCCTTTTCTTTCCCTTCCTTCTATCTTTTCCTTCCCTTCCCTTTCCTTCCTTTCCTTTTCCTTTTCCTCCTTCCTTCCTTCTCTTTTCCTTTCCTTCCCTTTCCTACCTTTCTTTCTTCCTTTCTTCACCCCCCCCCATTTCTTTCTTTTTTAATTGTGGGAACATATATATACCGACATTCAGAAATTGGCAGTACCCTCACCACCTTCCATTATTAAACTTTCCCATCTTCCCAAACAAAACCCTATACTCATTTTGTATTAACTTTCCATTGCCCCTGTACCCTCCCTGGCAATCTGTACTCTAATTTCTGTCTCTATAAGCTTGCATATTCTCTGATATTTTCTTTGCAGTTACCATGGTGTTATATGTAACAACCTAAATCTATAACAATCTTGTTTGCTTTGATACTAACTTAACCTCAATAGTATAGCAAACAAAATAGTATAGAAATAAACTATATTCCTATATCCATCTGTTCACCCACTTTACATAGTTCTTGACACAGATTACATGTTATACATCATGAGTCTAAATCCATTGATTTATCATTACAATTTATGCAACTACTCTTCATATCCCATAGGATTTAAAAGGTGGAGTTAAAAACCAAAAATATAATGGTACTGGGATTTATATATTATCTATGTTGGTATCCTTACCAGAGATCTTTATTTCTTTCTGCATCTTTGATCTATTGTCTATTTTCTGTTCCTTTCAAACTGCAGAACTCTCTTCAGTATTTCTTGTAGTGCTCAGTGTAGTGGTCACGAACTCCCTCAGCTTTTGTTTATCTGGGAATGTCTTAATCTCTCCTTCATTTTTGAAAGACAGTTTTGCTGGATATAGAATTCCTGGGTGGCAATGTTTTCCTTTCAGCACTTTAAGTATCTCACTGCCTTCTTGACTCTATGGTTTCTGATGAGAAATCGGAACTTAATCTTATTGAGACCTTATACGTAATATGTTGTTGTTCTTTTGTGGCTTGCAGAATTTTCTCTTTATCTTTGGTATTCGACAGTCTGATTATAATATGCCAGGACATGGGTCTATTTGGGTTCATCCTGTTCAGAGTTCATTGAGCATCATGGATGTGCCTATTCATATCTTGCATTAAATATAGGAAGTTTCAGCCACTATTTCTTTGTTCTCTTTGCCTCTTCTTCCTTCTCCTTCTGGGACTCCAGGAATGCATATATTGGTACACTTGGTGGTGTCCCACAGGTTCCTTCGGCTCTGTTCACTTCTTGTTTCTCTTTTTGGCTCCTCAGACTGGATGATTTCAATTACCTTATCTTTAAGTTCACTGAATCTTGAACCCCTCTAGGGAATTTTTAATTTCTGTTACTGTTCTGTTATTTTAGTTCCTTGTCCTGTTTTCCTTTATCTCTTTGAGCATATTTAGCTCCATTTAGAAAAAGTCTTTGTCTGGCATGTCCCAGGTCTGGTCCTCCTCACTGATGGTTTCTAATACTTTAATCTTCTCCTTTGCCTAGGCCATTGCTTCCTGTTTCCTTGTATGTTTCATAAACTTTTGTTGAAACCTGGACATTCAGCTGTTTTAGTATGTTATCGCTGGTATTTAGACTCTGCTGCATCTCCTTCTTAAGCTTGGATCAAGCCAGTGTTATGATTGAATTTCCCTTTAATGCCAGGAGCTAACAAATAAAAAGAAGGATTAAAAAAACCCCACCTTTTCCAATCTTTGCAGATTGACCTATGCAAGTGCTCTCCTTCAGGGTTTATCCATACAATGGGTTGTATGAGAATAGCTGCAGGCCAAAGCGTAGGGCTTCCCTAATCCTAGCTGCAGTGCTAGGAATTCCCCTGTTTATTTGGTTACAAATGACCCCTCTTTACTAGGAATCAGTTTCTTCAGTCTAGGTGCTGCACTATATGTCCTACAGCCAGCAATCCCTTGCCCCAGGCCGCGCAACTTCACTGCTCTCTCACAGTGTTCTGTAGGAGAGCTCAGTGAGCTGCCTTCTACACGCAGGGCAAGTTCTCGGACGGTAAGTACCTCAGGGCACTACCAGACAAAGTGAGCCAGACATACATGCTTCCAGCACACACACGAGGGCCACACTGTTCCCTCTGGAACCAGGACCAGGGATTTGCACTAGGAGCAGGGCTGGTGCGGTGCTGAGCTGAGAGGGGTGGAGAAGGACCAGACAGGGTACCTAGAGATCCTACTGTATTTAAGAAGCCTTTTTCCTGAGTTGGTGCACACCCTGCAACTGCAATCATTTAGCTGTTTTCTGAAGCACTGAGAAAGATGTTTTAGCCAGTTCTTGCTGGGTTGTTCAAAGCTTCTGTGGGGGGACGGAATCATGAAACTTCTCACTCTGCTATCTTGATGAGGCAGGGCCCCAATGTGATTTTAAGTCTGTATTTTCAATTATTAGCCTGCATTTACATTTACATTTCAGGAATATTATTCCTACAATTTTTTTTTTTTTAGTTAGAAGAATACCAACAATATGTTATTTATACAAATACAGTGTCAGTCAGTAAACAATGTACTTATTCATATTTCATACACTAAATCAGCATTAGGACTCAGAGCATAGTTGACAAATACTATAGCAGATAAACATGGCTTGCAGATATTAAAAAAAAAAAGCAGTTTGCTTTCTTTAAATAAAGATTTTGGGTTTAATAAGAGTTTAAGAAAGAAAATCTTAAATAATTGACTTAACCTGTGTGCTCAATATAAAAAATCTGTTACTCCCTTAGGAGCCTGTTTTGCTACTGCCATTAGCTTATGGTCACTTTCAATACATCATCTTGATAATGAAGGGTAAGGCTCTGTATATTTGCCTTTCAACAGTCAAGAGAATAGGAATAGGTTGTATTGTACTGGAGAACATGAAACACCAATGCAGGTTACCAAAATCAAAAAACCGGTAGGCTAAGGCAGGTGTTGCCTTTTCTGCTTTGGCTTCTCTCTATGACTTTTAATTCCTCTGCGATCCTAGTACAGAAGGAATTATCCTTGGGCCTCTCTGACTTTTCCCAGCTTTAGGCCATGCCTTGGACATTCAGTCCTGCAGTGGATAAGGCATACACAGGGTGTGTGAGAGCCTCTGACACATTGATTTCTGACTCGATGACAATTCAGAGGTTGATAAACAGCTCTACCCCACCCTGACAGAAACCCAAACTATAATCTCTGAAAAGCAAATTTTAAATATGGGATAAAAAGCAGTAGTCAGTTTTGTAAATTTCCCAAAAGTTCGTTTTTCTGTTTCTTTGTTTTCTGGTTTTAGATGACAAAAGCGAACATATTACATAAAAATCAATTAACTAATAAGCGAAGATTTTTAGCTACCAGTTTCCTATTTTTAGATGTATTTTGTTATGAATTTCCCATGAAAACACATTTATCCCTTTCCACTGCTTGGTTATAGCTTATAGCAGAGTGTGATAAGAGATGAAAAGAAACTGGGTCTCTATACCTGTTCCTGATTTCTTCTTCCTTATTATTGGCAAAAGAGAAAGAACTGGAACAGTTCTGATTATGGAAATGATTATTTCTGAATTTCTGAACAAGCAAAAATTCTAGGCAGGTGAGCTTTAGAACTCAGGCCTTGCTTTAGGGGAGAGTTAAAACATATCACCCACACCGATTTTCATTCCTAGGGCTCCTGTTGGCTTGCTCTGAATCTTGAAAAAGAAAACCCTCTATCCATAAATAACTGGCACAGCTTATCATCCTCTGGTTGATTTCATCTGGACTTTTCTTTTGCTAATGTTAAAGACTGTGGTCAACTTTAGCACAGCTACATTCAGTGTCTGAGAGGAGACCTGAAATATATATATATATATATATATATATATATATATATATATATGATGTTCTAGTTTGCTAATGCTTCTGGAATGCAAAACACCAGAAGTGGACTGGCTTTTATAAAGGCGGTTTATTTGGTTACACAGTTACAGTCTTAAGGCCATAAAGTGTCCAAGGTAACACATCAGTAATCGAGTACCTTCACTGGAGGATGGCCAATGGTGTCCAGAAAACCTCCGTTAGCTGGGAAGGCACGTGGCTGGCGTCTGCTCCAAAGTTGTGGTTTCAAAATGGCTTTCTCCCAGGACATTCCTCTCTAGTCTGCAGTTCCTCAAAAATGTCACTCTTAGTTGCACTTGGGATATTTGTCCTCTCTCAGTTTCTCCGGAGAAAGAGTCTGCTTTCAATGGCCATCTCCAAACTGTCTCTCATCTGCAGCTCCTGTGCTTTCTTCAAAGTGTCCCTTTTGGCTGTAGCTCCTCTTCAAAATGTCACTCGCAGCTGCAGCTGCACTGAGTTCCTTCTGTTTGTCAGCCAATTTATATGGCTCCACTGATCAAGGCCCACCCTGAACGGGTGGAGCCACGCCTCCATGGAAATATCTCATCAGAGTTATCACCTACAGCTGGGTGGGGCACATCTCCACGCAAACAACCTAATCCAAAGGTTCCAACTTAATCCCCACTAATATGTCTGCCCCACAAGACCGCATCAAAGAACATGGCTTTTTCTGGGGGACATAATACATTCAAACCGGCACATATGAATGGCACAAAAAGGGGAGGGCAAAACTAGTTTCCTCAAAGCAAATGATATTGCATAGCTGGCGTGGGAAAAGACAATGTGAATTCCATGTCACTACTGTAAAAGAGTTGTAATATCTAGAACTTTCTTAGAGTCAATTTATACAAAATTGAGAAATACTGTAGTAGGTATGGACATCTTAAAGAAGACAATAAGAGCTAGGGATATTTTTGAAGGAAATGAACAAAGTCTATAAGCCATTTTTTTTTTTTTTCTTTCCATACACAGTTCCTTCACTAATAGCTTTTATGGTTACTAGAACTAACAAGCCCAGTGGACTCCATTACTGTTCATTCTACATTCAGCAGTAAAAAAGATGTATTAACTTCTCTGGTTGTCAATAAATAAGAATGCTGGGACACACTGACTTTATAAACTCTGAAAAATGAAGTTTTAATTATTCAGTGTTTACAAGTACCACTATCTTGTATTAATCTCAAATTGTTTCCCCAATAATTTCCTCTTATTGGGGAAACAGACAGTATATATCACTGATTGTCTTTCTCTTCTTCCATAGTCCCCCAAAACCTTTAAAATATAGATTGCAATATGTATATGTAGACTTAAAATTTTTTAAGTCTACATATTTGGAATATAAATAATTTGGTAAAAACCCCATATTACACTAAATTTAACTTATACATCAAGATAGTATAGTACTTTATATATCTGGAAATATAAACAAATGTATATGAGTCAAAAATGGATTTTAAGCCATATAATTTAAAGGTCAGAGAAAACTAACACTGAAATAGAGTAGTATTTCACATATATGAAGCCTGAAGCCATAGTAGCTCTCATGGCTGTAGATATTACATCTACAAGGTCCCCTCAAACCTTCATCAGAGAATATGTATATCTATATTTAAGAAAGCAAAGGAAAAACATTTTTTTCTGATTGTAAAAGTAATAACTGTAGAAAAAATTGAAAACACACACACAAAAAACCCATAGAATGAGGAAGTATATATCACATGCACATAGTTCCATTACAAATGACCAGTGCTATTTAACAGCTCAGAGGTCCTAACAAAAACAATAAGACTTTAAAAAATTAAGATTGTAAAAGAAGAGATAAATTTCTCATTATTTTCAGTTGAATGGGTTGTACATCAAAAACTCCAAAGAATCTACAAATTGTTAGACTTAATAAGAGAGATTGGAAATATTGCTGGATATAGGAGAAATATACAAAAAACAATTATTTATATATACACGAGCTACATTTTGAAAATGTGATTTGCAAAGATACAAAAGCAACATAAGATGTGCCAGCCTGTAATAATGAAAATTATAAAACTTTATTGAAGACATTACAAAGAACTAAAATAGAGAGATATGCCAGCCTCTTTATAAGAGCCATTCAAACAAATTCAATCAAAGTCTCAATAAGGTTTTAGGAAACTTGACAAATTGATTCTAAAATTTATATGAAAAAGTAAAAGAAAAAAAAAAGATATGAGGAACTTGCCTTACCAGATTCAACATTTAATAGAAAACTACAGTAAATACAGCATGGTACTGGCATAGATACGGATAAACCGTGAGAAGAGAAAGAAGAAATAGCCCGAAGACAAACCTAAGCAAATGTGGAAACTTGAGCTACAACAGAGCTGGCATTGCAAACCCATGGTGACAGGATGATTTATTAGAAGAGTAGTGTTTAGGCAACTGGTTTTCCATTTGGAAGAATAAAATAAAATAATTATCTCACTCTACATGTAAAAAAACAATTCCAGATGTATCATGGAATTGAATATGAATAGCAAAACTGTAAGACTTTTGTAAGAAAATAAGGAAGGATATTTTTCTGCCCTAGAGGTAGAAAGCATTTCTTAAACAAGACACAAAAAGTCCAAACCATAAAGTAAAAGATAGAGAAATTCAACTGTGCTAAAATGAAAGATATCATCAAAGGATTAGTATCTAGAGTATATAAAGAAATTCTATTAATTAAGAAAAACCACCTAGTAGAAAAATAAGGAAATGTTTTGAACAGGCATGTCCTCAATATAAGACGCTTAACCTCATTATTAACGAGGAAAAATACAAATTAGAACCACAATGAGGTTAAAATACAAATCCACTGGATTAGAAAAATTTAAAAGTCTGACAATGACATTTGATGATGAGGATATTTTGTAATCTTTATACACAGTTGGTAGAAGCTTAAATTGTTACAATGAATTAGGAAAACAATTTGGCATTACCCAGAAAGTTTACTAAGCATTTTCACAACTAGGTGTATATTCCAGAGAAACTCTTAGACCATTAGGACACTTGTGTATGAATGTTCATAGTTTCTAGCAAAAAAGCTAGAAACAACCCAAGTGTCCATCAATAGCAAACTGGAATAATCAATCAACCAATTAATTGTGGCATATTTCTACAATGGAATTGAATAAATTACAGCTATACACACTAACACAGATGAGTTTCAAATTGTTTAGAAATACACAGATTTGTGGTAAATTTAACAAAAAAATAAAAAAAAAACCCACAATAGTTAAGAAGTAGTTATTTCATGTGCAGGGGGTACGTAATTGAAGTTGTGTATGCAATAGCTTCAAAGCTATTAGCTGTATTCTACTTCTCAGCCTGATTGTGGGTACAGGCCTGATCATTTTATTTCCACTATTATTAATATTTGTTTATACCTCATATATATTATTTTATATTTATAAAACATGACATTTAAGACTTTTTTTAAATTAGGAAAAAATACATTTAACATTTCTGTGAATATCCTTCCAGGGTTTCCTCCCACAGTTATGTACAATGTCCTTATGTATAAGGACATTCATTGCAGCATTAGTTTGTAAAAGAAAGGCTAATATAATATAAATACTATATTACCTGATATACAGCCCATATTAAAATATCCCTGATTGTCTCAGTACTATCACTAAAGGATTTTTTTCTTCTGCTTCAGAACCTAATCCAATATCACAGATTGCATTTAGTTGTTTTGTTCCTTTATTTTCCTCTATGGAAAAGTACCCTCTGCCTTTTCAGAATTTCAAGATGTTAGAATTTTTGAAGAGTCTAGGGTCAGTTATTTTGCAGAATATCTTTCAGTTTGGGTTTGCCTGATGTTTGACCATGATTAGGTTCTGGTTTAACATTTTTGGTGGGAATATCACAGGAGTGATGCTGTGTCCTCAAGGTCAGGGAGCACATAATGTTGGTTCGGCCCATTCTTGGTTGAAGGTAAGTTTGATCACTTTGTTAAAGTAATATCTCCTTTTAAAAGTTATGATTTAATGGATGGTGGTGACAGAGGCACAACTTTGTGATTGTAATTAACACTGAATTATTTCAAAAGGGATAAAAAGGGAAATTTTAGGCTGTATATAAGCTATCAAACACCCCAAAACCCACATAGAACTGTACAACACAGAGAGTGAACCTTAATGTAAATAGTGGGCTAAAGTTAATAGCATAATTATAATATTAGTTCATCAATTATAACAAAGGCACCATGTTAATGCAAAATGTTAATAATAGGGAAAACTATGCGTGTGAGAGGGGGGTATGTGGGACCTTGGTACTTTCTGCATGGTTTTCTGTAAACCTACAACTGCTCCAGTAAAAAAAATTATTTTAAAAACAGTTCTATGATTTATATAAACAAAACAAAAAACCTTCAATAAGGGACTAGTTAAATCCATACAATGTGATAATATAAAGTAGTTAACAAGAATGAAGTGGATCAGTACGTGCAGTTATGGAACAATCTCCCAGATATAGCAAGTGTAAAAGCAAGGGTGTAGACAGTATGCCAAACCCCAACCAAAAGTATTCCTGAAAACCCTAAAGAATACCCTGGGCTCCATCTACGACTCTATAAATGTATTACTAAGTTTATTTTTTCAGAAACTTAAGGCCTCCCGATTGTTCCTATGCCGTACAAGCCATGTAACTCAGAGATACCAGTGTCTCCAGGAACATCAACCAGTTCCATTCCTCTATCCCATAAGGTTGACACCCCTTCCCAACATGAAGAACCTAAAATGGTCATTGCACAGATATCTCTGAAGATTGAGAGAATGATCAAATGAGAGGAAGCGTAACTGAGAAATTAGGATTTGACAAATGATGATGACTACTGACTCACTATATAGATATTTCTTTTTAGTTTCTAGTTATCAGAATAGTCAGAAGGAAATACCTGAAACTGTTGAACTGTGATCCAGTAGACTTGATCTTTGATAATGACTGTATAACTATATAGCTTTTATCATGTGACCATGTGATTGTAAAAACCTTGTGACTGACATTCCCTTTATCCAGTGTATGGGTAGATGAGTAATAAAATAAAGACATGAATGAAAAAATAATAACAACAGACTGGGAATATGGGGAAAAAATACCCCTGTGTAAACTATGGACATAGTAATAGTACTATTTTAATAATCTTTTATCAATTGTACACATACGTAACTACTGTTAAAAAGATAGCAGAATTACAAAAAAAAGTGTTATCATCAATTGTAACAAATTTTCCACACAAATGCAAGTGTTGGTGGTGGGATGGTGTATGGGAATCCTGTATTTTTTGCTTGATTGTTCTGTAAACGCACAACTTCTCTAATAATAAAAAAAGCCAGGGTGTAGAAAAGTAAGCATAATATACTTGCATTCGAGTGGAAAAACTAGGCTATGTATACATACATAAACTTATTTAGGCATAGAATATTTCTGGAAAGATTCAACAGAAAATAGTAACCAAAGTCACCTCATGAAGGGGAATTAAGAGGATTGAAGTAGGTGCAATATTTACTTTTCATTATACACAAACATACATACACACATGCACATACTCTTTTGTACTGTTTGTATTTTCTACCATTTAAAAATATTACTTTTGCAATAAAAAGTATATTAAGAACTTTTTTTACCTTGTTAAATATACTTAGACATCATGCTTTAAAATGCAGATATAGCACAATTAACTTATTTCTGTTATTGGACATTCAGATTGTTCTGCTTTTTTTACTGCTATAACTAATACTGCGATAAATACCCTTGTAAAATGCTTCTAATATTAACCATTGTGCACATATCTAACTTCCTTAGGATAAATTTCTTTATGGGTTATTAATAATTTTTAAGGCTTTACATCAATATTGCTAAAGTGCCTGTCAAAAAATTGTATTAATATATACTCCCAATGGCAGTCTTGCCAATATTGGTATTTTAAAAATTCTATTTGCTAATTTGTTTATAGAGAAGTTGAACTCTTTTTTTGTTCATATGCGTACAGGCCATTTGTATTTTTTACTTTTATGAACTGTCTGATGACATCTTTTACCTATGTTTCTATTTGGTATTTCTGTTTTTCTAAATTGGGAAATACATATATACACATGGCTATACACATTTAAATTTTTTTGGACATTCCCAGTTTGTCTACTACAGATGTTGGAAATAATTCCCTTTCCTTTGTCATTTGACTTTTATTTTTATTTTTATATAGACATATTTATCTTTTCTTTAATACATTTTCCACTAAATTTAGGTTTAAAAAGGTCTTCCATACCAGAAGATCAGATAAATATTAGCCTATATTTTCTTTTAGTTCATTTATGGTCATTTAACTGTTTACTCCATTTGGAAATTAGTTCAGAGTATGGATTGATAGTGTCAATTTTTTATCAAAGACTTATATTTTTTGTTCCACTGCCGTATCTTGAATAATCCACCTGGTTTCTACTATTTTTTTGAAAAAAAAAACTTTTTATTTTGAAACAATTTTATACTTACAGAAGAGTTACAAAGATAGTATAGAGTGTTCCTGTATCCGTTGATTTTAAATGCTGACTACTAAATTCCTACCTGTTTCAACATCTGTTTTTAGTCTTTGGTCAGGTCTATGCAATACATTTTAGAAACGTTTATCCAAAATAATAGAAACAAAAATATTATTTTTTGTGTTTGTGTAAAGAGACAACATTCTCATTTCCAGATAGAGATTTCAGGGACGATTTTGATTTTCTTCTTTTTGCTTTGCTTATTTCCTAAATATTCTATAATAAGCAATATTATTTTTACAATCAGAAAAAAAGGTCTGAAAACATTATCTTAAAAAATAGCACAGGAACATTGAACTATTCAGAAAAATGGTTATTAAGAGCAACTCATGCAAGAGTTTCAGCTAAAATGATGTTTTATTCTAATAGTTTCCATTCATGTCTTTGGAGTTCATTGTAGCCACCTGAGAACAGAACTTTCTACAAAGTAAACCAGTGTAAGTATCAGTCTAAGTACAATGAAATTGGCCATTCTTCCGAGAAGAAGAAGGACATAAAGATCTTCACTGCTTTCTGTACTGTTAGGCTTAGGGAAATACAAGAAGTTTTAGAGAAGGTAACGTAGAAAGCCATGTTTCTGAGGAAATGTAGATCAGTCTTACCTCCCCACATGAAGTCTTCACCTACGGAAGTCTGGTGGTTTGGAGCCAAATACCCAGAAAAACATGTTCTTAATCTTAATCCCTTCCTGTAGGTATGAACCCACTGTAAATAGGACCTTTTGCTGAGGTTACTTCAGTTAAGGTGTGGCCCAGCTGAATCAGGATGGGTTTTAATCCTATTATGGAAGGCTTTACAGGGTAGGTCACAGACAGGGAGAAAGCCAGAGGGAACAGCCAGAAGCCGAAGGTCAGAGGAACCCAGAAGGGAAAGGAGAAGCCATGAGAGGCCGCCATGTGCACTGCCATGTGACAGAAAAGTCAAGGACCAGCACTAAGGATCACGGGCAGCAGCCCCAGCACACCAGTCTTCTGGGAGAAAGCATTGCCTTAATTGATGTCTTGCTTTTGGACTTTCCCTAGCCTCAAAACTCTGAGCCAATAAATTCCTGTTGTTTAAGCCAACCCATTGCATGGTGTTTGCTTTGGCAGCCAGGAGACTAAAACAGGTTCGTTACATGCCAAGTCAATCAGACTTGAATCTTCTGAAATGGAAATTCGAGGACCAATGATTCCCTCACAGGGATGCTGGGAGAATTCCCAACAGAATTTAGCAGAAGGATCACTGTATTCGAATAGAGTGGCTATCATGATATCACTGAAAACAAGATTTTCAGTAAAACAGTTGAGGTTTATAATGACTTGGGATTTAATGAGTTTTAATGGGTTGAGGGGCCATGGGACACAGTTCTAAGCCTTAGCACCTTAGGACAGCATAATTCATGAAGTTGGGAAACATAGGTCACACATACAAACCCAAAATGTTGGTAAAATGAGATTGTTGGAAGAAATGTTCTTCCACTTTGGCTTTTAAACCTCTTAATATTTACTGTAAAAAGAAAACCTCAAAAATTAAAAAGAACTGTTTAAAACTATATGCATTATATTCCAAATGCATTCATCTATTCCAGTGCTTGGTAAACTTACTCACTTTATTATAGGCATGTTGTCTTCAGAAAGCTACATGATTCACCTCAGACTACTGGTATTCTCTATGGCTTTGGCTCAGATCCTTGAGGACTGGGTTCAATGATCTAATGAATAATTTGCATTCCTGAATGCTGTAATCCTAGGAATTCCCTACTGCCTCATCCCTTGCCTCACCCCAGCTAATTCATTTAAGTTTATCAATGTTCTTTATACATGAGTAATATCAAACTTCACACTATATAGTAGTGACAAGTTAATTACATAGTTATTAGGAGATAATATGGGAGTAGTAACATAAGTTATCATGCAATTACCATTGTTCTCAGAGGCATTACCATGCAATTAAAGCTAACCTGATAACAATATTTTACAGCAACTAACCAATGCTGCTGAACTCTATATTCTCTCTGCCCACCTCCCTGTCCAAAATTTGCTCTCTGTCATTACTGGGTGAATTTGATGTTCAATTCTTTGTTTATTTTCCATCTTTCTTAGACATTTACTCTTTAGTGATGATTTATATGCTCTCTAACTGGACTGCTTTTTCTCAAGATCTTTAAACTTCTTACCTTCTATACCAGCAATTATCAGATATATGTTGCCACATGGCATATGACACTTTCTAAAGACTGATTTTTATTACCTATGGCTGCTTCAGGAAAGGGAGTAAGATATAAGCGAAAACTTTGGCTAAGCTGAATCTTCAATTTACTAGGCTCATGCCACTACTACTCTTACACTTAATTTTTATTATAAGAAGCAAATGAAAAGAAAGTAAAAACCTATGTCATCACAAGTACCTTGATTCATTCAAATAACTGACAGTTATTAAAGACCTATCATTTCTAGGCACTGTGTTAGACACCAAAGGATTCAAAGATGAATAAAACATAGTTTTTCCTTGAGGATTTTACAGCTTTAGGAGAGAAAGCTATGTAAATACTTATAAAATAGCAAGGCGTCTAAGGCCTGAAAGAAGACTAGTATAGGTAGACTATGCAAGCAAAGGCGAAAGTGGCAAGAGACAAAGACGGAGGGATAGGTAGATCAAAACATCCTTTTGGGCCACTACAATAAGCTTAGATTTTTAGTCTGTGTCATGAGAAGGCACTAAAGGGTTGTAAGTGGAGTGAAATAATTAGATTTTTTCCTAAAATGATCATTTTGGCTACCGCGTAGAAAATGGAACAGAATGCAAGAGAGTGAAAGCATGCAGATCAGTAAGAAAGCTACTATAATAAACAGAAAAACGGGTCTTCACTAAAGTCACGGCAGAGAAATGATGAGAAGTGGATGGATTTGAGAAATGAGATATATCCTCAAAACTGAATCAAAAAACTCACTGAAGGTTTGGACAGAGGGAAAGGGAGGAATCAAGAATAATTCCTAGGTTTCTAGCTCGAGCTATAGGTTGTTTGATGTTTCATGTATTGTGTGATATATAGATCATGTTGTGGGGAATATTCTCAGAACTGTAAATAAGAGAACAAGGGTACAGACAAGGAATGCAAACAGGTACTGTACAGGTTATTAGTGCTCATCCTTATAGTACCCTTTTAAGAAAAATCACCTCCATTCCAGCATTGCTGAGGGGATCAGTTAATGTTTGGTGTATGTAAAGCAATCCTTACTGTATCTATAGCTAATTGGACCAAGGGGTGGGCAACTGATCCAAGAGCAAACAATTTATGGTTTTTACAGTGTCCTACTTACGATATGGGAAAGCAAAAAAAGGCTTGGAAGGTGATTGTGAGCTAGGAAGAAACTGACATATACAATGAAGCTGAGGAAACTTAATAACAAGTAAGCACTAGAGTGAAGATCCATGAAGTCTGTAGAACCAATTTGAATCTAAAAATCACCATCTGGCTCCATTCTCAGTAAAAATGTGTCATTTTTGACTCTTTTTTGGGTTCTTAGAGATCTCTCTTACAATAGATAATATTTGACGAATTATAACTATGTGCCAGGCACTGTGTGAAGTGCTTTACAAACATATCATTTAACTTCCATAATAACCTAAACGAAGTAGGTACTCTTTATCCTTATTTTTATAGATGAGGAAACTGAGACTCAGAAATGTTAAGTCACTTGCCCATTCTCCCACCCACAACCGTTAATGGTGGTACCAGGACCTAAAACCCACATCTTTTGACCCACTGTCTTAACCATTATGTTATAATGTCTCCCTTAATGCTTGTGTACTTCCTTACAAGAAAAAAAAATTCCTTACCTTGAGCTAAGGAATGGATTTCTGTTCCTTTCAGCCAAAGGAGTCAGATGAAACAGTGCGTTGAAGCTGAAGTAGGGATGCCCTACCATATCCTGTTCTGCCTACCATGACCACAAGTGTTGTCATTCTCAAGAAAAGTGAACAGAATGAAATAAATTCCTGTATTGTGGGAATTCTGAAATGTACATTTAAAAATAGGATGATCTATTATAATAATAAATGCATTTCCTTTCTTTTCCCTCTGTCTTTGAATACTTCATTATAGAAGAACAAGGTAAATACAATTGTGATCAACCAATTTCCTTCTCTACCTTCGGAAAAATTAAAAGCAAGAGCTCTAGTGGTGCCTTATGTACCTTAAAATTTTCTGACCTGTTACTAGCTGAGTAATTCAAAGATTCATGGCTTAAACACTAATCTCAGGATAAAATTTGGCTTAGAATCCACGTACAGATAAACATCTGACAGCATTTTAAAGGTAAAGAAAACTGCAACATCTTTTGCTATTCTTTTTGACAATCTGTTACTCCTAGACTTTCGAATTGGTCATTTCTCAGCTATCATGATTTTTGTTAGTCATTTAGGCAGACTTGGGCCATAGTATAAGAAGGCATGAGAAGTTTACTATAAGGCACTGAATAAATAATTGTAAAGATGGGAAGAAGACTAACTTTAAATATAATGGCAAAATTTATTTTTAAATAAATTTTCAGTTTTTCTTGTTCATTATCCTATGTAAGTGATTTTTGCAACTGTGATTTTTTCCCTAGCCATTTCAACAAGTTCAAAGCCGATAAAGTTTCCATAGAAGGTAAGTAACTACTCATTCTGACCTTTGTCTTTTACACAGATGTGCATCAATTATTATCTTTAAGATGATGACTAACCTAAAGCAAGGTAGAATATTTTTGAATTATCTTTAATGAAGGTATTTAGAAACAAGGATGGTATTGACAGTTTCATGTGGCTAAAACATGTTGTGTTACCAAAACATTTAAGTTTAATAAAAATGGTAAATGGTTATTGTTTTCCTCAAAGACATATATTTTATGATTGCTTCGCTACCTTGTTAAAATTGGTTTTTCAGAAAAATCATGCATTTCTTCTGGTATAAGTATGGATGACAGTCTCTTTATATTGGTTTTGGCTTTCATTATGTTCTAGTGTTAGCCTCATTACTAGAGTGAGGAAAAGTCTGAAAACCCCTTTAGCTATTAAATTCGTGTATTTAACAAGTCACAACCTTGAAATCTTGCTCTACCTGAAAGCACAATTAAAAGTACTTGACTATTATTACTAGAGGAAAGTTTTAATGAAAGCTAATTAAGCTGCAAAACTCCCAAGTGGTTAACTGATTTTAGGGGCTAAATTTCTGGTACTTGTAATTATCCTCTGATGACTTCACTTAGTGTTTCACAACCATGACAGATGACAATGAAAAACTGCAGTGAAATTCATCCACCTTGACACTGTGCTAAGCACTGGCTTCTCCCTCTCCAAGTAAAATCAATACTCTCTTTGAGTAAACAGGTTTACAGCTTTATTAGGATGTCTTGCTTGTTCTGTAACAGCTACTTGAATCTGTGGTAACAAATCGACTCAACTCGGTTAAACCTAGAGAGCTGGGTAAGAGGCTCATCGATATCGTTGTTATAAAAATAAACTGCAGGACATCAGAAAGCTGGAGCAAACAGTCTGGTAAATGTCAATATTTTCCCTTGCGGAGGATGACAAAAACAGTGAGATCATGTAGAAAGCCTTTCTTTCCCTCTAAAAAAGGATTCTTGTTTCAATTGGATAAAGCACTTCTATTTTTTGTGCACAGCTCTTCTGAATGAAATTTTCACTTCCTAATTCCCATGTGCATCCAGAACAGGAAGTTGATGTAAATATTTTGTATTTTTCCTGCCATTTCAGATTGTTTATTTTCCTTCATATTCAGGGACTTATTTTGGTCTTCACTGACTCCACAAAATTATCTTATTCAAGATGTTTAGAATACTAGTGGTGGCTCAGTCTTACCTACTTTTTATTACTAAAACAAAACTTTTGTCATCTACATCTGGAAATCCATTTTAATTCAATGTTCATTTCTTGCTATAATATCTGTGAGATCTGATGTTGCACCTTCAAAATCAGGCCTTCCATATTTTTACTCCAAGAGCACACAGTGTTGGCTTCCATGGGCTCACAACCTTCCGACTAGAGGCAGCACCCATAAAATGTCTGCTGCCTAAAGACAGAGCAATAGATGATGGATTGGGAGGGAGGGAAAGAAAGAAATGGTGGTGTGACAGGATGTTAAAGTTGGTGGATCGGGGTATTGGGGGAGGGGGGTCGGGGTATGCTGGAGTTCTGTGTATGGGGTTTGTATTGTTTTTGCAACTGTTCCTGTAAGTTTGAATTTATTTCAAAATGAAATTAAAAAAAAAAAAAGTCTGCTACCTATTAGGAGCAGGCCTCCACATGGCTACAGCTTTACCAAACAAGGATGAATATACCTACTTTTAGGTGTTCACAGGTTTCTCAAAGAACCAACATCTGGCAGGAAATTCCCTTTTCAATTTGGCTAGTTTAGACTATCCAGATGTGACAAAGTAATGTCCCCCCCACCGAAAAGTGCTCAGATGTAAAAATTTTTTTCCTTTCATTTTCTGTGTAGTCTAGTTAGTAAAATTACGTTTTGACTTCATATTGACTACCAACTATTCATGAATTCAAATACCTTGTGACCTATATGTTAGAAAACACAGATATTTCAGGGCAAAGGAAATCAACAAATATTGAATTTTTAAATAACTTAAAAAGCTACTGTGCCTGCCCGGGTAAAGTCTGACCTAGCAGGCATTTGCATAATGAAAACCAAAGCCTAAGTGGTGTCAGATGGTGCAGTGGCTGACATGGACAGGAAGTCAATTCAGAGCAAAGGTTCCCGTACAATAGCTCAGCTCAACACACCCTCCTACACAAAGGCAAGTGGTCAGTGCTTTAGCTATGAAGATAACTTATTATTTCCTCTTTGTGGTGGCCAAAAATAGAAACTTGCCAAGTTCTATTAACATAGCATGAGACATTACATTTGGAAAAACATAATTAAAAAAAAAAAAAAAGGATTTCTAAATACCCCTCATTCAGGAAAGAAGCTCCTGAAGGAGTACCACTAAGCAGTGTTCTACACATTGAGATAAGGTGCCCTTTTACCCCCAACCCCTTTCAAAGTGCTGCTTTAAAAATCATTCCTCTTCATGTACAAAAATGTACAAGATCAGGTCAGAGTTTGAATTTCAGACCTAATGTGTGATATCTTGATGCACTTCTCAAAATAAAAGTTTAGTATATACTTCTGCTTATTGTTAAAGTCAAATACCTTGAATGCCCACATGTCAAGAAAAACTACATCAAAGTCTTCTGTTCATTTGGGATATTAACTCATATATTTCCAGGAGGCCTACACAACAGACTACTTAAATAACAACTCTCATTTGGGTTATAAGCATCTGTAATTACTAGATCATGAACTGATGAATCAGGAGATCTGGCTTCTAGTCCTATATTTGCAATTAACTCCCTTGGACAAGTCACTGTACTTTTCTTTGTGCCTCACTTTTGTTATCCATCAAATGGGGACTTATGAGTAGATATAGTTTTATGACCTAACATCAACTCATTCCATGGAGTCCTCCTGAAACTACCAAATAAAATGTGGCAGGGTCAAATGGGGATTCTTTTTTTTTTTTTATTGTTTTTTTTTTTAATTAAATTCAGTTTTATTGAAATATAGTCACATACCATACAATCATCCATGGTGTGCAATCAACTGTTCACAGTACAATCATATAGTTATGCATTCATCACTACAATGGATTTCTGAACATTTTCCTTACATCAGAAAGAATCAGAATAAAAATAAAAAGTAAAAGTAAAAAAGAACACCCAAACCATCCCCCCATCCCACCCTATTTTTCATTTAGTTTTTGTCCCCATTTTTCTACTCATCCATCCATACACTAGATAAAGGGAGTGTGATCCACAAGGTCTTCACAATCACACTGTCACCCTTGTAATCTACATTGTTATACAATTGTCTTCAGGAGTCCATACTACTGGGTTAGAGTGCGACAGTTTCAAGTATTTACTTCTAGCTATTCCAATACATTAAAACCTAAGAGGTGTTATCTATATAGTACATAAGAATGTCCACCAGAGTGACGTCTCGACTCCATCTGAAATCTCTCAGCCACTGAAACTATTTCGTCTCATTTTGCATCCCCCTTTTGGTCAAGATATTCTCAATCCCATGGATGCTGGGTCCAGATTCATCCCTAGGAGTCATATCCTTTATTGCCAGGGAGATTTACACCCCTGGGAGTTGGGTCCCACGTAGGGGGGAGGGCAGTGAGTTCACCTGCTGAGGTGGCTCAGTTAGAGAGAGAGAGAGGGCCACATCTGAGCAACAAAGAGGTACTCGGGGAGACTCTTAGGCACAATTATATGCAAGTTTAGCTTCTCCTTTGCAATAACGAGCTTCATAAGGGCAAGTCAAATGGGGATTCTTTTGATCTCATTTCATTCTGATTCAGATAGGATCTCATTTGAAAAGAACTCCACTGCTGAAAACAGTCTGAAAACCAGAAAATGAGAAAATGAGAAAATGAGAAAATGTGATTTTTTAAAGTACTCCCTTTTGGAACTAACATTCTAAGCAAGATAGTTAAAAACAGAAAGACTTACTGGGACAAAGTCATGGTTGGAATAAGGAGATGTGAGGCTGTGCTTATGGCAAAATTCATAGGCAAGATAACTAATAACTATTGTTACTATTTAACTCAATTCAAAATCCTACATTTGATCAACTGATAATTCCTCACAGCAGGGTAGTTCCAAAATTAAGAGCATTTAATGATGGAAATTGTTTTTAAATTTGCCATTTATTTTGTGGGCTAGAAATAAAGCATATATATCTAAACTATAAAATGTCAAAGTTAACTGAAAAATAAATTAAGAGACTCTTTATACCCCAAGTTTGGGAACTTATATATCTGAAATGGGAGTAGTTGTTAATTTAGTAATCATGTTGATAACATTTGTCATTTTATTCAGACTTCTTTCCTGATATTAAATAAATAAACAGCTTTATAACATCAGAGGTAACATTTCATACAAATCATCATATAGTTTAGAAAGGTGTGTTTAATGACCTATTTATTGTGGCCAAGACTTCTGGTGGTTCCAAGATTGGCCAGCTTGGAACTCTACCCACATGTGATTTTATTTATTTATAAATTATTTTAATTACAAAGCCAAGAAAAGCTATTGTAAAACCTTTAAACATCATTGAGGCCTACAGAGTAAAAAGTTAATATTCCATCTGCCAACTCCCCTGTATATGCACTGTTAGACAGTTTGGCATATATCTTCTTTTCTATGCATTTATAAACATACACACAAACACACAAGGCCATTTTTAACAAAATATAGACGGCATCATATACTTATTGTTCTGTAACTCTTTTATTCCTACTTACCAAGATATTATTATCCAGAAGGTTTTACATGAAGAAATGGGCGATTAGTCCAAAATTTAAAAAGTATTCAAGTCATCATTAATCTTGATTTTAGTGCTATTAAAAAAAAAACCAGCCAAATAATTTTGCAAAATTAATAAATAAATATGGTTGATTAGTGATTTCCAGACTTCTGGAATTCATGGACAAGAGACACTTTCCCAAAAGATTTTAGGAATAAACATAGAATAGCCAAACTTAATAGTTCTAGGTAAGAATCCACTCTCACCAAAGTTATTCATAAATAAAGGATAATTTAACTCCCCCAAAGAAGGAGGACAGTATTTTAAATTGAACACATTTAGCATTAGGTAAAGCTTACTATATTGTCCTTATTGCTTTCATTTTGCTGTTGATGGATGAAAACTCTGTCATGTCATACACTGGCACTAGTCTGCAAACCAGTGTTTAGAAAACCACTTTGGTTATTTCTCCTCACTTAGAGGAGAAGTGAAGAGTGATCTAATGGAAGGGAGTATATCAAAATGGCTCGGGTAAGGACTTTGAGGCCAAACACTGATTTTGCCACCTGGCTTTTAATATGACCTTGAGCAAATTACTTAATTTTTCAAACCTCCAAGACCAGAGGAATTATCCAGCTGAGCCTGGTCCAAGCTGCAAAGCCACAGATTTGTGGAGCTAAATAAATGGTTATTGTTTTGGGTCACAGTTTTGGGGGATGGTTTGTTATGCAGCAAAAAGCTAACTGATACCTGTTGCATGAATCCGACAGAGAAGGTAGATAAAATTGAACAAATCCATGTAATAGCAGCTGGGACTACTGTACAACTCAAATTAATTCTGATTAACTCACTAATATTCTAGGCCAGGAAACTGATGTGCACATATTTTATAATGTCCTAATTCTGTTTAAAAAAAAAAGAACTTCAGAAATTTTGCTTATGATATTTCCCTCTGATCCTCTGCCACTAAATAAAATCTTATAAATGTCAACAGAGTTATCTTGGAATAAACATTTCTCAATAATCAACAAATATAGGAAACCTATGGTTCACATTCATGTTTTAGGTTCTGATACCCTACATGGCTCAGACTGTCTTTGTGTTATCCAAATCCCAAGAAGACACAGCCCTTTGAATCCCATTCTCTGTTCATAATTGCTTTTCTATGGAGGCTATCTAGCATAATATATCTTTGAGAGGACATTCATGTTTGTGGGAAACAGGCTTCACCTTAATATCATCCAGTATTCTGTCCGAATCCCAGTGACTTTTCTTTTTTTGTTACGGCTGGAATAGGATCTTCTTTACTTCTCTTAGCCAACAAAGGCTCAAATAATCTTAGGCAGGGTTCTTAAAATTTGATCCTGGTTCAACTTTATAAAGCTTAGCTAAATCTTCAGATGTGTTACGCTAGTGTTGGTTGTCATGAAGCTTCCTATGACTGTGCAAGGGTGCAAATCTTTCTTCCTCTCCCCTGTATGGACTTGAGCTGCTGTTTGTGGTGACTGTTTCCTATTCCAAATGATCAAATCAAATCCATACCTCATTTGATGATTTTAAGGAAAATTTCTACTTAAGAAATAAAACACAATAGATGTCCTACTAGAGTAGAGAAATAGGGAAAGGTGGTGGTATTGATGTGGGGTGAGGTAGGGGTGGGTAGCTGTCATCTTGGTTACCAGCAGACAGTGAGTCAGTCACATGAAGGTTTTGGTTTTTGAGTGAAGAAGTGTGAGAAACACTATATTTAATACTCACCAAGTTATTTTTTAGTCTTCTCAGTTGGAAGGTGACGGAAGGGAGTGATGCAGAAAAAAAAAAAAATCACAAGAATTCTGCACCATTTTTTTGCACAGCACAATGAAGTAGCAATTAAGAAGAATGGGAGAGGAAGCTACAAACATTTGGCTTTGTGCAAACCAGGGAGGGTAGAAAATATGAAGATAATTTAGAGAATTCCTATGGCTCTCAGAAGTATAGGCAGCTGCTACATGAAGAGGAAGTAGCATTCTTGTTCTGGAAAATCAAATCTTTTTATCAAAATTCTGTTATGAACACAAATTAGAAAGTGAAATTAATGCTCCTTTTTATTAGACAGGAAATAGGATAGTTATTTACATTATGATTGCTAAGTAGCTGTAAGAGTCATTTGCATAGTGTAGGTAATATCTTTTAGGATAATACATTTTCCTTATTAAAAGTGTCATGACCATTTTGAAAATAAAAAGTACTCAGAGGCAGTACAGTTACTTTACTATCATTCAAAATAAAATGCTCTAAATTATGGCTGGCTCCTAACTACAATTAATGAAGTTTGCTTTTTCTTTTTTTTTTCTTTCTTCACTGTCTTAAGTGAAAAAGGGATGGTATTCAGGAAAAAACATAATCAAAGCAAACTGGAGTCTATGGCCAACAGTAACATTGTAATATACCTCCATTAAATGTAACAAAGGCAATACGCCAATGCTAAATGTATATGAGAAGGGGATATAGGGGAGTAATATGGGATTCTTGGTAGTAGTGTTATTTGCTGTCCTTAGTAGTATATTGTCTTGTATGACATGTTATTTTTCTTTTTATCATTTTTTCTTATTGCTAAAAAAAAAAACAATTTTTCTTGTAGTAATCAGTATGTTCAAATGCTGATTGTGGTGATAAATGTACAACTTTATGATGATACCATGAACAACTGATTGTACACTGTGGATAAATGTATGGTATGTGAATATAACTTTATAAAATTGTAGGAAAATATATATATAGGAGTAAAAGTGTTGGAGAAAACATGGTGAGAGGGATGATGCCTCACTAATATGGACTAACTACAATGTGTAAACTCAGAATCGAATTCTTAGAACATAGCCTAACGTGGACACAATAATTGTAATAGTCCCAAGATTGTAAGCTCTTACAGCAGTTAACTCTATCCCTGAATTGTAAGGCCTATCTCTAAACTTTAAGATGCTGATCCCCTAGCATATGTTGTCACAAACATTGGGACTGGCAGTTTGATGTGCTGAGCCCTCAAGCATGGGACTTGCCCTTATGAAGCTCATTACCACAAGGAAAGTCTAAAGTTGTATGTAATGGTGCCTAAGAGTCTCCCCCTGAGTACCTCTTTGTTGCTCAGATGTGGCCCTCTCTCTCTCTAACTGAGCCATCTCAACAGGTGAACTCGCTGCCCTCCCCACTACGTGGGACCCGACTCCCAGGGGTGTAACTCTCCCTGGCAAAGCAGAGTATGACTCCCGGGGATGAATGTGGACCCGGCATCGTGGGACTGAGAGTATCTTCTTGACCAAAAGGGGGATGCAAAATGAGACGAAATAGTTTCAGTGGCTGAGAGATTCCAAATGGAGTCAAGAGGTCACTCTGGTGGACATTCTTATGCACTATAGAGATAACACCTCTTAGGCTTTAATGTATTGGAATAGCTAGAAGTAAATACCTGAAACTACCAAACTCCAACCCAGCAGACTGGACTCCTGAAGACAATTATATAATAATGTGGATTACAAGGGGTGACAGTGTGATTGTGAAGACCGTGTGGATCACACCCCCATTATCTAGTGTATGGATGAGTGGAGGAATGGGGATAAAAACTAAAGGACAAATGGGGTGGGATGGGGGGATGATTTGGGTGTTTTTTTTCACTTTTATTTTTTATCTTGTATAAAAAAAGAAAAAAAAAAAAAAAAGAATGTTGGTCCTTGTTTGAGGTCTCTAGTCTTTTTTTCTGAGAGTTGTAAATATGTCCCTGGGCATCATCTATCAATGGTGTACTCACTTTAGTCTAAAGATGATTTGTAGGTCTAGCACATAATCCTACAGCTGCTATAAAACATACAACTAAATCATATTAGATTAACATAGGCTGGTATTGACAGCCCAGTGGGAACATATTGATTAGGCCCCCTTTCATGTTATTTGTTATGATTTTTCTTCTCAGTTTCATTTACTGGGAAGAAAGAGGGGAAGAGATTTCACTGGGAACAATGACAGTGCCTGTCACAAAATGTTCTCAATGTTTCCATTTGTTACTACGGCAGTGACAAAGCGGGTTCCAAATGAAAAAGCAGACCTGCTGTGAGAAAGCACAGCAGGACAACAGAAAGAAATTTTCTCCTGACCTGGGAAATTAGGAAATCATACTTAGAGATTATAGAATTGTCTCCATTTTCAAGGGCACAATTCTAGCACCTGGGCTTTTGAGGAAGCATGTAAAAAGGGTAGTTCCATCAGAGGTGGCTAGTGATGAATAAAGGGCAAATGCTATAAAGTACTTAAGATCTCGAAACAGAGCAAGAAGGTATGCTCAGAGAGGCCTAGAGGGATTTGTCACTAAACCCTTGAGATGGAGCAACAGATTAAATTTATGTACATTTGGGATACTCATTTAAAAATTACACATGAATATCTATGATGTAGGCATTTATCTTTTAAGTGGCAAAAAAGAACAAATGACACTCTGGTATGGGGACATGCAATTAGCACATGGTAGTTGGAGTGATGCTTTCTCCAAGAACTTGAAATTAATGGAAAGAACGTTATTGTTCCACAGAGAACTGTCCCTTCAATTCACAAAGGGAACTTGAATATAGATACTCAAAGTCACAAAAGACAGAAATACTGTTAGCCCAACAAAACTTGAAAGTAACAGGATGAATATATTAAATATCTAAAGATAGACAGGCTGCGTCAATCAGAAAGGGTAATGGTAATCAGGCAATAAAGCAAAGAAAAACAAACCACAAAGTAAATGTAAAATTTGCCACTGCTTCTCCATTCATGTTCAAGGTAGAGGAAGTCCCAACAGCGGGTATTTCCAACTAAAAAGACCATCTCTATTGGAAGACGGCTGCATCAGGTAGCTTAGCCTGGTGCTATTAAACAGCTGATTCCTGTAACTCTCCTTATTTGGATTCCATGCTGACCAAGCAAGTTTATGATCCAGCTTTCTGTATCTCTGTAGTGCAATCGATTCTACGGCTCAGCAAAAAGCTCTTGGTTCAAACTTACCAGGGACTGCAGTCCTCTTACTTTTTAGCTTCTCTTTCTTTTCTGCAACAATCTTAGCCTCGAGTCCTCAAACCTTATCAGATAAAAGCTCATGTTCAATAAATGAATTCACCTATTCAGATAACAGGAAGATTCTCTTTGGCAAAACCAGCCACAGAAGGCTGATCTGTGGTTCTTGGTCCTAATGATGAGATTTCCCGGATGCTTGGAGAAGCGGTATAGGGCAGTAAGAGCCACACCACCTGGGTTTGAGTCCTGGCTCTGCCACTTTCTAAGCTATGAGACTTCGGTAAAATTACCTAACCCTTCTGTTGCCTCAGTTTTTTCACCAGTAGTAAAGTGGGATTAAAAATAACCTTCCTCTAGTAGTTGCTGTGAAGATTAAATGAGTTAATATATGTAAAGTGTTTAAAATAGTGATTGGCTAGTAATTGCTATGTAAATGCTATTGTTATTCCTATATAGGTTGATTTATATAGATAGAATGTGCTGATCATGCCAACACAAGTATTTCATTGATAAACTGACATTAGGGTGTTCATCTTATTGCAGATGTGTTTTAGACAGCATGACCCAGTCTGTCAGCGCCTGATTACCCTGGCAATTGACCAGATTAGGTTTCAAGTGAGAAAAATGACCACTTAACTGACGTATTACCAGTAAAGTCTGGTCTGGTTTTAGGCTGCCTTCCACATGCTCTGCATTGATTTCAACAATGTGTAGTGAAATCCACTGTTTGAGTTTTGGCTATTATAAAAGTGAATAAAGTGAGGAAGTTGCCAATATTCTGTACAAGGTATCAGCAAACTAAATCCTGTGGGGCAAATCTGGTCTGTGGCCTGTTTTTGCACAGCTGGAAAGCTAGGAAAGGTTTTCACATTTTTAAAGGGTTGCAAAAACAAAACAAACAAAACAAAACAAAATTGCAAGCAAGGGAGAAAACAATCAAACAAACAAATAAGCAAACAAAAAGAATATGCAATACAACCAGTATGTGGCTTGAAAGCCTAAAATAGTCACTATCTGGTCCTTTACAGAAAAAGTGTTCCACAATTTCTTTCCTCTTTACTTATCTCATTGTACCCCAACAATAAGTATAACAAGGCTAGGTAAGTTGAGTGGGATAAACAGAGGCTGAAAATCCTTAACAAAAAGCCCAAGTGCTTTAGTGAGGTAGCTCACCCTAACCACCCAGTACAAACAGTAGCTATTCTGATCTCAGTATCTTAAGAAAGGCCTCTCTCCCTCACAAAGGCTGTAAGTTCTTACCTAGTACTGGCAACATTACAGGCACCTGTAAGACATCACAGGCGCCTGTAAGACAATCTCTTGTTGCAGGGCCAGGCAGTCCAGGGCCCTGGGGCTAGAGGAAGTGCCTAATGATGAGCTCATTATGCATCTTACTGAATGTCAAAGAAATAGAATACTTATTGTTTTAAGAATGTTAAAGTATTTAAAATAATGCACACACAGGATACAAATTAAGAGTTATTAATTCTGGACTAAGATTCCTGATTTAACCAATTTCTAATCAAGAACTCAATAGTGTTTCCTTAAGTATTGCAGAGTTTGGCCTAATTCGGGACAAGGTATTTTTAGCTTACCTGGATTTATAGCTCTGAAGCAGTATGGAATAGAAAAATTAACTGCCAAGTACTTTAATATTATCAGTGACAAAGACTGTCAGAGCAAGGAAATGAAAAATGCAAGCATGACAGTAAAGTAGAATGCTATCTGTGGTATGTATTCTTTCCAAAGAACAGGGTATGATGCATACTACTAACTTAATGGTAATAGCTCATTTAAGACCTTGCATGAATAATTTCATAAAGGGAAAAAAATGAAAAATCTATGTTGGTGGCAAAGTCCATTTAAATAAAGGAATATTTGATTAACAATATTGTTAAATTAAAAGTACCACTCAAAATTAAATTTAAAATTCCAATGATTCAAATTGTCATCTACAGAGAGGGAGATAATGGTCATCTCCATTTATACCCCCCCCCTTTTTTTTTACCTTGTCTTGCTTAAAGTTATGAAAAAGAAACAGAGAACAGGAGGGATTGCTCTGTACAACATTTAGGAATCTAAAGCTCTCCAGAAACTATAACCTAGCTTAACTACATTTAGCTAACAGGAGTTTAGATTTATCAAAAGAACCTTTGAATCAGATTTTAGATCAATCTAAGTCATCAGGCCAAGAATCTTCCAACTGTCTTGATCTTATTTTTGAAGACTCCTTCCAAAAGCGATTTACTCCTTATAAATCTTGCAAGTTCTTACTGAGTCTGACCCAGGCAAAAATTTAACCCTTCTTGGTACAATAGATACCCAAGTATTGTGTTAGAAACAGATGTTCTAACCAAAGAATATAATCCAAAGACATTACCCTTAGTTATTAGCATACTGTTTAATATTCTCCACAACTTGTTTTAAAAAATAACAATGCATTAACATTTAAGCCTGAAGGGCTATGAATATACTGTACTTGATGCTTGTTTATCCAATTCTGACAGAGTTAATCTTGTGAAAATGACTAGCATATAGCATAATAGCAAATTCTCTTTACAGAGAAAACATATTTTTCCAGTAGTAAAATCACCTCATAATATTCACAATGATAGTAGTACATGGAAAGAACATTAGAAGTTAATTATTTAAAAGAAGAAATAAAAAGTCATTAAATTAATAAATCTTGGTTTTGTGGTAGAGACTAGGGTTAAAGGAAATGTTTAACTTGTAAGTATGAAATAAATGAATCTGTACCTCCAACAAATGCATCTCCAGCTCCATTGGTGTCAATGATTTCTTTCTGGTCTTTAACCAAGACAGCAAAAGCGCTGACTTCCTTTTCTGCAATTAAAACCAAAAAAAAAGAGACAGACTGATTACTCTTTGCAACTCTCGATATACAAGCTTACCCAGTAAAGTGTGATGCTCCTTCATTACTCAACATTCAAAAAAAGAGGGCATGTGCTGTGGAAGACAGTTTGGTGGTTCCTCAGAAAGTTGAGTACAGAATTACCATATGATCCAGAAATCCCACTTCTAGGTATACACCCAATAGAATTGAGGGGCAGGGACTTGAAACAGATACTTGCACATCAATGTTCATAGCAACATTATTCACAGTTGCCAAAAGATGGAAGCAAACCCAAGTGTCCATTTACCAATGAATGGATAAATAAATGGAGTATTATTCAGCTGTAGAAAGGAATGAAGTTCTGATACATGCAACAAAATGGATGAACCTTGAAGACATAATGTTGAGTGAAATAAGCCAGACACAAAAGAATAAATTTTGTGTGATCTCATTGACATGAAATAATTAGAATAAGCAAACTCACAGAGTCAGAATCTAGAATTTAGGTTACCAGGGGCTGGGCTGGGGGTAGGCAACAGGGAGTTAATGCTTAAATTGTACAGAGTTTCATTTGGGTTGATCACAGAGTTTTGGATATGGATGGTGGTGATGGTAGCATAATATTGCGAAAGTAATTAACAGCACTGAATTATATAAGTGAATGTCATCAAATGGGGAAATTTTAGATTGTATAAATGTTACTAAAATAAAAATAAAAAAACCCCACATAGGACTGTACAACACAGTGAGCCCTATTTTAAACAATGGACTATAGTTAATAGTACAATTATAAAAATGTTCTCTCATGAATTATAACAAATGTACCACATTAATGCAAGGTAATAATAATAGGATAGTATATGGGAACTCTATTTTTTGCAAGATTTTTCTGTAAACTTATAACTTCTCAAATAAAAAATAAAATAATAAAGAGAGGGCGTAAGCTCCATATTCTTCACATGAGCACTTGGGAACCAAGATGCAAAGTCAGTTGCAAGCAATAACTTCTGTAACTTTCAGCATATGGATCCTGTATGTATTTTTTTAGGTTAATACCTATGTCTTTCACTTCTTTTATGAGTGACTACAAATAAGAGCACTATCTTTTGGATAGTACAAATACTTGAACAGAAACTTTGAGCTAAAGGAAGTGTTTGTATGAATTAGATCATGAGTCCCTAATAAGTGTCAAGTCTGACTGCATTCTTGGCAGTGAAATCTTGTATACAGTTAAAGAACTGTAAATTTTAAAGAAATACAAATAATGAGTCCTGGGTACTTCCCTACAGAAAAATCACAATGGCATAATAAAAATTTAACTACTATTCTAATACTTAATGCCAGTGTCAAGGATTAATGATTTTAGTTGGCTTATTACAAATAAATTAATCTGATTATTTTTGCAGAGAGTCATTATTTCCTTAAAACTGTCTGTCAACTAGTAAAAGGGAAAACTAACACTCAATGTATGGGCAGAACCAAAAGAACAGTGCAATGGGCTCTCTCCTAGAGTCGTCTGGACCAGAGCTCTATTGTTTTGACTACACAGTCACTTGATACAGTACTCTCAACTTCGCACACGACAGTGGAACAGAATTATTTATGATGAAATCTGGCCTGGAGAACATCTGCAAATGGTTGGATAGTGCTTTTTATTGGGGGCTGAAACTTCTGAAATCACAAACATAGATATGATCCTACTGGGGAATGATCCTACTGGAAAGACTGATATCAAGCATATCCCGTTTGACCACATAATTATAGATGCTAAGAAATTCAATATCAGAAGCATCTATTTAAAATTCTTCCTGTAACTAACTTTGTACACTTTGTAACACTAGGGCCTACATGACAATTTCCAAGATTTTGATTAGTTAGAAGTTAAGGTATAAATATCCAGGATTAAATTTTCTAGTAAGTATGTAATATATATTGCTAAACAGGCAAAAAAAAAAAAGACATACACTAATATTATTAGAAATAATTGGGAAAGTGCTGCAGTCTGATTTAGGTAAAAATGTATATCATAAATATTTATAAAGAAATCTGGATTTATTATTTTCAAGGGCAAATCATACAATAAAAGGAAATTAGCAACTATAAACTAAGAACAAATAGAAATTAAGTAAAATGAGCTAAGTTAATGATATCATTACCACTTATAATAATAAGGTTGCATTATATAATAATATAAAACATTTTACATAATATAAGAATTAGTTACTGGACTTGAGGATTTGAAAATACATTATAAATGGTGATTCATAAATAGATATAATTACTTGAATTTGTTTGAAAGTTATTGGTTTTTGATTGCATAAACCTTTATTCATGAATAAAACGTAATTCACAGTGTAAGAGATTATTCTGAACTTTGTTCTTAAGAATCATGACTTCTTGGTCTAAATTATTGAAAATTCTAAATTAATGTAGTTTTACTACATATTTTCTGGATGACTTATCCTTAGAAGTCATATGAAGTCCAATTTACTGAAATAGAAAGTTGGGCTATTTTCTACTTTTTGTATTCTATTAGTGTGAATAAGAATATCAGGTAGATATCAGTTGTCATAAATTTGGTACAGATATAACCCAGTCTCCATTATCTTCTGTATGAAGAGTTCTATGTTATGAGAATTTCTTTTAAAATAACTGACCCTGAAAAATTGAAGATTATGAATTGTGTTCTAAATCATGGAGGAAGGATTAAATGATATTTGATAATATTTAATATCAGTTATATTTTCGTTCATTCTGATTTTCTGAACTGTGATGATCTAAGCCAGTTTACAGAGCTATTAAAAAATGCAATAAACAATGTTCATTAGCATGACCTATTCCATAGCCATTCTAGATTAACAGCAATTTATTGTATGAACATATTAAGTACCTCACTAAATCTGAAGATAAACTTATAAGCATGGGCATTATTCATTCAATGATGCCCAAGACACTCACTTACATGATTCTCTGGATTCAGTTTTCTTCAGTGTGAAATGAGCCTGCAGTAGCTGAGGGAACAAATAGCAAATACTAGCTTTCTGCCTTAACTGTACAAAAATGGCACTATTAGTTCTGATAAAGTATCCTTAAAAGCTTAAGACAAGTCATAATGCCACTGTTTCTCAATTTTTCCTAAACTTTTTGTAAAAGAAGTAGGAAAAGGGTTGGGAATAATTCTTCTTATTTTCTAGGTGTGGTGGTTTGAAACTGTATGTACCCCAGAAAATCATGTTCTTAAAGCTAATCTATTCCTGTGAGTGGACACCTATTGTAAGTATGTCTTCATAAGGCTACTTCAGTTAAGATGTGGCCCAGGGTGGATCTTAATCCTCTTACTGGAGGAGTCCCTTATAAAGGGGATGGAGAGAGAGAGGGAGAGGGAGAGGGAGGGGGAGGGGGAGGGAGAGAGAGAGGGCCAGCCCCAGGGTGCACCACAGAAGCAAGAAGCTGAAAGCAATGAAATTTGGAAGGGAAAGGAGAGACCAGCAGATGCTGCCATGTGCTTTGTCATGTGACAGAGGAGCCCAGGATCACTGGCAGCTGGTCTTCAGGAAGAAAGCATTGTCTTAATTTGGACATTTTCACGGTTTCAAAACTGTAAGCTTGTAAGCTAATAAATTCTCATAGTTAATTTCATGGTATCTTCTTTGGGCAGCTTAGCAAACTAAAACACTAGACTTTCATAAAAATACTGAGAGCATAGGTTATTAGGGGAAGCCTTATCGTAAAGGTTCCTAGATTGTACGCTGTTTCTGTAGTTACATCTATTCCTGAGTTGTAATGGCTATTTCTAAATTCTGAGAGGCTGAGCTCTTTGGGTATAACCTGGTTGGTCCCTAAAACTTAGGGTATCTGTGTGACACTTGAGACTCAGAGCCAGAGTCCAGCAGCTATGAATGTCAGCATCACCACAAACAGCAAATGTTAGAGTCTGAAAAAAAAGAGATCAGACTTCAATTAGAGATATGAAAGAAATGGACTTGGACTAAGGTAAATCAGACTAAAGGGTAAAGGACGATATTGACGATGTTTTAAAACTTCAACTTCTGTGTGAGACCAAAGGAAGAGCTGTTTATTAGGTGCAAAATCTATATTTTTTGTAACACATTATAAAATTTAACTTGTATGGTCAGTTTATTCAAACACCATAATTACATGGAACTTTGGATAGGGAGTGAAATCTGGTTGGTTTGTACAGGTTAGTGTGAAGCCCTGATACATCCCAGAGTAATTTGGACAGAGAATAAAAACGTATTTGCAAAGCCCCCTTGAGGGACCGGTGGAAAATGTGGAAATATTAAACTTCCCCACTGGGGAATTAATGATATTCTCACAAGCACTGGGGACTACCAATTTGGAAGGCTGAGCCCTCGATCTTGGGGCTTGCCCTTATGAAGTTTGTTACTGCAAAGGAGAGGCTATGCCTACTTAAAATTATGCCTAAGAGTCACTCCAGAGAACCTCTTTTGTTGCTTTTATGTGGCCTCTTTCTCTAAGCCAACTCTGCAGATAAACTTACTGCCCTCCCCACTATGTGGGACATGACTCCCAGGGGTGTACATCTCCCTGGCAATGTGGGACATGACTCAAGCGGATGAGGCTGGTCCTGGCATCATGGGATTGAGAAAGCCTTCTTGGACAAAAAGGAAGAGAAATGAAACAAAACAGTTTTAATGGCTGAGAGATTTCAAATAGAATTGAGAGATCATCCTGGAGGTCATTCTTATGCATTATATAGATATTCCTTTTCAGTTTTTAGTGTATTGGACTAGCTAGAAAGAAATACCTGAAACTGTTGAACTGCAACCCAGTAGCCTTTATTCTTGAAGATGATTGTATACTATAGCTTACACTGTGTGACTGTGTGATTGTGAAAACCTTATGGCTCCCATTCCCTTTATCCAGTGTAAGGAAAGATAAGTAGAAAAATGAGGAGAAAGAGTGAATGAATAATAGGAAGGGATGGGGGGGTGTTCTAGTTTGTCAATGCTGCCGGAATGCAAAACACCATAGTTGGATTGGCTTTTATAAAAGGGGGTTTATTTGGTTACACAGTTACAGTCTTAAGGCCATAAAGGGTCCAAGGTAACACATCAGCAATTGAGTACCTTCACTGGAGGATGGCCAATGGTGTCTGGAAAACCTCTGTTAGCTGGGAAGGCATGTGGCTGGCGTTTGCTCCAAAGTTGTGGTTTCAAAATGGCTTTCTCCCAGGACGTTCCTCTCTAGGCTGCAGTTCCTCAAAAATGTCACTCTTAGTTGCACTTGGGGTATTTGTCCTCTCTTAGCTTCCCCGGAGCAAGAGTCTGCTTTCAACAGCCGTCTTCAAACTGTCTTTCATCTGCAGCTCCTGTGCTTTCTTCAAAGTGTCCCTCTTGGCTGTAGCTCCTCTTCAAAATGTCACTCTCAGCTGCACTGAGTTCCTTTTGCTTGTCAGCTCATTTATATGGCTCCAGTGATTTAATTTAGACCTACCCTGAATGGGTGGGGTAACAACTCCCTGGAAATTATCCAATCAGAGTCATCACCCACAGTTGGGTGGGGCGCATCTCCACGGAAACAAAGAATTACAATCTAATCAACACTGATACGTCTGCTCACACAAGATTACATCAAAGATAATGGCGTTTTGGGGGACATAATACGTTCAAACTGGCACAGGGGGTATGGGATGTTTTGGGTATTCTTTGTTACTTTAATTTTTATTCTTATTCTTTTTTTTGGATGGCAACGAAAAATGTTCAAAAAATGATTGTGGTGATGAATGCACAACTATATAATGGTACTGTGAACAACTGATTGTACACTTGGATGATTGCATGGTTTGTGACTATAATAATAAAACTGAATTAAAAAAACAACACACTATACATTGAGCTTTCCCAAGCAGATAGAAAACAAAAAGTAACAATATAGTTGATACCAGATTTGTTTGGTGGCTTTTATTATATTAGACCCACAGGGTACCCTCATCCAAAACAATAAAATTTAGCTTATTAAAGTAGAAAACAATCAATTTAGAACATCTTCTAGACAGTTAATACAAACAAATAATTTACTGTTCACTTTACTGCAGACAAGTGTCAATACCTAATAACTTAAGGTCACTCTAGCTAGAATCAAAACACCTTTACACATCTATAATGCAAAGTCAGTTAGGGCAGAGATGGGTAGTCCCTACAAATGTCACAATATCTAATTGAAAATAAAAAAAATGAAAAAATCATCACTTAATGCCAAATTGCTAGATTAAATGTTTCAGTATCTTCACTGAACTAACTATGATTTTAGCACTATATACAGACAACCTCACGATAATTAATACCCTGAGAAAATTTTGTTCAAGTGAATTTTAATAGTCCATGTTTTATCACTGTTTTGTTGAAGTCTCCCTAAACAGTAGAGAAGACATATTTGAGGAAGATCCACAGCAGGTTGTGAGGGAGATAGGCAGGTGTTTTTCAATCTCAGTGTAGACTGCAGTCACCACCTCTGCCACTGCCTCACTTTAAGCATCACTATGCATGCAAGGCACAAAAAAGTAATGGCAAACTTCACTGAAAAGTGAAAAGAATGACTGAGTAGAAACCAGAATGAACCAGATCTTAAAAGAGGCCCCTGTACCTTAGTCATTCTTTTTAATGAGATAATTATAGCATGTTGATTTTTTTAATTAAAAAAATTAATTGGAAATAATGTCAAACTTACAGGAAAGTTGCAAAAATAATACAAATCCCATACAGAGAACTCCAAAATACTTCCACCTCCCAGATCTACCAATTTTAACATTTTGCCATCTTTGCCCTGCCTGCCTGTCCATCCACCTGCCATCCATCTATCATGTAATTGCATTTAATTATTATCTCAGTTTATGTTTCTTTTTTTCTAATTGTGGAAACATATATACAAAATAAATCTTCCCATCCCAATTCCCCCCAAGCATACCATTCAGTGGGATTAATCACACACGATGTTCAGTACTCTTATTGTCACCTATTACTAGAACTTTCACTTCATCCCAAACAGAAACCCACACTCATTTTGCATTAACTCCCCATTGCCCCTTCCCCCACCCCTAGTAACCTGTACTTTACTTTCTGTCTCTATGAGTTTACATATTCTGATATTTTCTTTATGGTTACCAAGGGGCTTAAATTGAACTTCCTACATCAGTGACAGTCTCAATTAATTTCAATAGCATACATAAACTTTGTTCCTATACCCCTCAGTTTTCCCACCTTTATGTAGTTCTTGTCACAGATTACATATTTATACATTACTAGTCCAAATTCACTGAATTATCATTACATTTTATGCATTTGCCTTTCAGATCCTGTAGGAAGTAAAAAGTGTAGTTACAGATAAAAAATGCTGAAAGGGAGTCCTTTCCTTTCAATCTGCAGAACTCCCTTCAGCATTTTCTGTAGGGCTGATCTAGTGGCGATGAAGTCTTTCACATCTCCCTCATTTTTGAAAGACAGTTTTGCTGAATATAGAATTCTTGGTTGGCAATTTTTTGCTTTCAGCATTTAAAAAATATGTTTTCCTACTGCCTTCTTGCCTCCATGGTTTTCAATGAGGAATCAGCCCTTAAACTTATTGAGGCTCCCTTCTATGTGACATGCTGTTTCTCTCTGGTGGCTTTCAGAATTCTCTCTTGATCTTTGGCATTCGACAGTTTGATTATAACTTGGCATGGTGTGGGTCTATTTGTGTTTATCCTGTTGGAGTTCACTGAGCATCTTGGATGGGTACATTCATGTCTTTTGTTGAATATGGGAAGTTTTCAGCCGTTGTTTATTTGAATATTCTCTCTCCCCCCTTTTTTCTCCTGTTTCTGGGACCCCCACAATATGATGGTTTCCCTCAGGTCTCTCAGGCAGTGTTCTCTTATCTTCATTGTTTCTTCTTTCTGCTCCTCAGACTGGATGATTTCAATTGTCTTATCTTCAAGATTACCTTTTCTTCCTTTTGCCACCTCCAATCTGCTGTTGTACCCCATCAGGGAATTTTAAATTTCTGTTACTCTGGTCTTCAGCTCTGTTTGATTCCTTTTCATAATTCCCATCTCTCAATTGATATTCTCTTTGTATTCATCTATTATCTTCCTGATTTACTTTAGTTTCTTGTCCATGTTTTCTTTTAGCTCTTCTTTTTTGTAATTTTATTAAATTAGTTGCTTTATAAAACACTGCAGATGTCATAATTGTTAGCATAACAATTTACCAAACTGTAATTAACTGGTGCAGTTTGCTGAGCATGTGTTATAAAGAAAAGGAAATGCCAAAACCCTGTTAAAGTTGTTCCATCACAGCCCAGGAGCACAAAGAAGATTTGTTTCTCAGACACTTAAATGAGGCAATTAAAACAGGTAAAGATTGTTCCTCCCCCATCTGAAGCGCTCCATCAGTAGAAAGATTCTGATAAACATGACCTAGAAAGTCTATGTACTCAAGAGGTTCCACAATTTGTAATGTAATAATGGAGCGGTTTACCTTCTCCAGCTTCAAAGCTGGAGGGTTTTGATCATTTAAGTTTTAAGAATCAATCTTTAAGTGACTTTTCAGCCACAGTATCTTCACTCTGAGATCAGCAATCTTCTTCACAATGTATTTTTAATATTCTCATGCTCAATTTTTTTTGTTTTTTTAATCTTCATTTTATTGAGATATATTCACATACCATGCAGTCATACAAATCAAATCGTACATTCGATTGTTCACAGTACCATTACTTAGTTGTACATTCATCACCTAAATCAATCCCTGACACCTTCATTAGCACACACACACAAAAATAATAAGAATAATAATTAAAGTGAAAAAGAGCAATTGAAGTAAAAAAGAACACTGGGTACCTTTGTCTGTTTGTTTGTTTGTTTCCTTCCCCTATTTTTCTACTCATCCATCCATAAACTAGACAAAGGGTAGTGTGGTCCTTATGGTTTTCCCAATCCCATTGTCACCCGTCATAAGCTACATTTTTATACAATTGTGTTCGAGATTCATGGGTTCTGGGTTGTAGTTTGATAGTTTCAGGTATCCACCACCAGCTACCCCAATTCTTTAGAACCTAAAAAGGGTTGTCTAAATTGTGCGTAAGAGTGCCCACCAGAGTGACCTCTCGGCTCCTTTTGGAATCTCTCTGCTACTGAAGCTTATTTCATTTCCTTTCACATCCCCCTTTTGGTCAAGAAGATGTTCTCCGTCCCATGATGCCAGGTCTACATTCCTCCCCGGGAGTCATATTCCACGTTGCCAGGGAGATTCACTCCCCTGGGTGTCTGATCCCACGTAGGGGGGCAGGGCAGTGATTTCACCTTTCAAGTTGGCTTAGCTAGAGAGAGAGGGCCACATCTGACATGCTCAATTTTAAGACAAAGAATTTTAATACTAGGTGCACACCACATGCACTTGCTGCAAACTGCTTTTCTTGACAAATTATGAAGTAGTTCAAGGAGGTGTGGTTAAGGCTGTGTTACTAAATGGTGCTGGAAATACTATACAATTTATTTGTCATATTGCAACCTTTGTTTCCAATTTAGTGACTGCTTCTATGGAATCAGATAGCAACAATGACAATATTATTAGGATTTTTTTTTTTAAACTATGATTTAGTAGCTACTGAGGTTCCCACTTTTAATCCCTAGGCAGCAAGATCCAAGTTCCCTCATATTCACATTAGCACCTAAGTGTCAAGGGGTTAAACAACCAGTATCAAGATATACTGCACTTCTGATTGTAGCGTTTGGCAGAACTTAAAGGACAGGAAGTTGTGCTACATGTTGAAGGGATTGTGGTCATTACAAAGAAGACATCAGGAGAAGATAAAATGTTTCATGAAGTCTTCATAGTCTTGTACTTATCCTCCATCATAACCACAATAGTCTGCCAGATCATCTTTCATGGTGGCTTTTAATCCCCCTCCAGGAACCACATCTTTCTTCTTATTTTTGGCTTTGCTTTGCTTGCTTTTGTTTTTCACGGCAAAGCACAGTCAATGAATTGGTAATCTTTTTCAAGGCATCAATTTCCAATGAACTACACATATCTTGAACTAAGGCTTCCAAAAAACTGGCATAATATCAGTGATTTTCATCTTGCTTACTTTTATCTTTTAGTAACTTTCTAAACTCTGTGAAATCATCTCTTGAAGATGGGTTCATAGCATCTATTCTATAACACCAAAAGTTCTTTTGCTAATTGAGGTCTGACTCCTCCTGCAACTTCTTTATCTGCTGATTGTTCTTCTGGTGTCAGCACTTTAGGTTCTTTGGGTTCTTCTAACCTCTTTTTGATTTCTTCTTGCCTTTTCTTCTGTTGTCGTTCTTTCTCTTTGATCTTCTGTACTATTTTTTTCTTCTCTAAAACTTTTACTTCTAGTTTTACTTCTGCTTCCTCTTTTTTCGTCATCATTGTCACCCCAGTTGTCCTTGACGATCTTGTCTTCATCTTTGCCTTCCCAGTGGTCCTCACCGGTGACGCTGCTGCCGCCCCCATCTTCTGGACCAGGTCCTCCACGGAGAACACGTCTGTGTCCCAGGAGTCGGAGTTCCCTGCCGCCATCTCAGCCGGGTGTGAGCATGTGTGAGCGGGAGAATGACTGTGGAATTAGTAGAGCAGAAGTGAATCACTGGATTTGCTCTCGTTAGCCAGCACCGGGCAGGCAGGGACCATAGCTGACTGTGCCTCTTTTAGCTCTTTGAACATATTAGGGCAATTTTAAAAAAGTTTTTGCCAGAATGTTCCAGGTCTGGTCCTGTCATTGATGGTTTCTGATTCTTTAATCTTCTCCTTCGCCTGGGCCATAACTTCCTGTTCCTTTGTATGTTTTATAATTTTTTGTTGAAACCTGAACATTTTGCTATTTTAATGTGTTATCACTGGAATTAGATTCTGTGGCACCTGTTCCTTAAGCTTGTATCCAGCTAGTGTCATGACAGAGCTTTCCTTGAATGTCAGGAGCTAACAACAACAGACAAATATAATAAAAGAAGGAAAATAGAAAAGGAACGCCTTTTTCAGTCTTTGTCAATTGGCCTATGGGAGTGCTTTCTTTCAGAGCTTATCCTTACAATGAGTCAAGATAACAACTCCAAGGCAAAGCATAGGGATCTCCCTGGTCCTTTCTGTACATGTATATTGTCTTGACCATGCACCTGTGGCATAGAAATTCCCCCATTCACATGGTTCTCCTATTCCCCGGGAAACAGTTTCCTCATGGTCCAGGGCGCTGTACTGTATGACCCACAGCCAGCAATCCCTTGCTGCAGGCATCCAATTGATTGCTCTCCCACCACATTCTGTAGGAGAGCTCTGTGAGCTGCTTTCTACATGCAGGGCAAGATTTGGGACATTGAGTCCCTCAGGCTACCACCAGATACACATGCTTCCAGTATGTGCACAAGGGCCACTCTTCCCTCTGGAGCTGGGGTCAGGGATCCACACTGGGAGTGTGGGCCAGCTCTGTGCTCAGCTGGCGAAGGGTTGGGGAGGGATCCGTCAGGGCACCATGAGATCCTACTGCTTTCGAGTAGCCTTTTTCTTAATTCAGTGCTCACCCTGTTACTGCAGCCCTATTGCTGTTTTCCGGAGTGTTCAGAAAGATGTTTCTGCCAGATCTTGCTGGCTGTTCACAGCTTCTGTGGAGGAACAGAGCCTTGAAGCTTCTCACTCTGCCATCTTGATACCAAAAAGGTGTCATACTATGCAGAACCCTCAGGACCATATATATTTTTTAACTTGGAAATCTTTCTATATTGGTACATAGAGAACTTCCTTATTATTTCTTTATTGTGGCATAATAGTCCACTGTATGGATATATTACAATTTATTTAACAATCTTTTACCACTGGACTTTTAGGTTGTTTTCAACCTTCTTTTACAACAAATAGTGTTGCAAAGTATTATTGTTTTTGTTTTAAATAAACCCTAACTTTAATTATTTTACTAGCAGCCAAGTCAATAATATTATTTCTACTTTATATAGGGAACTGCCACAGGAAACAAAATTGTTACACTAAGAGCATGAAGTAAGCCCATGTCAAAGAAAAGAACAAGAACCCAGGAAATGCTTTTTCTTTTCACGAGGACACACACCAGGATATGAGCAAAGAGACCCTGCTCAGACTGCCCTAATAAACAAGGTAATGAAACAGTTGACAAACTCTATTAATAATAGAGATTTACAGAACAATTCTAATTCCAATTTTTGAGGAATGGAGAGTTCTGGGTGTGCCGGTTTGAATGTATTGTGTCCCCCAAATGCCATTATCTTTGTGGTCTTGTGGGACAGATGTTTTTGGTGCTGGTTGGATTTGCTTGGAATGTCCCCCACCCAGCTGTGGGAGATGATTCTGATGAGATGTTCCCATGGAGGTGTGGCCCTGCCCATTCAGGGTGGGCCTTGATCCGTGGAGCTATATAAATGAGCTGACTCAAAGAGAGGAAACGGTGTGCAGCTGTGAGTGACGTTTTGAAGAGGAGCAAGCTTGCTAGAGAGGAATGTCCCGGGAGAAAGCCATTTTGAAACCAGAACTTTGGAGCAGACGCCAACCACGTGCCTTCCCAACTAACAGAGGTTTTCCGGACGCCATTGGCCATCCTCCAGTGAAGGTACCCGATTACTGATGTATTACCTTGGACGCTTTATGGCCTTAAGACTGTTAACTGTGTAGCCAAATAAACCCCCTTTTTATAAAAGCCAATCCTTCTCTGGTGTTTTGCATTCTGCAGCATTAGCAAACTAGAACACTGGGTTAATTTAATTTTCTGGTTAACTAAAGAAAAAACAGAGAGTCTTTGGAAACTTTCTAAATGTATATTAATATAATAATATACATTGCCATTCCAGTTTTAATTAGTTTAGCTTATTGAACTGAAGGAAAATTTTCTTTGATAAGAAAGAATCTTACAGCACATCTTAAGGTCATCATTCTGAAGATCAATTCTTACTGTAGTTCCACAGTAAGTACTTACATGAAAGGCAGGATAAATATTTGGTGGGAAGTATATTGGATTAGGAGTCAAAAGACCCAGGGTTTTAATCTGGTTTTGGCTCCACTATTCCATCCCACAAATATTTGTTAAAAGCCTATCATGAGTGAGTAGAAAAATGGGGACAAAAATTAAATGAAAAATAGGGTGGATGGGGGGTGGGTGAATGCTTCAGGTGTTCTTTTTTACTTTTATTTTTCTTCCTTTTTTTTTGGAGTAAGAAAATTCTCAAAAATTGATTGTGGTGATGAACGCACAACTATATGATGGTATTGTGAACAAGTGATTGTACACTGTGGATGACTGTATGGTATGTAAATATATCCCAATAAATTGAATTAAAAAAAGCCTATCATGTGTTGGGCACTCAATATTGGGGACTGGGAATACTGATGTAAACAGGATAGACCAAAACTTTGGTCTTACGCAACCTACATTCTAGTGGGGATAGATGGACAACATAAAAGTAACAAATAAATGAACCAGATAATTTGAGATAATGATAAATACTACAAAGAAAAAAAACAGATGATGTGATGAAGTGTGACAGGGGAAGAGAGTTAGATAGATGGTTACTTTTTCAATGAGGACGTGATGTTTGATTTGAGATTTCAGTGGCAAGCAGGAGCTAAGTAAAGACCCAGGGGCAGAGCATCCAAGGGCAGAGGCCCTGGGCAAGCAACAGGCTTAGTGAGCTAAATCTGCTTAAGGCAAAGAAGGTTACTGCAAATATAGTGAGTGTGGGGAGATCAATTAGGGGTTTTGTAGACCATGATAAGGAGTTTGGATTTTACTTTATGCAAAATGGGAAACCACTGGAGGGTTTTAAACAGGGAGAGACATATCCCATTTTTGATTTTAAAAGTTTGTTCTTGCAGCCTTAGAGAATGGACTGGTTGGAGGGGGGTCCAAGGATGCTACTTACCAAGAGACCTTGGGCAAGACATGATTTAACTTAAACTCAGTTTTATTACTTTAAAAAAATGAGAATAATACTTGCTCTACTTATTTCCTGTAACTATTACATGAATTTTGTGTTCAAAACTTATTAAAGCACATTGTCAAATATAAAGCCTTACATAATTTTATAAGGTATTCATAGGAGCTTACTTCCTTCAATTGGGCAACAAGTATTTGTAAACGAAAGAGAAGAGGAGAGGAAAGAGAAAGGTGTGTGCTTGTGTTCCAGGAGGAATAGAGTTTCTCTAAGTAGAAGAAAATTTCTGTCAGGTAAGGCAAGAAATAATGCAAGACGGGTGGGTTCTAGCCATATAAAGGGATGACTTGAGAGTTAGAAGTTTGGTTTTGGTGCATCAGGCAATGGAATGCACCTACAGTTCTTCTGAATAAAAAAACTGACACAGATTTATTATTTACCAATGATATTTATGCAAGAAGAATTAGAAAGAGGCTAACACTAGTGGCAAGCAGCACGTTAGCCCTGAAGCTGTTGGGGTAACCCAGGGGTTAGGTGGTAAGCCTTCAAATGGAGTGGGGGCAAAACTTTGTTTGAATAATAGTTACACTTTTCTAAATGTTTACTGTGTTCCACGTTCTGCACCAAGAGCTTTATATACTTTATTTCACATAATTTTTACTGCAATCTTCCCATGGTCTCATTTTAACTGTCCAGGGTCCCATGCAGGGTAGAACTTTGAGACAAATTTGTAATTATTTCATAGGGTGTTTGTGAGCATTAGATCAGTTGATATACGTAAAGCACTTAGAGCAAAAGCTGGCACATAGTAAGCATTCTTAAGACATGTTAAAAGATTCTCAGAAAAGAATATCATTAATTTTAAAATGAGACTTTTAGGTATGGAGGATTCTGGTCTCACTGAAAATTGCTGCTTCTGAAGGCATGGTTCAGCTCACCTTGAGCTCTACTTAACTTCACATCATAACTTGCAGTGAAGCCTCTTAGTTTGTTCATATTTCTTCTAGCTGTTTTTTTTTTTTTTTAAACAAATGTTTCAAGTGAATTCCAGTTACAGTCTCTGGTGCTAAAAGTAGACAGATGAGAATAAATGAATGTTTATTTTGAATGCAAAAATACTTTTCTATGGAAAGTGACCAAGAAAACAATGATAGGTGAACCTACTGGTTTAAAATCTTATTTCTCTCTGGTTTGGCATATATTTTTAAAGCTGTTTCTGATAAGTTTAATAGGTTCACTAAATGAAGCATATCTGCTTTAATTTTTTTTTAATTTTAAACTTTTTATTTTGAATTACTTTCGAACTTATAGGAGAGTTACAAAAACAATACAAACCCTATAACAGAACACCAACACAATCCTGTCCCCCCCAAAACCCACATCTACCATCTGTTCACTTCAACCTGTTTCTTCCTATCTCTGCTTCTCTATGCATTTATTCCATTCTTATCTCTTTAAGAACTGATTTACTCTGTTGAGTTAGCTTACAGGTCACTGCCATCTTTGGACTGTTTAACCTTGTTGAGGTTCTTACCCTTGATCAATCGGCTGGGCCCAGGGAAGGGGCTAGGGATCATGGTACAAAACGTGGCTGCCTGAGTAAGAAGGGCTATAGAAAAGGCAATTCAGTTGATGGTCCCTAGCACCCAGAACTATGTGTGGCACATTGTAGGTGCTTACTAAATATTTGTTGAATGAATGAACACAGTGATTTGCCACAAAGCAAATCTGATCATGTTATTCCCCTGTTAAAAACCCTCCAATGTTTCTCTATCAAATGAAGTCTTACCTCTAAGATATGAATCCAGCCTACTGTTCAACTTCATCTTTTTCTATTCCCTGACCTCTGTCTGCTCTTTGGTCATACACATGATTTCCCTAATGCGCCATGCTCTTTTATTCCTGTGTGCATATCAAGTTTACTGCTAAGATTGTCTTCCTCTCTCAGTTCCAAATCCCCAGGAATCCCCAGGAATGTTCCCGACCTCCAAACAGAACTGTTTTCTTCTTATGCCATCTCTTATAATGTTCACATACCTCTATGAAAGTATCTATTATATTTATAATTACTTATTTACAAGGGTTTTCCCTTTTCGACTATGAGCTCCTTGTGGGTAGGAATTATGACTTAATCTTATCAGCCGTTAGTACCATTACTAGTACGAACTAGTAACAGGAGCCTGATTAACATTTATTACTGAACAGATTATTATTTTTATTAGATTTTAATTTTTTTGAGACTGGTCTCTGTTTCTTTCATCTTTGATTCTCCCAAAGAATCTATTGTAGTATGAACTCACTATGTATTTGTTCACTGATTTTGAATAAGTGGTGCACAACTATAACACATTTTTCTTGCTTAGTTCAGTAAACCAAGCAAACATGTAAACTAAAGTTTCCAGTTGTTAATGACCATTCTTTGGAGTTATTAGGATTTAATCTAGCATGCTAAAATGCTTCTATCAAAGGAAACAATGCAATTACTCAAAAATCGAGGGTAGTCTGCTATCACAATGGTGAATAAATTCAACTTTGCAAAATTTGTCCTATAAACCCTTCTAGATCTAACTGTGTTGAACATGTACATCTTGGAGAAATAATGAAAATATGATTTGATAGGCATCTTCAAGCAAGTTATTCTCCATTATTTCATCTTGGAAATGAGGACATGTTTGTGACTCAATGAACCTAGGTTCCAGATCTTGTTTATAGGCAGAAGGCTGTGATATGATATAAAGACTTTGAATTAGCACTTGGATTGGATCAACCCAGGGCAATCAAATAGATCCTAGTGACACGATGGGGTTCAACTCATGAGGATCTCATATAAGCCCAACTGACATCTGTAGGTATGTGATCCTTTCTTATAGAGAGACCATGGGCTCTTAGGGCTGGAAAAACAGGAGGAGGCATTTATCAGATAATTTGGACTAAGTTATCATGGCTATGGAAAAAATCAGGAGACCAAACACCAATGGCTTTCTTAATTGTTTGGTGATCTGGCCCTAATCATTGCAGTAGTAGGATAAAGAACAGAGGGTTTTAATGAGTTAAAAAACAAAAGCTTTTTTCCCCTTTCAAGTGTTTTAAAAAGCTATCTTCTAAAACTTAATGTGTCTGAACCAAGAATATTTTTTAGAATACTTGCAAGCCCACCGGGAAGATGATCACAGAAATGATACAAAGAGCAAAGGACAAGTGTATGGTATGTTCATCTGTATATTCATCCATCCATGCTCCCAACAAACTTTATTGAATATTTATGTGAAAGGCATGAACCATTTGCTTTAAACAAACAATGTGGAATGTGAAGATTATTGCTCAGATTGTTTTCAACTCTAGCAGTTCTTTCAAATGGTCCTAGTTTGAAAGTCAAGCAGCCAGTAGGGCTCTGACCACAGCAAAGGAGCTTTAATAGTGAGGCCTCCTACTTTCTGGGGCAACAGCTTTTTTACCATCTCTGCTATAGACATCATTAGTATTCTAGATATAACTTTCTTAAAATCATATATTCCTTCTGAGTGCAATAGCCAAGATTTTCAAAATGGATATGCACAAAGAAAAGTGTGTTCTGTTTTTAAAGATGAAGCTATTGATGCCACTACTTCTAATGGTGGACTTTCTATCAGTAAAATTCCTGCTAGAATTGTTGATGGTGGCAAAGGTAAATATTTACAGTGTTTACAAGGGGAAATCAGCATTAGATATGAGGGGTATCAAGGCCTCTCTTTCTTTATGGATTAGAAGAAATCATGGAGCAAAAAAGCATTGCTGCAACATCACTGATATTTAGTGCATTCTGGTTTGCAGAGATGATAATACTTCAAGGTAAAGCCACAGATTTATACTAAAAAGAAAAAGATTTTTAAAAATTCTGCACTGTAACAATCAAAGTTCCCTAAAGTATGAAGTCAATTTCAATGATTGCCCTGACAATCAGACACTGAAAAAATTGAGTATTATTTATTGTCCAATATACTAAATTGGATTCACAGATCACCTGTCTACTTGCAATACAGTGATAATCACCAGAAAATAACTATTTTATCCAATTTAAATAGGACACTTTTCTTTATTGAGTCATTTGCCAATCTCTCTTGCACTTAAAAGTAGATTAAAATGGGTAAATGTATGGCTAATTACCTGTAAAAAAACCTTTCAAGTACAATATACTATATTGCTTTTAAAACTTTGCAGTATTCTTTGCCATTCTTTGTGAGTAAAAATTACAGTATCAGGTTTAAAAAAAAAGGTTGTGGAAATAGTTTAAGGATCACATTCATGCTCTTCCTTCTGTTAAAGGATCTAGAGTTGACAGGGGAGCTACAGTTTAGCCAGACATTTCTGAGGTTCAATAAAGTCTCTGGGCAAAGATGCAATTCTGATAAAGAATGAATTGAGAAGGAAGTCACTCCCTGAGAGAAGACTCAGTTCCTGATGAAAGAGTACAGAAACACTGTCTTCAGTGGTGTGCTGGAGCTCACGCCAGCGTGACAGTGGACTGTGTACTTCTCTTACCAACTCTGCATTCAGTGCCCCCACCTTGGTAATTTGAAATGGTGGGGCATGGTGGGAGTATTTATAACATGGATATTTGCAAACACAACCAATCAGGGCTTGGTTTGTCAAACAGCTGCTTGTTAAATATTTGCCAGTATACCATTGATTGGGTTCCATTTTTACTACTACGCTATCTTTGAATCAATGTTTCTTATTTTTCCTACGCAGAGATGGAAAATACAATTGTTGTGTTGGTAATGCTCAATATTTCTGACCTACAAATGAATAACAACCAATTCCTTTGCAATATCTGTTGAAAGGTAAGTCATCATCATCTTTTTGCCCCCGTTCAATTCTCCCAAATGAAATACACTTAATCTGGAAATTTTTGAAATAGAAAATTTCATGGATGAGAGAAGAAAGCCAGTCTAGAAACTCTTAAAGTATCTTTTAACAGCATAAACAATGTATCTCTGCATTTTAATTTTTTCCTTCTTCCTCTTATTTTTAAAGAATATATATTATAAACTGGTAAGGTAAGTCTGCTGTCAAAGCCATCAAAGATCAGGTCTGTTGCTCTAAAAGACATTGGGTACAATTAGATCAGGGATGCTATAGTTCCTCGTTTCTATTTAAATAGCTCTAACTAGCTTTTAGACTCATGGGTGGAGTTCTGGCCACAAGGTCTAGAGAAGTTGATTGTTTCTTTCTGCTCCCACCACTAAAGTTTTTGCTGTGTTTTAAAGTGGCAAACCTTTATAGTCATCTTATTTTTTATCAAGATATAATTTACATACAGCAAAATGCACAGATCTTAAATGTACACTTTGATGAGTTCTGACAAATGCATATACTTATGTAGCCCACAACCTATCAAGCTATAGAACTACGCTGTCTAATACAGTAGCTACTAGCTGTATGTGGCTATTTAAATTTAAACTAATTGAAATACAACAAAATTAAAAATTCAGTTCCTTGACTGCAATAGCCACATTTCAAGTGCTCAATATCCACATGCAGCAAGTGGCTACCATACTGGACAGTGTGGAAATAACAATACTTCCATCATAGCAGAAAGTTCCATTGGACAATGCTACTATAAATATCCTTGTGCTGGTCTGAATGTATTATGTCCCCCCAAACGCCATTATCTTTGATGTAATCTTGTGTGGGCAGACGTATTGGTGTTGATTAGATTCTAATTCTTCGAGTGTTTCCGTGGAGATGTGCCCCATGCAGCTGTGGGTAATGACTCTGATTGGGTAATTTCCATGGAGGTGTTACCCTACACATTCAGGATGGGTCTAAATTAAATCACTGGAGCCATATAAATGAGCTGACAAACAGAAGGAACTCAGTGCAGCTGAGAGTGACATTTTGAAGAGGAGTACAGCCAAGAAGGACACTTTGAAGAAAGCACAGGAGCTGAGAGAGTAGCTGCAGCTGAGAGACAGTTTGAAGATGGCCATTGAAAGCAGACCTTTGCTCCAGAGAAGCCAAGAGAGGAAAAACACCCCAAGAGTATCTAAGAGTGACATTTTGGAGGAACTGCAGCCTAGAGAGGAATGTCCTTGGAGAAAGCCATTTTGAAACCGGAACTTTGGAGCAGATGCCAGCCACGTGCCTTCCCAGCTAGCAAAGTTTTTCCGGATAACATTGACCATTCTCCAGTGAGGGTACCCGATTGTTGATGTGTTACCTTGGACACTTTATGGTCTTAAGACTATAACTGTGTAACCAAATAAACCCCCTTTAATAAAAGCCAATCCATCTCTGGTGTTTTGCATTCTGGCAGCATTAGCAAACTAGAACAGATTTTGGTACCAGAGAAGTGGGGTGCTTTTGCTGGTGAGTTTGCAAATAACAAACATGTTGGAGTGGCTTTTTAAATGGATAAAGGGAAAATTCTGGAAGAACTGTGAGGAGCTTGATAGAAAAGGCTTAAACTGCTTTGAAGAGACTGTTTGCGGAAATATGGACTCTAAAGATACTTCTGACAAGGGCTTGAACAGAAATGATGAATGTGTTGTTGCGAACTGGAAGAAAGGTAATCTTGTTTTAAAGTGGCAGGGAATTTGGCAAAATTGAGTCCTGGTGTCAAATGGAAGAAAGAATTTGAAAGCGAGCTTGCTACAGCCAAGAGGGACACTTTGAACAATGCACCGGAGCTGAGAGAGCAGCTTCAGCTTACAGAGACATTTTGAAGATAGCCGTTGAAAGCAGACTCTTGTTCCAGAGAAACTGAGAGAGGACAAATATCCCAAGTGCAACTAAGAGTGACGTTTTTGAGGAAATGCAGCCTAGAGAGGAACATCCTGGGAGAAAGCCATTTGGAAACCAGAACTTTGGAGCAGATGCCAGCCACGTGCCTTCCCAGCTAAGAGAGGTTTTCCGGACACCATTGGCCATCCTCCACTGAAGGTACCTGATTGCTGATGTGTTACCTTGGACACTTTATGGCCTTAAGACTGTAACTGTGTAACCAAATAAACCCCTTTTTATAAAAGCCAATCCATCTCTGGTGTTTTGCATTCCGGCAGCATTAGCAAACTAGAACAATCCTCATCATCTTAGAAAGTTCCTTCATGTCCCTTCACAGTTAAGTTCCCTCAACCAAAAAAATAACAACCTCTGTTCAGATATCTATCACCACAAATTAGTATTGCCTGTTCTAAATTTCATGTGAAAACAATTATATGGTATAAGTTTTTTAATGTCTGTCTTCTTACACTCAGCATAATCTATATACATATATATATTTATATATCTAGCATAATCTCTTTGAGATTCATCCATGTGTTGCTCATATCAATATTTCATTCCTTTTATTGTCCAGTGGTCTGCTGGAGCCAGCTCAACTGACTGAAAGAGCCAATTCTGTACACCCAAAGCTCTTCTCAAATCTCAGTTCAGTGACCTCACATTGGTAGCTTGAAATACGCGAAATGAAGGTAGTATTTACAACTGTGATGCAACTGCTACACATCTGGGCTTTCTTTTCCCGGAGAGCTAACTGTGAAACATTTACCAACCCACTACTGATCCTGTCTTTAAGTCCTCTTCATCAACAGCTATAAAAAGCAGAAAGGTACACACATTTAAAGCACAAGAAATGTAGGTTTGCAGCAATGGGCTCACTTGGGCAGGAAAGAGTAGGGAAACCTAGCTATTTATCAGTTCAAATCTAGCTAAATAATAAAACCTCTTTGCTTTCCCCTTTGGTTTAAAACCTAGCTGAAAAGGGCAATTTCCTTCTGGATTTTTTCATCCAATTTCTTCACCTGACAAGTACCAACCAGAAAATGTTAAAGGAAAGGAAAATGGTCCTACTATTATGTATGGGAATCCACTAGAGAAACATATTCTCTCTAATTCAGTCTTGCCAATGCCTACCAGGAGATTAAGAAGAATGAAAGTATTTGTGCCCATTGCTGGTAATTCCTCTCAGACAGGTGATAATAATGATCCCTTGTCCTGGTGCTTCCATTTCCTCCCTAAAGTATCCATTCTAAATGTCTGAATAGACACATCATTCTGAAACTGAAGCTGCCAACTAATTATTCTCATTCATAGAGAAAAATAAAAGCCACTAGGTGTCAAGTCTTTACACTTTGCTAGTCATATTGAACTACTAATAGTTGTTCCATCAAATAATACAAGAATCAGTATCTTTGTTTCTGAGATTGAACAGAGATGGGCAATAATTCAGTTTAGGAACACCATGCTGTATAGCTTCAGAGGCTGCCATTTATACCCTAGTCCAGATAAATGGCGCCTGCTGGACTTGTCCTGTTCACGTCTATAACACTATCTATACTTCCTTTGATGGTCCAGAAACCACATATAAACTGGCCATGTTATAACAACCTGTGCTGCATTACTGGTATCATTAATTGTATGGTATGTTGTCTTGATGCTGGTTACATCTGCACAGAAGAAAGCTGTGCCATGATAGTTAATCCCTTGAAAAGACTAAGTATTGCGAAGAAAACCAAAAAAACCAAAAAACTAAAAAAAACGAAGTCTCTAATTCTAATGTAGCGACAAATTTGCTAGTTCCCCCAAGAAATAAAAGAAGTGACAACTGCCTCACAGGCCATCTATTTTAATTACCTTATTTTAGACAATATAAGTAAATGTCCTATGTAATCTGTAAAGCATGACATAAATATCAGCAATGACTTCTGATTTTATCAAAGTGGTGCTAATGAGGTAAGGGGGAACCCCCCCCCCAAAAAAAAACCATGTCCTAGTTAGCTCAATCTGAAGGCCTAGAATTTGAATGCCTGAGGGTAAGTTTCACATTTTCTGATAGTGATGGCGTATTCCAAATACTTTGAGATTGTAAGGAATATACACTGGACCAAAAGGTAACTTCTACTCCTCACAATCAGGTATCTTGGTTTTAAAGGCATCGGGACAGAATCATCTTTTAGGTCTTTGGGGAAAAAATCATGGACACAAGCTTTCACATTCTTTTACACATAAATGTGGCTAGAAAATTTGAAAATGTAAGCATTTGTCTAGCATATTCCGAGACTAGGAAGGTACTCTGGATATCAGATAACTTCTTTCTTGATTATGAATGTATAAATCCAGGGGAAGAAATAGGGCTAACTGCTAAACCTAGCAGAAAGTCCATTATATGGTACTTGACAAATATCTGTTGATTGACTGACAGTGGAATTTAAAAGACTTCTAAACTAGCAATCAAGTGTATTTTCTGATAATCTAATTTTTATAACTTATTTTAACATAAAGGAGAAAACTTCTGTGTTCTCTATATTTTCTTACTGGCTAAAATGGGACTACAATTAACATCCTAAATATGTAACAATCTAGTTTGAATGATACTACTACCACCTCAGCTCAATAGCATATTGTTACACTATTTATGCTACTATTGTCATAAATTACATCTTTAAACATGTGCCTATTAACACAGATTCATAATTACTGTTTTATTCATTGCCTTTAAAATTATATAGGAAATTTTAAAAATCAAAGAAAAAATATTATAATATCAGCTTTTATATTTACCAATTTCTTTGCATGGCTTCAAGTTACTGTCTAGTGTCCTTTCATTTCAGCCTGAAGGACTCCCTTTAGCATTTCTTATAGGGCAGGTCTACTAGCAATGCAATCCCTCAGCTGTTGTTTAACTGGCAATGTCTTGATTTTTCCTTCATTTCTGAAGGATAGTTTCACTGGATATAGAACGTCTATATTTTTAAACCCATTTTCTTCGGATGGCAAATATATATGTGTGTGTGTATATATAGATATCTCCAAAAAAAAGCTTACTCACCAAGTAGATGATCCACAATTCACAATGCATTTAAATTTATTGAATATCCAAGAAGATAAAACTGCATCGTAGGCTGAGATCATTTTTGATCTCCAAGATAGGAGAACTTTTCTGAAATTAGTTGCTGATTGTACTTTCATCATTAAACACAGAAACCTATGATCCTTTTAGGCTCACCTAATTACTATCAAATGAGTTTACTTAACAGTGGGAAATTAAATACATGGGAGTTGCCTTATCTCAAAATAATTACACATGCATTGTAATGTGAATTATGGAACATTAACGATTACTCCTTAAACAGAGACTGGGACCCATTAGGACTAAGTTATTATCATAGTAGTTTTCATAAATAGTTCCTACAAAAGATTCCTGAATGTTTGCATTCAAGTCCTTTAAGAAAGATGTACATGTGTCAGAGTTAATAGTGTACATTTCTTGCAAAGCCCCAGTCTAGAAAAATATGCTTTCTGAGGTACTCAGTTAAGAGATGTATATATTGCTCCATCCTCATTCTGCAGAGCTAGAAATTTTTAAGGGTCTTTCAGCTTAATGTTAAGTAACTACAGGGCAAACCACTACCTCTAATATATCAGTTCCTAGCATTCCTCAAATATTATCATAATAAGAAGCTCCTGCTATATCCATTATACCCAAGAATCATAAAAAGGAGTAAAGATTCTACACCATATTCTCCTAGTCTGTGGAAATTTTACTGTAGCAGCTGTTGTTATTTTTTTTTCCTTATGTGATTTTCACACACATACACACACACACACACACACACACACACACACACACATCAGAGAAGGGAAGCAATGTTTGCTGTTAGAAAATAAATAGAGAATTATTAAAGGCATAAATATGGACAAATGAGACTTTTGTTGAGGGGGAGAAAACATTCTAACCCTAGAATTGTATTTTAAAGGAATGACCATCTTGATCAATTGAGAAGAAACAGCCCAGTTCAAATGAGGCTCCTTCAACATTCATTCAAGTTAAAATAATGATTTTTAATTTTGGGGGACGGGGGGAACTCAAATCCTAAAAAAAAAAAAATTCAAATGCAATTTCATGAACAGGTCACAAATTTTCCTTAAATATAAATTGAATTTAACTAAAAATCTGTGATTTTCATGTAGAGATTTAAACTTACCAGATCAGCCCCTTGCCTTACGTGCTTTAAATCTACCCATTGCTTTTCACATTTTCCTTCTGCTCTACTGCAAGAGAACTACAGCTGACCAGTAACACCATTAACTGTTACTGAGCTTATACTGCTTCCCTTCGGTTTTCTTGGATATTTTTCGTGGTGTGCCAAGAGAAAGCCTCTGCTACAACAGAGTTTCAAGATTGCACTTTGCTATTTACTGTAAATACTAACATTTTGACAAGAGTAATGTCACTGTCAGGCTTCAAAAGCCGCAGAGGTAGAGTCTGAGTGGGTATGTTGCATCTTTCCTCTGCATTTGGAATTTCTAATTTTGGCCACTATACTTAGCTTTTTTTCACTATATTTGTAGTTTTCTTCCATTTCCTCCTTTTAAATATAAAGCCTGAGGGAAAGACCTAGCATAATAATCCTGTTTTAATTCAGCCCAATTTTGGCCTAAAGCAAACATCTAATAACTGGTGATTAATTCTAAAGAACATAACCTACTCCCGTGTTTAATGGGTTTATGTTTGAATTTAACTACAGGCTTTCCTTCACCTTTCACTATTTTTCAGTCTTTCTTTTCCCTATGCTAATTTAATCCCCAATGACTGAAGAATCATAAACTGCTATTCTCCTAGTACAAAAACCATCTATATTATGCAACCTACATTTCAGGGGATTTGTATTATTAGTCTTGACTCATGTGTTCAAGTTCAGATTAAATTCAGACCTCTCTGTAATAAATGACGAGATGCATAAGGGTGCTGTAATCCAGGCAACCATAATTATACAATTATTGATGAAGTTCCTGTTGATAAACAATGCAAACATTAGGAAATACTATTTTGCAATTAAATGATGAAGAAAGCTGTTTATTGCCTTCCATTCTATCCACTGTTAACAAGATTGAAGTTGCAGATGTTCGTGTATGCTGCATTGATGTTAAATGGTGCATGATGCTCTAGGTGGTTCCCATAACCTTGCTTTGTCTACAATGAACTGACTCAATTGATATGATAATAAAGAAAAGAGCTGGGCTGAACTGGCATAATGTGCATAGCCTTGAAATCTGCCATTACTGGACAAACCAACTGCTTCTGAAAGTTCGCGTTTAGTTGTCACTGACAATGTGTTAAACAATATTTTGAAATTAACCACACAGGTGGGGGTATCGCTTATTGAAGCTTTTATCCCATCAAACCAAGGTACTCAATGCATTTCTAAAGCCAACAACTGGAAATTTTGTGATCTTCTTTGCAATTGATCACTATTGGACCAAGTACAAAGAGAACAGACATCATTCAGGAGTTGCGAAACAGTGGGCAGCATTTGCATTTTTTTGACAGATACTATATTTGGAGAGACACTGCTCTCCTTTTCACAAACCCTATACTTCTTTCTCATTATTAAATAAATAACAATTATCTTTTAGAAGGTATATAAATTAAAAAATCCTTGATAGTGCTCAGTATTGTACTTTTCTCATTAAAAAAATCATATAAAATTCCCTACAAGAATGGTAGGAATTGCTCTGATGCATGAAAATACAATGACACATTAAAGGATGTCAAACCTTAAAGGAAATATCCTAATAACGTCCAAAAATGTATTGATCAGCAATAGGAGAACAAATAGGAAATTCCATAAATATAAGAGGGAACTGGGAGTCTCTGAGATTAGAATTTATGGGCATATGATGAACCAAAGGATAAGAAATAGTAAATGTACTTTGGCGAGAAGAGAGAAGGATCACAAATATATGGGAAGAAATGTAATTTAAAACTCAAGTCAAAAAAAAAAAAAAAAAAAAAACCCGCTGAAATAAAAATCCTAGAAAAGCTGATACGGAAAATTTGTGTTATTGAAGGTAGAATGCAAAATGGAAAACACAAGTGGGTTGCCCCATACTGTCTAGTGGTCAGTATTAAAGATTCAACTCCCCAAAGAGCTAACTCCCAAGCAATCAGAGATGGGATAAAGAAATTAAGAGAAACACTAGATGAAAGAAACTGTACATACATGGAATTTGTGTTTTACAAAAGGGCAACAAGTGGTGCATAAAACAAACCCAACTCTTTAGTTTAATACAAGGTTTGAAAACCAATAGCTTGTTTTGATTTTTTGCTTTCAGTTTGGTTTCAATCCTAAATTAAAATGAGACCTTTCATTCTGAGCATTTGTTTAATTACAAGAAGAATAAACCTGTGAAGGAAAATGGGACCACCATACATTGTATTCACTGCCCCTTCCTACTGGGCTCATGCCTGTTGGGACTTACTACTATCAGGCTTGACCATGTGACGTGCTTTAGCTAACGAAAGGTGAGTGGAAGTAATGCAAGACCTGCAAGCCACTGCGTGGCTCTTTTATGACTCCTTTTCCTCTCTGACACAGTCAGAATGTTCCCGATTGGGGCTGCATTTTTAGCTTTAGACCTATAATGAAGAAATATGGGGTAGTGCCTCAGCTAACCTGTGAAGGACAAGAATGAGAGAGAAAAGCACACCTTTATTACCATAAGTGATTAAGATTTTGAGGGCCATTTGTTAGGCTGCTACCTTAGCCTAAACCAATTAATAAATATATAAAAAAGACAGTACTGTGTTTTTTCTCCTAAGAGACTTCAACATTATGAAATGAAGGATATGGAGTAACTGCTTGTTTGATTTGACAATGCCTTCAACTTGTCTGAACCAACATATGTTATCAGAGTACACATTCACAAAGTACTCTCACAAGACACATGGACGGACGTGGTACAGACGATAAAACGTACCTATTAGGATGCCCTGGTTTGGGTTAGCCCTGTTCTCTAACAATTTCCTAAGCAACCCAGAAGGACAGAAAAATATCAAAATGAATTTAAGTTCAGTTCTAGGGGCTTTTGATAATGGCAGACTAGGTAATTTAGACCAACTTTCTCATGACGTACAATTAGAAGCTGGACAATATACATATTTTTAAGTCTGCCTGAAGGCACTGAAGGCCTAAGACAATAATGAAGAATTACGAGGCCAGGATATAGGGGATAATGGAGTCCTAGAGAGATGACTCTGGCATCTGATGCTGGGAGGAGAAAGCTTGGGATCTAGAGCCTGTCAAGAAAGATGGTACTGGTAAAATCCCTCCACTTAGGTTGGGAATCCAAAGGGAACACCAGGATTAAAAGTGAACGGGAATAGACAGGTCTAGGCAAGTGACTGCAGTTTAGTTTCTAATCACTAAATTCCTAATTTAGAATTAAATGGATCTAGATTACCAGTATTCCCGTGCTTGCCAGAAGCAAACATGAATCATCCTTTGCATCAAATTATTTCTACAAATAATTTTGTAAATACAATGTTTCACCTACAATAAAAAGTAAGGTTATATAAGGAAGCAAGCAGGAAATTAAAATCAGCTGAAATTACACAACAGAAACCAGCCCCAAAGGGTTCCAGACATTGAGCTTATCAAACAGAAACTCTGAAATAACTATGTGTACTATTCAAGGAGAAATAAAAATTGAGAATTTCAGCAGAGGAACTATGAAAAATGGATAGGTTTAAAAGGAAATTGAAAATAAGAATTCAATGGATAGGCATAACAGAAGCTTAGCGACAGCTTAGAAAGGAATTAGTGAACTTAGAAAGGAAAGGAATTAGATCATAAGAAAATACCCAGAATGAAGCACAGTGAGACAAAAAGGTAGAAAATATAGAAGAGAGAATAGGATACATAGAAGATAAAGTGAGAGTGAGATACATGTATGAAAGCAATATTTGAAGAGATGAGAAATCCCAACTTTGATGAAGAGGACCTACGAATGCCAAGCAGGATGCAAAAATAGAATTTCACATCTAGGCACATCACAGTGGAAAAGTAGAAATAAAATACAAAGAGAAAAATCTGAAAAATAACTAGGGTATGAGGGACAGATTTTCTTTAATGGAAGAAAAAATAGACTGTTAATTGACTTCTGAACAAAACAATGGAGACTAGAAAACAGAAATTATATTTCTAAAGTGATGAAAGAAAATAATTACCAGCCTAGAATTCTATATACAGTGAAAATATCCTTTAAAAATGAAGGCTAAAGAAGTGAATTTTCAAACAAACAAAAAATTTATAACTGGGCGAATTTACCATTGGCAAACCTGCACTAAATGTGATTTTCAGGCAGAAAATCTCAGGCAAAGGTATAGGAAGAATCTTTTAAAAAGTTAAAGATATAAAAGTGTTACTAGAAAGGCAAATCTAAATGACTATTTAAATCTATTGACTGCATAAAAATATTATCATAATAAGAGTAATAATCTCTTATTGAGTTAAAACATGTTTAGATTTTAAAAAACAAACCAACAATGGCATGTAAATGGGTAGAGAAATAAATGGAGTTCAAAGGTTCTAGGGTTTTTTTATTGTTCGGGACAAAGGTAAACTACATAATTTAATATGAGACTTTGATAAATCAAGAATGCATGTTGTGGCCTCTAATGCAACATAGTAAGACTGTAGAGTTTCCAAGCTAATGATGGGAAAAAACTCCAGAAAAGGGAAAGAATGGAGCAAAAAAGAAACTTAATAAGAGAATAGATACATAGTAATGATGGTAACACTACACTGTGAATATAATTAATTTGTATGTGTTGCTGGAACAAAAAATAAAAAAAACACAACACAAACAGTGAATCCTAATGTAAACCATGGACTATAGCTAAAAGTACATAATAATAAAATTCCCTCATCATTTGTAACAAAGGTACCACATTCAGGCAGAATGTTAAAAATGGGGGCTGGAATATGGGAAATCTGTATTTTGTATATGATCTTTCGGTAAGTCTACAATGTCTTTAATTAAAAAAAAGATAATACATTTAAATTCAAGTATATCTGTAATTATATTAAATGTAAGGTACTAAATGTTTCAAATAAAAGCCAAATATCTTCAAAGTGGATTTAAAAAATTTCCCCACGCTATATGCTATTCACAAAAGACACATCTAAAACATCAAAATACAAAAAGTTGAACACAGTGCAAACACTAACCCAAAAGTTTGGGGTCAGGAAAGACAAGACATATGAAAAATTAACCATAAAGAAAAAAAATTAATATATTTTACTAAATTAAAATTAAGAACTTCTGTTCAATGTAATTAAGAGGGAGAAGGCAAACCACAAAGTGGGAAAAATAATAGTAACACTTCAACAAAGTTCTGAAATCTGGAAAATATAAAGAATGTCTATGAATCAATTAAACAAAAGGACCAACACAATAAAATAATGAACAAGAGATTAAACAAGCATATCAAATGGCTAATAAATATAAGAAAAGGTGTTTGATCTCATCAGACATCAGGGAAATGCAAATTAAAATTGCAGAGATACCATTACATGCTCCAGATTGGATGATACTAAAAAGACTGACAATATAAAAAACTGATGAGGATGTGGAGCAGTGATAACTCTCTGACACTACAGGTGGAGAATAAAAATTGGTACTTTCAATTCAGAAACCAGTTTGGTATTATTACTAAACTCGAATATTTTCATACTAACAATTCCATTCCTAGGTATAGACTTAACAGAAATGGGTGCGTTGATAGACATATTCTTAGTGGCACTGTTCATAATAGACCCAAATTAGAAACAACACAAATATCCATCAAGAATAAAATGGATAAATTGTAGTGTATTCATATAACAGAAATGAATGAACCTCAACTATATGCAAAAACAACACAACATACAAACATAAGGTTGAGTAAAAGAAACCAGATACAAAAGAATACATATATACATACAAGCAAAATATTCAAGATACATGCTTAGGGAGTAAAACTACAAGACTAAGGAAGTAATTACCGGAAAAGAAAGGATAGTGCTCCATTTGGTAGGGTTGGGAAAGGTGGAGGAGGATAAGGTGATGATTGGGGGGGGGATGAGGGGCCCTGGTGGGGTGCTGGCTATGTTTTATTATTTCTTTTTGTGGGAGATGGTTACATGGGTGTTCACTTTGGGAAACATTACTGAGTGGTACATCTTTTTTGTATGTATGTTATATTTGTTCCAATATAAAAGGTCAAAACATAAGGTAAAAAAAAGAGTACTGAGTACTAGACAGGAGAGAGAATCTTTCTAAAAGATCTAAAAAGATCTGAGGTAAGGCAAAATAGAAGGAAGTAGGACTGACACACTGGAAAAACCTAAATAAGAAACACAGTTGATAGACACTAGGTAAGAATAACTAAGAGCACATAGCACAATGGGAAACAGGAGATGGGTTGGCTGTGTGATTACTCAGAAGTAATAAAGGGAATTAATGTGGTGGGTTAGGGAGGTATCCAGCTTAGTTACCTAAGAACTATTCTGGTATATTATAACCACAGTACCAGAAATGTATAGATAGATAAGTAGGTTCTGAAAGAAAAATAGTTATTATAGGAATAGAAAGCCTTATAAATGGATTATGTGAACTTAACTGTACCCTTCAGGTAATACCAATTTGAGACTTGTAGTTACTGCTATAAGAGATTTAGGTGCGACATAACGGCTGTCCTCAAATATATGAAGGGGTGCAACATGGAAGATGGATAATGTACATTCTGAATAGTTCCTGAGGGCAGACTAGGACTAATGGATAAAAGTTATAAGAAGAGAAATTTCTGTTCAACAGAAGGAAAAACTTTCTAAGAATTTAGGGTTTATAAAAATGAAAAGAATGGATCTGCCAGGTAGTTTTGGAGAGAAGATGCCTGAATTAAGTTGGGAATAGGATAAGATGATCCCTATGCGCTTTTCAAGTTGAAGACTCTAAGATTACATAAGAATCCAGAGAATGAACAGAGAAAAAAAAAAAAACAACTTAAGTGTTTTACAAGAAAAAGTGTGAAAAAGTATAGTATGATTGCATATATGTAAAATTATCCAAGATGTGTGCATGTAAGCACTTAATAGAAAGATGTCTAGAAGGATAATCACTAAATTGCTAACATTTGTTATCTTTGGGGAATTTAAGTGGATATTTTACATAAGGGATACTCAGGGTGATATAAACAATTATGAGATCATAGCAATGCAAATAAGGGTATTCTTCATAATTTTTTTTTTATTAGAGAAGTTACAGGTTTACAGAAAAATCATGCTTAAAATACAGAGTTCCCTTATACCACCCTTTTACTAATACCTTGCATTAGTATGGTACATTTATTACAATTGATGAAAGAATTTTTATAATTGTACTATTAACTGTAGTCAATGGTTTACATTAGGATTCAGTTTTTGTTGTACAGTCTTTACTTTTTTTATTTTTTATATTTTTATTGTAGTAACATATATACAACCTTAACTTTTCCCTTTTAGTCATATTAAAATATAATATTCAGTGATATTATTTTCACAATGCTGTACTACCATTATCAAATGTTGTACTACCATTATCAAAACTTTTCATCAACCCATATAGAAACTCTGTACAATTTAAGCATTAACTCCCCATTCCCAACTCCCATCTTTGCCCCTGGTAAGCTATATTCTAATTTCTGACTCTAAGAGTTTACTTAATCTAATTATTTCCTAACAGTGAGATCACACAATATTTATCCTTTTGTATCTGGCTTATTTCAATCAACATGACATAGTCAAGGTTCATCCATGATGCTGCATGTATCAGAACTTCATTCCCTTTTACAGCTGAAGAATAATATTCCACTGTATGTAAATACCACATTTTATGTATCCATTCATCAGCTAATGACACTTGGGCTGCTTCCATCTTTTGGCACCTGTGAGTAATATATGAACATTGGTGTGCAAATACCTGTTTTGAGTCCTTGCTTTCAATTCTTTTGGGTACATACCTAGGAGTGGGATTTCTGGGTCATAAGATGATTCTTTACTTAGCTTTCTAGGGGACTGCCAAACTGCCTTTCACAGTGACTGCATCATTTTACATTCCTACCAACAATGACAGAGGGTTCCTATTTCACCACATTCTTTCCAACACTTGAAATTTTCAATTTTTTTTTTTTAAACACTATCCATTCTATTGGGTGTGAAATGGTATCTCACAGTGGTTTTGATTTGCATTTCTTCAACAGCTAATGATGTTGAACATCTTTTCAACAAATGGCTTTTTGGCCATTTCTGTATCTTCTTTGGAGAAACATGTATTCAAGTCTTTTGCTCATTTTTAAATTGAATTGCTTGTCTTTTTATTGTTGACTTGTAGAATTTCTTCATAGTTTCTGGGTATTAAACCCTTATCAGATAAGTGGCTTCTGAATATTTTCTCCCATTGTGTAGGATGTCCTTTTACTTTAATGATAAAGTCATCAGATGCATAAAAATGTTTAATTTTGATGAGGTTCCATTTATCTATTTTTTTCTTTTGTTGCTTGTGCTTTGGGTGTAAAGTCCAAGAAACCACTGCCTAACACATGGTCCTGAAGATGCCTCCCTATGTTTTCTTCTAGGAGTTTTATAGTACTGGATCTTATATATAGGTCTTTGAACTATTTTGAGTTGACTTTTGTATATGGTATGAGGTAGGGGTCCACCTTGATTCTTTTTCATAAGGACATCTAGTTTTCCAAGCACCGTTTGTTGAAGAGATTATTCTTTCCCAATTAAGAGGACTGGGTATCCTTGCCAAAAACCAAATTGGGCAAAAACATGAGGGCTGATTTTTGAGCTCTCAATTCAATTCCATTGGTCTATAGGTTTGTCCTTGTGTCAGTATCATGCTGTGTTGATTACTGTGGCTCTGTAACAGATTTTAAGATTGGGAAGTGTAAGTCCACCAACTTTATTATTTCTTTTCAAGATGGCTTTGGCTATTTGGGGCCCCTTATCCTTCCATCTAAATTTGATCATTGGATTTTCCATTTTTGCAAAAAAGTCTGTTGATTGGGATTGCATTCAATCTGTTAATTGCTTTGGATAGAGCTGAATCTTAACAATATTTAGTCTTTGAATCCATGAATAAAGAATGTCCTTCCATTTATTTAGGTCTTCTTTATTTGTTTTAGCAATGTTTTGTAGTTTTCTGGTACAAGTCTTTTCCAGCATTGGTTAAATTTATTCCTAGATGTTTGATTCTTTTAATTGCTATTGTAAATGTATTTATGTGAATGTGATTAAAAGCGGAAATGTTAGGTCATATATGTTACTAGAACAAAAACTAAAATATAAAACACAGTGAACACTATTTTAAACTATGGACTAAAGTAAATAGTACAATTATAAAAATGTTCTTTCATGAATTATAACAAATGTACAACATTAATGCAAAAAAACCTTAATGTAACTATGGATTATAGTTAATACTACAATTATAATAATTCTTTCATCAATTGTTCATTCTCTGTTTTCTCCATATCCTTTAATTCTTCTTCTATGTTTTCCTTTATCTCCTTGAGCATACTGAGGATCATATTTTAAAAAGTCTCTGTTCGGGAAATCCAAAGTCTGATCCTCTTCATTTATATTTCTGGATTTTTATCTTCTTCCTTTGGATTAGCCATCATTTCTTGCTTGTCTTGTAATCTTTTGTTGCACACTGAACATTTTAATATTTTTAAGTGTTAATCTGGGATTTAGTTCCTGAGCTCTCTGTTCCTTAAGTTTGTATTCAGCTAGTGATATGACAGAGATTTTCTTGAATGCCAGGAGCTAATCAAAACAACAAACAAAAGCAAAAGGTACCTATTATGGTCATTGCAAATTGTCTCCCCTTTGGCTGGTGATCTCTTTCAGCACTTAGCCCTCCTATCAAGATCAGCCCCAGGCAAATCAGAGTGCATGGTCCTCTCTGCCTTACCTGAGCCTGTTTCTTTTTCTGGGCTCCTGCTGGGTAGGGGCCTTAGGAATTCCCGGTTTACAGTTGTTCCAGTGAGTGCCCCCTATACTTCCTTTGAAATAGACTTTTGCCTTCTCCTGGGTGCTTAATGCAGGTAGCCCTTTGCCCCAGGGCACTTCAAACTAATTGTTTCTCACACTGACCAAGTTGGTCTGCCAGCATCTTCTGTGCCCTCAGGACAAACTCTGGGAGGGCTAGGGAGCCAAGACTAGCTCACTCATTCCATTTCTCAGACTTCCACTTGGTACTGGTATACATACACCCCAGTATGCACACAGGGGCCACTCTGTTCCCTCTGGAACAGGGCTGGGGGTCCACAATGAAAGCACAAGCTAGCCCCATCCTGTTTTGTGGAGGGGGTAAGGGAGGGGCCAGTGAGGTTGCCAGGAGCTTCTTCTAAGACTTGAAGCTGTGTTTTCTTGATGCAGCAGTTGCCCAATTCATGCAGTCCTTTAACTGTTTTCCATACTTTTGAGAAAGGTCACTGTTTTTAAGATTCCTCTGTCGCTTTTGCTCAAGGGAGGTTGGAACAATGGCTGCCTTCAGAGCCAGTCCCCCAGTAATCTAAAGTAGTTGATCAAAATTAGTGATATCCGATTAGACACCCCTACCCCCAACCCCCGAGTTTGGAGGTATAGGTCTTTATTTCCCATCCTGGCATCAATTAGCTGGGCCAGGAACCCGAGGTCTATTCCCTGCTGCCTGCCAAGTGGCTTTGGAAAAGGGATGGTAGCCGCTGCAAGGAGGGCAAAACTCACTGGTATTTATTGTAATTTATCAGCTTCCTCTTCCTGCTTCTCCCTGGAAGCTGTGCAGTGTTCCACTAGACTCCGAAATTTCAAAATAGTTGATTCAGACAGTTCCTACCAGTTCAATAGTTGTTTTGGCGGAGGGACTAATTCCTAAAGCTTCCTTTTCTGCCATCTCCCCACAATCCTCTCCAGAGAATTTAGAGTAGCAGTTCTCAAACTTTTGGCCACAGAGTTTCTTTAATACTCTTAATAATTATTAAGGAACCCAAATAGCTTCTGTTCATGTGAGTTATATTTATTAATATTTACTGCATTGGTCATTAAGGGAAATTAAAAATATTTATTTATAAACCATTACAATTTAATATAAATATCATTTTTATTTAAAATAACTATTTATTCCAAACAAAAACATTAGTGAAAAGAGTGGTGTTTACTTTTTTTTTGCAAATTTCTTTAATATCTGATTTAATAGAAGACAGCTGGATTCTCATATCTGCTTCAATGTTCCATCTGTTGCAATATCACATGCTATGTAGCTTCTGGAAAACGCTATTGAAATTGAGAGTCAAAAAAAGGCAAATAATGTCTTAGTGCAATTGTGAAAATAATTTTGACTTTGTAGATCTCAGAGACCCTCAATGGATCCATATTTTGAGAACTGCTGTATTAATGTAAGGGTTTTAGCTGTCACTGTGCTAGGACTGCTCACTCTGGATAAGCTGTAAGTGCAAGGATTGTGTCAGTTCTGCTGTGCTCACAGCTGTGGCTAGTAGGATAGGCCAATAAGGAATCTGTGCTTTATAGTTTAGGATATATAGATCACAAAGCACTAAGATGAAGCAAGCTGGCTAATGAGAATATTTTAGATTTCTTTAGGCTGATCAAGTGCCACTGTGCTGATCCCTTTATGTGATAATAAGCCTGAATTAATTCTCCCAACCTGTAATTACTTTGACATTATAGCAAACAGCAGTAAAGTTTGGTTATATATAGACTAGACAAACTAGACGAGCTGAGCCCTGATGTGTGAGAATTAACAAAGGTCTCTGTAGTAAAGACAGACTGATCTCCACACTAGAATCCCTAAAACTTAAGCCTGAGATATAAATTCAGTGTGATACACAGGGAAATCTGAAGGCTGCCAAGCCTAGCAGTTAACCCTTTCTGGACCACAAACACTCACAAAGACAAACACAAGGGTTCACAGACCATGCTACCATGACAGGAAGTATTCAGTCCATTTCAGCAGAAAGAAAATGACCACTAAACCTTTCACCTACTAGGCTCAGAGTTTGGAAGACTTAAAAAGAACCCAATCAAAAGTATTAGGCACATTATTTTCTTCCTTATTTGGGAATACACAGGATTTTTTTATTGCAGAGAATTTACAGTTTGGTGGCAGTGAAGGTATTTTTCTTTTTTCCCAGGGTGCTAAACCCTGACAGTGAAATGTCATTTTAAATTTGTTTAATCTTTAAAAATAACAACTCAAAGAGAATGACCACTCTGAAATAAGGTTTATATCTTATCTCCAAAAGAATTCTTTTAATATGACATTCCCATTACATTACTATCTAGACCAGGGATTCGCAACCTATGGTCTGTGGGCTGAAGCTGGCTAGCTGCCTATTTTTGTAAATAAAGTTTTATTGGAACACAGTCATGCCCATTCTTTGACACACTGTCTGTGGCTGCTTTGCACTGCAAGGGCAGAACTGAGTGGTGAGTTGTATGTCTTACAAAGCAGAGAACATTTACTATCTGGCCCTTTACAGAGAAAGTTTGCTGACTCCTGATCTAAACATATAGTCTATTAGAACTGCAAGATACATTATAGATTTTCTAGCCAGTCCTTTCGTTTTATGGTTGAGTAAAATGAAGCCCAGAGAATTGAAAAAGTAGTACACTGAGCACACAGAAGACAAGTAGAAGCTTCCTAGTACATGGGATTCCCTCTTAGCTATTTTCTAGCCTTCTCATTCCACACAAGGGAAGCTCTGCCTAGAGGAAGAGTCCTGCCGAGTCTCCTGAAAGCCACATATGGTCTTGGCACAGAAATTGTTTTCTCAACACCTGGGTAACCAGGCTGTGTAGGTCCCAGGAGTGCAGCAGTGTCCTCAGCTTCAGCTCTAGTCAGCCTCTGCGGAGTTAGATCTGAGAGCGAGCCACTTGAAAAGCCCTGCCTCATTAGTCCCTGCTGCTACCAATCTAGCTCAAAGAAAATTGATCCTTCCCTATTCCTGCTGCACTAAGGCCAGTCTTGGGGAAAGAGGTTTTGTTCAGAGAGGATTTGTTAATTAAGTCATCACTGTACTAATGAAACCCCAGAGTTTCAGCCACTAGTAGTCTATGCTTTTAGGATAGCTAAATTTGCAGAGTTAATTAAAAGGAGTATGTTCTTTTAAAAACAACTGATTTTTTTTTTCAAAATACAAAAATAAGATATTGGAAAATAAATAAAATGTATAATGTTACCCCCTGATACAATCACTCTTGCTATTTTGGTTATAATGACAGGCAATTTTATATTCTGCTCTTTTATACTTAAAGAAAAAGAAAAGTGCTCAAATCCTAAGTGATGAAATTTCACAGAGTGAATGAAGCCATTTGTGCTAGTTTATTTTTCATTTAAAATAACACGTATAAAGAGAGTCTCAAGTTGCTGCATTATTTTTAATGGTGGCATCAAGTAAATAACATAATTTACCTACTATATTTAGATTGCTTTTGAATTTTTACTATTATAAATAAAAATGACATAATGTCTTCACATTTAGATTCTCCCATATTTTTGCTTAATTATTTAGATTAACTTCCTAGAACTGAAGTTACTGGGTAAAAGGGTAGGAACAATTTTAGCAATTTATACTCTAGTAATATTATAAGAGCATCTAATTGATGATACCCGAGCATAAAATAGCAATTCTTTCAAAAGATTTTCCTATCTCACAGATTCCAGTTTGAACTTCTTTATGAAAGTTTCTGTGTTCTAACATAATCTAGGTTCAACCTATAAAATTAATTTTCAATAACCAGAGTTTATGTTTGTTTCAACCACAGCCACGATGACATTGTTAGAAAGCCACTAATATTTTGATTCTAAAAGAAAAGCTCATTAAAAGCAAAAGTGTGCAAAGAAAAAAAAAGGTTTTTATTAAAAGTATTGATTATTATCTGAGGCAACTGAGACTTTGATCTTTCTGTATTTCTCATAAGGAAAAAATATTCAGACTAATATGGTCTTGATCTATTGCAAAACCTGCTTAATAGTTTAACATCCAGTCCATAGATACCAAGCTTTAAGAAAAATAATCATCCAGAACTAGCAGATTCACAAACACACATACACAAATATATATCTTAATAAAGTATGTTACTTTAAGACAACTTCTAGTTAAAAATCACTACACTTAATTCATCATAACTCAAGTAACCTGAACTGTTTCAAGTTGTGCATATATATTTAAAAATTGCTAACTCATTTTTTATATGAATCAAGAGTACAGGGCTCAAAATACTATATCTGACCATTCTAAGTTCAAATTCATTTTTTTAATTAAGAAATTTACTGAGGCATGATCAACATGAAATAAACTCCTTGTTTTTAAAGTGTTGATTTGATAAGTTCTGAATATGTAAGCACCAAGGAAGTCATCGCCACAGTCAAGAAACTGAACACATCCATCATCCCCAAAGTTTCCTTGTGCTCCTTATCCACTGTTGTCCCTTCCTGCACCCATCCCCACTCCTCTTGGACTTCTAATCAATTACTATATAATGATTCAGGTAACACTGTCTGTACTCAGTGGGTTTTGCCTCCATAAATGGATGTGATTTGAGTATTAGAGACTACTTTCTAGGAAAATTTCTGAGCTGCAGATTCACTGGACCAACAGCAGCTTCAAGCACTCTGCTAGGTGTCAATTTGATTACTTAGAACCAGGCCTTTGGAACATTCATAACAATTCTGTTTCTTCTTCAGTTATCCTAAATATATTAAAATTTTTTTTTCTTTTTTCTGAGTTAAGAAAAATATTCATTCCAGTGATTTTTCTTTTCTTTTACAGTTTATAATTTTGGAACACCAGTTCTAATGGTCAATAATCAATTCTAGGTTGCTGAGTTGGCTCTAAGAACTTACAATGAGCAGTTGATATTCAGAATTCCAATACTAAAATATGTTTAGAGTTATTCTCCACACATACATACAAAAATTCCTTCCAGGCATTTCATGTTCACTCAGATGAAAAATGTCTATAGGCTATATAATTCTTAACATTAAATTCCAAGTTCTTTGTATCATAATTCTTCTAGTCACTTAAATTCAAAATCTTGGGGTCATTTTTGTCTTATAATAGATACTAAATCCTGTTAAACCCTCTTTCATGATATCCTTTGCCCTTAGTGATGTGATCCTTCTTTATCATTCTAGCTTCTTCTCTTGTACCTGTACTTTGCTTGCACACTATAACTATCGTTGAACTATGTATAATTCTCCCAATGCACAACGTTCTACTCTTCTCTGCCTATGCCTTTGCAAATACTACTTCTTTTGTCCAGAATGTTCTTCTTTGCCTTCTTTGTTTGGCAAACCTTTACTACTCATCGAATGTTGAGTCTTGTACAAAGCACTTCTTAGATACCGCCATATAATTAGATGTTCTTTCTTCTAGGTGCCTTAACATTTTAAACATTCATCTATTATAGTTCTCATTACAACAAATTGCAGTTATTTCTTTGTACCTTGTGATGGTTAGGTACATGTGTCAACTTGGCCAAGTGATGGTGTTCAGGTGTCTGGTCAAGCAAGCACTGGCCTAACCATTACTGCAAAGACATTTGTGGCTAGTTAATAAGACAGAAGGTTGTTTATTAAATCATCAGTCAATTGGCTGCAGCCAAGAGAGACATTTTGAGGATGGTCATTGGAAGTAGACTTTTGCTACTCCAGAGTTTGCCTGAGAGAAACTAAGAGAATATCCCCAGATGCCTGGAGAGAAATGTCCTGGGAGAAAGCCATTTTGAAACGAAACCTGGGAGCAAGCAGATGCCAGCCATATGCCTTCTGAGCTAACAGAGATTTTCCGGATGCCATCGGTGTTCTTCAGTGAAGGTACTGTACTGTTAATGCCTTTGTCTGGACATTCTTATGGCCTTAGGACTATAACTTGTAACCAAATAAACCCCCTTTATAAAAGCCAATCCATTTCAGGTATTTTGCATAATGGCAGCATTAGCAAATCAGAACACCACCCCCCTGCCCCCATTTCATATATTGTTAGTTCTTCAGTGTAGAGACCACCAAGTATACAGTATCTTACCCAGTGCCTGGATCATTGCAGGACCTCAATCAATGTATATGGAATGAACAAATTCTATTATCTTTCATTGCCTTGTCACCATTATAATTCAAATTCTTGTTGGTGCATGTGTAAACTATTGCTTCCAAACTAGTCTGCTGATTATAACCACTCCTTCCTCCAATCCACTTTATATATTAGCATGGAATTATGTTCCCTAAACTACTGTTTTGATCATATTATTTCTCTGCTATACTAGCTTCCTATATCCTTTCAAAAAAGGCTTACTCTTCAGCCAAGCATTCAAATATCACTGCAATCTCATCCTAACTTATCTTTTTTGCTTTATTATATATTAATATTCCCTACATGAATGCTACACTGTCACTGCACTAACCACTAAAAACCACTAAGTGTTTTTTCTTAAACACTTTGAAGTCTCTGCTTTTCCTAGATATTCTCTAAAATACAGGTTCTCTATGGTTTGCACTCCCTTTGAAAGAAGACTTTTTATTGAGGTATAGTGAACATACAGAAGAGGGTATAGATTCTAAGTCCAGCCCTGCTGGAGAGGCCTTGAGACTAAGTGGAGAGACAGAGAGAGTTCCAGCCATATTAGATGAGTCCAGCCCTCAGCTAAAACACCAGTTGAATGCAGCCACACAAGTGAACATCAAGACTAGAAGAAATGCCTGGCTGAGCCTGGCCTTGACTGCAAGAATCATGAGAACATTTTCATTACTCCAATAAATAAATAAATAAATAAATAAATAAATAAATAAATAAATGTAAGAATAAAAATACAAATAAAAAAGAACACCCAAAACATCCCTTCCCACCCATCCCCCCTTATTCATTTAATTTTTGTCCCCATTTTTCTACACATCTGTCCATATACTGGATATAGGGAGTGTGAGCCACAAGGTTGTCACATTCACACAGTCACAGCATGTAAGCTATATAGTTGTACAATCGTTTTCAGGAATCAAGGCTACTGGGTTGCAGTTCAACAGTTTCAGGTATTTCCTTCCAGCTATTCCAGTATGCTAAAAACTACAAAGGATTATCTATATAACGCATAAGAATAACCTCCAAAATGACCTCTCCATTCCACTTGAAACTTCTCAGCCAGTGAATCTTTATTTTGTTTCATTTATCTTCCCCCTTTTGGTCCAAGAAGGCTTTCTTAACTCCATGATGAGATTTATACCCCTGGGATAAATGTCCCACATGGGGGGAGGACAGTGAGTTCACCTGCTGAGTGGGCTTAGAGAGAGAGAGGCCACATCTAAGCAACAAAAGAGATTCTCTAGGGGAGAATCTTAGGCACAATTTTAAGTAGCCTTAGCCTTTCCTTTTAAAAAAATTTTTTTTTGGAGTAGTGAAAATGTTTAAAATTTATTGTGATGATGAATGCACAACTAAATGATGGTACTGTGAACAACTGATTGTACACTGTGGATGATTGTAGGGTATGTGAATATATCTCAATAAAACTGAATAAAGAAAAAAAACAAGTAGCAAGATGTTAGACTTAGAGGCAAACCTATCAATAATAACATTAAATATAAATGGCCCAAAGAACCCAATTAAAAATCAGAGATGGTTAAAATGTATGAAAAAGAATGAATCAACTAAATGTTGTCAATATGAAACCCAGTATAAATATAAAGAAAGAATTAAAATAAAAGGATGGAAAATATATCATGCTAACTCTAATCCAAAAAAGCTGGGGTGCGATGCTAAAACCAGTGAAATCAAATTTCAAAGCATAAAATATCACCAGGCATAAGGAAGTCATTTAATAATGGTAAACAGGTCAATTAAGCAAGGAAATAAAGCAATCCTAAACATTTTATGCACCAAGTAACAGAGCTTCAAATACAAAAAAGCAAAAACTGATTTACAAGGAGAAATAGACAAATCTACAATTATAGTCAGAGATTTAATTACTAATCTCTCAGTAATTGACAGAACAAATAGCAAGAAAATAAGTAAGCATAAAACTTTCCTCTGAACTGACTTTGACCTAATTGATAATTATAGTCTACTGCACAAAATGACCAGAACACACATTTTTCAAGTGTATACAAATCATTTACAAAGATAAACCACATTATGTGCCATGCAATGATGAGAAATAACAATCAAATGCAAGGTTTGAACCTTATTTGTATCTTGGTAATCATGAACCTAATGGGAAAAAATGTCATGAGACAACTATGGAAATTTAAATAGCCATTGGAATGATGATATTAAAAATGATTAACTCTTAAAAAAAAAGAATCATGAGGTGGTTTTTTATGCTGAAACACACCGTCTTGTAATTATTAATCCCTTTCAAAAGTGAACTGACTTCTATCTCCACTACTTTATATAAATAATTCAATCACATAATATATGCTCTTTTGTTTATATGGAAATGCCTTCATTCCACCTTCATCCTTGAAGGAAAATTTTGCTGGATATAGAATTCTAGGCTGACAGTTTTCTTTCAGCACTTTAAAGATGTTTGTTGTTCCATTGTTTCTGACAAGAAATCAGTAATTCATATAAGTTTTCCCTTGTATGTAATATGCTGTACTGCTCCAACAGCTTTCAATATTTCTCTTTAGCTTTGGCTTTCAATAGTTTGATTACAATATGTTCAGGTATGATTTTCTTTGTACTTATTCTGCTGGGGGTTCATGGAAATTCCTTTTTTTTTTTTTGTAATTTTGTGCCTTTGAACAGAATTGGGAAACTTTCAGCCATTATTTTGTCAATATTTCTTCTGCTCCATTCTCTCCTTTTTTTCTGTGAATCCAATTACTGAAATGTTAGGCATTTTGATATTATCCACAAGTTATGGAGGCTCTGGTTCATTTTGTTTCGATCTTTTTCCTTTCTATTCTTCAGACTTGATAACTCACATAGATCTAAATTCAAGTTTGTGGCCCTTCTGTTATCTCTAAACTGGCAAAAGAACATCTAGTAAATTTTTAAATTCAGAAACTATATTTTTCAATTCTAGAATTCATATATTTTTTGGTTCTATTTTTCTGCCAAGATTTCCTATTTATTCATTCATTATGAGTATATTTTCCTTTCTATCTTAGACTATAGTTCAAATACTTACTTTAAAATCCTGCTAATTCCAATATCAGGAACATTTCAGATTGATTTTTTTCTTCAGCACATGCATGTTTTTAGTGTATCTTGCAAATCTTGATTTTATCCTGAATATTGTGAATGATATGTTGTAGAGCAGGGGTTGGCAAACTATAGCCAGTGGGCTGGTCATCTGTTGCTGCAAATAAAGTTTTATTGGAACACAGCCACGTCCATTTGTTTACGTAATGTCTATAGATGCTCAATGGCAAAGTTGAGTAGTTGCGACAGAGACAACATGGCCTGCAAGCCTGAAATATTTACTCACTGGCCCTTTGTGAAAAGTGTGCTGACCCCTGTTGTAGGGACCAATCAATGTACCTATAAAGAGCATTAACTGATTTATTTTTTAAGTACGCAGTTAAACTTTGCTAGACTAAATTCCAAACTCTGTGCCCTGCAATGGACAACAACAGAAATCATCCTTCAGTTTTCTTTTAGCTTTAGCTGGGCTGCTAGAAAACTGCCTTGTGTATGTGTAACTCAGGAGTCACCTAGAGATTTGAGCAGAATCTTTATGTAGAATTTAGGACTACCTCTTTATGGTTCTCTCCTTTCTGGAATTTTCCTGTTCCCTTTCTACCTGATGCAGTCACCCCAAACTCTTCCTTTGACTCTTCAAGCCATTAAGAATCCACGACTTATGTCAAGTGCTAGACATACCACTCGGTGCAAACTTCAGTATGCCTTAGAGAAAAAAGACACAAAAATAGGAAACTCACCCAAGGCCTTTCCCTTCCTCCAAGTGTAGACTACCCTTCAGTTTCTGATTTTCATTGTTCTCCAGTATCTCCTGGTTGTTGCTATTAAAATATTTTCTTCAGACTTATAATCACTACCTAAGCAATGATTTAGTCTGAAAGAAGTTATTCATACACCAAGACTGGAGTTAGTATATACTTCTGTGGGTCTGACATTTTTTTGCTGAACAGTATGTTTGTTATATTCAAGCATGTTGTTGAGTATAATGGTTGTTCATTCATTCTCTTTTCTGTATATTTTCCACTGCATGAATATATAATTTATTTATCCATTTTGCTATTTAGAACATTTGGGTTAAATGGTAGTTTGAAGCTTTACCCCAGAAAATCATGTTCTTAAAACTAATTCATTCCTGCGGATGTAAACCTATTATAAGTAACCTTTTGAGGTTACTTCAGTTAAGAAGGCATAGCCCACCTCAATCAGGATGGGTCATAATCTTATTACTGGAGTTCTTTATAAATGGGATGAAGAGAGAGAGAGAGAGAGAGAAAGAGAGAGAGAGAGAGAGAGAGAGAGAGAGAGAGAGACAGAGACAGAGACAGAGACAGGAGAAAGAAGAGAAAGCCATGTAAGCAAGAAGCTGAATGCAATGAAACTTGGAAGGGAAGGGAGAGACCAGCAGATACTGCCATGTGCCTTGCCATATAGCAGAGTAGTCAAGGATCACTGGCAGTCAGTCTTTGGGAAGAAAGCATCCCACCTCGATGATGCCTTGATTTGGACATTCTTCTCAGCCTCAAAACTGTAAGCTAATAAATTCCCATTGTTAAGCCAACCCATTCATGGTACCTGTGCACAGCAGCCTAGGAAACTAAAACAGGTTGTTTATAACTTTTTTGGTCATTACCAACAGTACTGCTTTGTTTGTTATGGGGAAAGACTAGAAACAACCAAGGTGTACATCAAAAGAGCATTAGTGGCCTTGCAGATGCCACTGCCTGCCACCACAGTCTGCGGCACGCAGCCATAGTCAACCCCACCATGTTCTTTGACATCACCGTCAATAGCAAGCCCTTGGCCTGCATCTGCTTTGACCTGTTTGCAGACAAGTTTCAAAAGACAGCAGAAAATTTTCATGCTCTGAGCACTGGGGAGAAAGGGTTTGGTTATAAGTGTTCCTGCTTTCATAGAATTATTCCTGGGTGTATAGGTGCCAGGGTGGTGACTTCACACGCCATAACAGCACCGGTGGCAAGTCCATCTATGGGGAGAAGCTTGATGATGAGAACTTCAGCCTAGCATACAGGTCCTGGCATCTTGTCCATGGCCAACGCTGGACCCAACACAAATGGTTCTCAGTTTTTCATCTGCACTGCTAAGACTGAGTGGTTGGTTGGCAAGCATTTGGTCTTTGGCAAGGTGAAAGATGGCATGAGTATCGTGGAAGTCAAGGAGCGCGCTGGGCACAGGAATGGCAAGACCAGCAAGATCACCATTGCTGACTGTGGACAAGTCTAATAAATTTTATTTGTATTATCGTAACCATCAGACTATTCCTTCTGTAGCTTAGGAGAGCATCCCACCCCCCCGGTCTGCTCTCAGTATCCTATCATCTCTGTGCTCTTGCTGCAGTTCTTTGGGTTCTACATTATCCTCCCTCTTCCAAGTCTAGCTGGATTGTAGAGTTAAGTTATGATTATGAACTAAAAATTTATACAACCAAAAAAAGAAAAAAAGAAGTAGAGGAGCATTAGTAAAATAAACTATGGTGCATCAATAAGACGGAATATTATGCAGCCATAAAATATGGAACAATATATATTAAGTAAAAAAGCAATGTTTAGAACAGTATATATAGCAGACTTCCAATGAAAGATTTGTCTGATTCTGGAAAAGGGAACTGAATAGGTGAGTAATAGGAGTAGAAGGGAGAATTTCATACTGTGTTAATATATGACATATTGAAAGCATATACTTATTTAAACACTTAAAAAAGAAAACATCCCCAATATGTTGTACACATCTTTCCATGTTGATAAAAACACTTTAATAACTAAATTGATTTCCATCTTATGGATACATTAATATATTTTCTATTATTGAATGTTTAAGTTAGAATTGAGTAAGATGTCTGTAAAGTGATATGGAGAGATTTCCATGATATAGTACAAAATGAATAAAGTGAAGTGTAAAAGAGTATCAACAGTATGCTGCCTTTCAAATAAAAAGGAAGGGGGAAATAAGAAAATATTCAGGTATGTACTCATTTGTGAATAAAGAAATATAGGGAAAAAATCCATCAACTGTGTGATGGTTAGGTTCATGTGTCAACTTGGCCAGGTGATGGTACCCAGCTGTCTGGTCAAGCAAGCACTGGCCTAACGGTTGCTGTGAGGACATTTGTGGCTGGTAATAAACCAACAGGCTGGTTTATTAAATCATCAGTCAATTGGCTGCAGCTGTGACTGATGCGTCAATGAAGGGCATGTCTTCCACAATGAGAGAATGCAGTTAGCTGGAGTTAATCCAATCAATCAGCTGAAGACTTTTAAGTGAGTCAGATAGAGGATCTTCACTTCTTCAGTTGACCAGTGAAGCATTTCCTGAGGAGTTTGCCAAAGTTGCCAGTTCGTTTTCCTGAGGAGTTCATTGAACACGTTCGTCAAAGTTGCCAGTTCACTGCCTGAGGAGTTCATTGAACATCTTCATTGGAGTTGCCAGTTTGCTGCCTGCCCTACGGAATTTGAACTCATGCATACCCACAATTGCATGAGACACTTTTATAAATCTTGTATTTATAGATATCTCTCATTGATTCTATTTCCCTAGAGAACCCTTACTAATACAAACTGATGAACAGATAAAATGTGGCATATACAAACAATGAAATATTATTTGGCAATAAAAAGAAATGAAGTCTTAATACATGCCGCAATATGGATGAACCTTGAAAATATTATGTTACGTGAAAAGAAGCCAATCACAAAAGACTAAATGTTGTATGATTCCATATTTATGAAATGCCCAGAAGAGGAAGATAATATAGAGAAAGAAAGCAGGCAAGAGAGAGTGGGGGGAAATGGAGAGGGATGCTAATGGGTACAGTTTCTTTTTGGGTTAATGAAAATATTCTAAAATTGATTGTGGTAATGGTTGCACAACTCTGTGAATACACTAAAAAAAACTGAATTGTACACTTTAAATGGGTAAATTGTATAGTATGTGATTTACATTCAACAAAGCTGCTAGGGGAAAAAAAAAAGAAATACAGAAGGATGAACCAGAAATTAATGAGACTGGTTACTACAAGACATGGGTGGGAAAAGGATGAGAAGACTAGGAAAACAGGGAAGAAGGGAACAAGGGGGTGGGGGCAGAAATGACACTTCTCTGGGTATATCTTTTTGAATAGTTCCTGGCTTTTCGAACAATAAATTTAAAAAAATTAATTAAAATTAGCTAGGATGTTGGGGGCATCTTCTTGTGTTGAACTGGAGTAGGTGGTATCAGTATAATTCATGCTTTAAAATATATATATATATAAATACAGATAGTTAAATACAGAAACAGATTTAGACGTGTATATTCAATGATATATCTCCTAATCCCATCCAGAATGAGGTAGGCAAAGACAACCCCAGTTGCAATGAGCACACCTGATGCCAATAAAAGAAATCAGAGATTCTTGGAGAAATGGCTAATTCCATGGCTGGGGGAGGGAAAGTACAAAATGAACCTGGAACATTTGTGGTGCCAGAATGTAAGGAAGTGGAGAAGAAAAAAAAAAAAAAGATGGGGCATGTTGAAAGGGCAAAAGATCCAACTTAAAGCTGCTTCCAATGCCCAAATTTGGGACAATTTGAGCAATAAAATAAATAATGATAGTAATGAATTATATTCCACAGAATGAAATAAAAATCCATGAGTCCATACTGATATAAAGAAATGAATAAAAAATAAATGAGGGCAAAAGCTCTTCCTGTTAGAGCTCCAGCTAATATAGAAAAAAATATTAAAAATAGAAAATCACTATTTGGCTTATACCACAGTAATAATACTTACAGATAAGATCCATCAATGGATACTACAGTTAGTGAGGAAAACTATTGTGAGACTAAAAGAAGAAAAAAAAAAAAGGATGCTGAGAGACAATAGTTTCAAAATATCTCCCCACTAAATATTTATAGTTTGCAAAGGAAAAAATACCCATTTCACAATGGATATACCTGGCAGACACCAACTTAACTAAGTGATCAAAGTTAACATCATCACTAATGAGGCATATTGACAGGATACATTGAAAAAAGCATAACATTACATGGTGTTCTTGCCAAAAGTACATAACCTGAATTTAATCATAAGGAAATATTAGTTAAACCCAAACTGAGAAACATGTTATAAAGTAACTGGCCCATACTCTATAAAAGAGTCAAGACAGTGTAGGATAATAAGATGACATGACTACTAAATGCAATGTGGGATCCTGAATTGGATTCTGGACCAGAAAAAGTAGAACATTAGTGGAACAATTAGATAGAGTGTGGATTAGTTAACAAGATTATGTACATGTTAATTTCCTGGTTTTGATAATTGTGCTGTGGCTATATAAAATGTTAATATGGGAAGGGTGGATGAAGGATATATGAAAATTCTCTGTACTCTTGCAAATTTTGATGTAAAACAAAAAGTTAAAAAATAAAAAGTTTAAACCAAATGCCATGAAGAACAGCCTAGTACATAAATGTTTGTGTGTATTGTTAAACTATTCCATAGGCTTAATTCCTATAAGTAAAGTTACTGGGTCAAAGCATATACCTGTTTTAAGACTTTTGATATGTATTATTAAGGTATCACCCAGAAAAGCTGTACATGAAAATTTCTCCCACCAGCAGTAGGTCTTAATTACTTTATAAATCTCTAAAATGTTCCAGATTATCTCTAAAGTCATTTCTAGGTTTTATACCATACTGGTAGCAAAAATTTCATTTATATTCCACAAACAAGTTTACATGTCACTTTCAAAATGTGTTGTTTCCCTGATCACTAGCTTGAAGTGAACTCACACCTACATTGTTTCCACTATACACTTTTTGTCAAATTCATGTAATCCTTTCTACATACTGTTTTCTAGTGCACACTTTACATGCCTTAACAAATTATAAGCTCTTTGACTAACCATATACCTTTGTATCCAGTATTATCTCTACCACAGTATTATGCACAGTAGTGGTTCAATTTAGCATTGCAGTAGTTAAGTAGTTGCAACCTACTTCTTGCCATGTCCTCAGATACCTTATCTGCTAACATTTCAAGTCCTAATTTTGCTTGTCTTCTCGTTTTGCTTCTTCCTCTTTTTGTCTTGCTTATATCTGTCCCAGGGTTCGGGCTACACTTACAAAGCTGGATACCAGCTCAACACTAGTCCCAACAAGGGCAGAGCATATATTAAGAATAGAGTATGAAATTATATCACATAACCAGATTGAAGCTGTGGTGGCCCAACTGAGACTGCAAAACTTCTGCTCTACCTTGTTGTTTTCTGCACTAATCAATCCTGGGAAATAGGATGAGCTTCAGTCTCGATTCCTTATCCTTAGCCCTGACCTACTATCCTTCCTAACATTCTAGTCTCCACCCTCTAAAACTAGACTGCTCAAACTCTACGGAGTTAGGCATTTTAGTGATTGCCAGCTCCTGACAACCTTGCTTTCTAGAATACCAATTGAGCTCTTTTTATGAAAGAATAACTCCCTCAGAATGACGCTGCCTCCTGAGAAAGAGTTTTTCTCATTTTTCTGTTACGATTCTTAGCTCACATAATAAAATTTCTTGGTGTTGCTCATACTAGAATTGCTGGGGCTGTCATTCCTCCTTGGATGCTACAATTAATTTCAGATTTGCTACCAACACCTGCAACCAGAACATATTCTCTTAACATTTGTCCCACCTGGGTTAAGTCTTTTTCAGGCATTGCTGGCTCTGCTTTCCCGATTTTCCTAATGTAACCAAACCACTATGCCTATGCCTCCTTCCTGGATCACTAATCTAACTTATTAGAAACTAATTTATTGCAGCTTTGGCTTGTGAACTAGAGAAATTTCACAACAGGTCAATATCCAGAAACTTTTTGGGTTGCATGACTTGTCTGGAAAAAAAATCATCACCCCAATAGTAAATACATATTTCTATTTTTCACTGTTAGATAAAATCCAAAATAACTAGAAGGAAAAAGCGGGCTATGATTTAAGGCTGAATTGAGACTACCAAATACATACTAATACAAAGGAAGCTGAATTGCAAACAGATCCCAGATTAAATGCCTGTACTGTCAATGGTGACAAATGCCTTTATGCTTCATAGGTAAGTTTACAAGTGGCATGCTAGGTTGGGCTCTTTTTATCACCTGTCAAAGAAACCTAATGACCCCATTATGATCCAATTCTTATGCTCAAATACCAACAAATAGGCTTCTAAAAGCTTATTGCAGGCAACTGTTCAGTTAAGGTATTAAAAAAAAGAAAAAGGAGTTTCTTTCTCCCTTTTTTTTTCAAAACCGCTCTATGTACTTAAAAAAATACTCAATAAAACAAATCTAAATATAGATATCTGTGATGGTTAGGTTCATGTGTCAACTTGGCCAGGTGATGGTACCCAGGTGTCTGGTCAAGCAAGCACTGGCCTGACCATTACTGCAAGTACATTTGTGGCTAGTTAATAAACCAGAAGGCTGGTTTATTAAATCATCAGTCAATTGGCTGCAGCAGTGACTGACAACATCAATGAAGGGCGTGTCTTCCACTATGAGAGGATGCAATCAGCTGGATTTAATCCAATCAGTTGCAGATTTTTTAAGCAAGACAGATAGAGGAGCTTCACTTCTTTGGCTAACCACCGAAGTGATGCCTGAGGAGTTCATCGAACATGTTCATTGCAGTTGCCTGTTTGCTGCCTGCCCTATGGAATTTGGACTCGTGCATACCCACAGTTGCTTGAGACACTTTCATAAATCTTATATTTATAGATATCTCTTGTTGATTCTGTTTCCCTAGGGAACTCTAACTAATACAATATCCTTTGTAGAGTAATGTTAAGGTAGAAACAGATATACCTGAGGCCATTTCAAAAGAATGCTCTTTTGATCACCCTTTGTGCCAAATTCTCAAAGTCCCTAGAGCCAAGGTTCTATAAGCCTAAATATATATGTATTGACTATGAAGTCTTAAGGCCTGTCTTAACAGATCTCAGAACAGCCAACTACAAAAATACTGTTCCTCTGATCATCAAAATAGTGATGTTGATCCTTCATAGTAATTATGTAATGATCTCTAATATATGATAGAAATAAAATGGTAAAGCCTATTGCAAGACACAGAAGGTCAAGACTATGGTTTGCTTTCCAGAACTCATGGACATAATCAGATTAACCAGCAGTGTAGACAGAAATATGAACCTTGCTAGGGATCCATATACAGTAAATCCTCATTATTACCCAGTTCCCATATTTTTGAATTTGCCTACTTGCTACAATTTATTTTCAACTCCAAAATCAATACTTGTGGTGCTTTCAACGTTCATTCAACATTGTGCAGAGATGCAAAAAATTTGAGTCATCCTACGTTCACGTTCCCAGCTGAGGTCAAACAAGGCGATGCTCTGCTTTCTTGTTTTGGCTCTCAGCCTTAAACAAATGTCCTTTTCACAGTGTTTTTAGTGCTACATTTTAAACATTTTTGTGCTGTTTGTTGGTGATTTTGCTGTTTAAAACGGCCTCTATGAAATTCATAGAGACAGAAAGAGAAGAGTGGTTATCTGTGGCTAAGAGGTAAGGGAGAATGGGAGTTATTGCTTAATGTATTTAGAAGTTTCTGTTTTGGATGATGAGAATGTTCTGGAAATAGATAGTGGTGAAGGTTACATAACATTGTCAGTGTACTTTATATCACTGAATTGTACACTTAAAAACTGTTAAAAGATTGTTTTATGTTATAGATCTTTTATAATTTAAAAAACACACTGAAAAAAAGGACCAAAGGATAGGGCTGAAGTGCTGTCTAGTGTTAATTAATATACATTAAATAATTTATATACATAAAACAAGGTTATGCACTGATCAGTTGATGCAAATGTTGTGACTAGAGGCTCACAAGAACCTAACCCTGCATGTTCTCTAGGAGCAACAGTTCAGCATTTGCTAATTCAGTCCATAATGGCTTTATGGAACATAACTACTGTAAGTTAACAAGAATCAACTGTAATCGTTTCAGGGAATTAGACCTTGTTCTTTAGTCCTCCACCTACTGTTCCTCATCCAAACTTCCTTAAGACCTGGATACCTGCTAGATATTTAAACATCTGGATGGAATTCCTTCAATAAAATGTGAGCCACAGAAGGAACAGTATTATTTTAGAAAATTCAATCACAAAGATTTATCTAAAAATTCTTTGAATCACAGAATTTACTTACATACATCTCATAAATACAGAATCTTTGGTAAAGACATAGTCTTATTGCTCTGAATTTTAGGTGACTCTACTATTCAGTTCTTGACCTCTAAGCCAGGAATGTCTCCTGGAAGTGGAGATACTTTTCCAAGGTCATCAGCTGTTTCTACATGGATTTAAAAACAAGGCACATATCATTTTATCTTCTTTTAAACACTATTTTGAACTTCTATTTCTAACTTCCATAATCTATTATCAGAATTTCTATAATTTCATTAGCAGCTACAGCATATCCTATTTAGTATCAATTATAAATTTTATTAATGGATTATTTATTCTTTTTTCTTGATTAACAAAATGTTTCAATAAGATCCAATCTAGCAGTGATTCTTTTAGCAAGCACTTTGGTATAAATTTTCTCCACATTTGAATTCATTAGCCTTTTGCATTAGGCTTTGTTTATCATCTTTAAACCAAGCCAATCTCGGGTAATTCTCTAAGGCATTTTCCCTAGTCTTCTACCACAATTTATATATAGCTCTTTTTTTCTGCAATTTTTCTAACCCTATCAAATTTGTTTCACTGTATCCCATGGGACTGTTGATCACTAACATCTTTTAGAGGGATTATTGCAGCTTTTACTCCCTGGCATTTAATCAAATTTTTTTTTTCATTTTCAATATTTGTTGATTCCTCTGAAACATGCCTTTATAAGCAAATAGAAGTGAGGTTCCTTTCTTTCATGGAATTATGGTAAACTGACTAGAAAATCCTTCTCAGCTGAAATGATCTCTTCCTTCCCTCTATGTACTTGAAGGTCTCTATGCCTTTTGATCTTGTAATTCCATTAACTTAGAATTACTTTCTAACTTCAACTTACCTAACTTGTAAGGATCCTTCAAAACCTCGTTCAAATATCACTTCCTTTGTGAAACTTTCCTGAACTCCTTTTTTTAAAAAAAGTTTTATTTACACACCATACAGTCTATCCAAAGTGGATAATCAATGACTCTTGATATAATCACAGTTGCATTTACCTCCACAATCAATTTGAAAGCGTTCTCATCGCTCTTGGAAAAAAAAAAAAAAAAAAAAAAAAAATCCCATATCTCTTATACCCCCTATTATTGATGCTTAGCTTTGGTATAGTACCTTTGTTACAATTGATGAAAGAGCATTACAATGTTACTGTTAACTATAGTCCTTTTAATTCTATTTTTTCCCATATACCACCCTATTATTATCACCTTGTAATAGTGATGTACATTTGTTCTGGTTCATGTAAGAACTTTCTTATATTTGTACAATTAACCACAGTCATTGTCCACAATAGGTTTTGCTATGTTATACAGTCCCATGTTTTATCCTAGCTTTCCTTCTAGTGAATACATGACCCCAAATTTCTCCTTTCAAGCATACTTACACTCAGCACTGTTAATGACACTTACAGTATTGTGCTACCATCACCTCGATCCATTTCCAAGCATTTACAATCAAACTTATTAAAAATTCTGTACACTTTAAGCATCATCTGCCCACTCTCTAGTCTCTTTCTCTACTAACTTGGAGCATCATCTGCTCATTCTCCTGGTCATCTGTATTCTAGATTTTAATTCTCAGAGTTTGCTTATTACACTAAGTTCATATTAGTGAGACCATACAATATTTGCCCTTTTGTGTCTGGCTTAGGTTTTTATAATGTCCTTAAGGTTCATCCATGTTGTTGTATGCATTAGGACTTCATTCCTTCTTACAGTTTCTTAATATTCTATTGTATATACTGCAGTTTGTATATCTGCTCATCAGTTGATGGACACTTTGGCTGTTTCCATCTTTTGTCATTGTGAATAATGCTGCTATAAACATGAGTATGCAATCCCTAACTTCTCATTCCATCTGTTCTCCCATAAAAATTAGTTCATAAAAGTAGTATACTACTCATATTTTATTTGTGAACTATATGTCTCTTCTACATTTTGAGAAAAGTTTTTCTTATCTCTGTAATTCCAATTCGTAATGCATAATAGGTACTATATCGGTTTGTATATATTACGTCCCCCAGAAAAAGCCATGTTCTTTGATGCAATCTTGTGGGGCAGACATATTAATGGGGATTAAGTTGGAACGTTTGGATTAGGTTGCTTCCATGGAGATGCGCCCCACCCAACTGTGGGTGATAACTCTGACTGGATAGTTTCCATAGAGGTGTGGTCCCACCCATTCAGCATGGGCCTTGATTAGTTTACTAGAGCACTATATAAACTCAGACAGAAAGATCAATCTTGCTATAGCCAAGAGGGACACTTTGAAGAATATACAGAAACTGAGAGAGTAGCTACAGATAAGAGGCGGTTTGAAGACAGCCATTGAAAGCAGACTTTTGTTCCGGAGAAGCTAAGAGAGGACAAGCACCCCAAGAGCAACTAAGAGTGACATTTTTGAGGAACCGCAGCCTAGAGAGGAATGTTCTGGGAGAAAGTCATTTTGAAACCAGAACTTTGGAGCAGACGCCAGCCAGGTGCCTTCCCATGTAACAGAGGTTTTCTGGACACCATTGACCATTCTCCAGGAAGGTACCCTTTATTGATAGACACTTTATGGTCTTAAGACTGTAACTTTGTAACCAAATAAACCCCCTTTTATAAAAGCCAATCCATTTCTGGTGTTTTGCATTCTGGCAGCATTAACAAACTAGAACAGGCACCCAATAAAAGAATACTGATTTAAATTTATTTGTACTGTTATTTGTACAGTTGCTTTATCTGTATGTCTCCAACTTGTCTTGCTTGAGGTTAAAGATTTTCTCAGACTTTTCTGTTAAGCTCTATGTTAGTTGGCATATATAACATACGATTAGGAATCTTTGAATTGGAAGAAATGTTAGAAATACATAGTCCAAAACTTTAACCAAAGGCAAGACTTCATTCTACCAAATACCTTTGGTTAAATATTCATAATGATGAGTGTGATCATTTAAACTGGCTGCCCAGGACACTCCTAGAATGATTCATAACATAATGGTTTACTCTTAAAACTATATGGGTTTTGATGACAAGTTATATGGTCAACTTAATAATAAATACTGATTATTTCCTCACAAGTAGTAAATAGCTGTACAGCTCTAATTATTATACCTTTTGAGTTCTGATCCATTTCAATGTATTGCCTATTTAAAAAAATATTTTTAAACCTCTCCCTTCATTGTGGGTGGATTTCTAGGACCAAAGGAAATAACTAAGGGTATAGACAAAATTTATTTTGATAAATAAATTAATAAATGGCTAAGTGGCAAATTATTATTTTGACAAAATAATTTGGACATTTTCTTGAAACCTTAGAATTGCTTATAAACCAGAAAGGATATAAGAATTTAAAATTACTTAATAGAAACAGAGAAAAGCTAAGTGAACCTTATGGGCCAATATTACACAAAGTGGGGGAAACACCTGGGAATAGTGGGCTACTTAAAAAAACAATTTTTAAATTTTAGAAATTTAAATTTCTAAAGCAGTTTAATAAGGATAAATCATCTTGGTAATACAAGAAAATAAAGCAACACTTAAGTCTTCATTTAAGTACTGTTTTTAATATTTCATGTGCAACCAACACTTTATTCATTTTAGCTAAGGACAATTTTAGCTGTTCAGTTATCTGAATCAGACTTTTCTGCCATACCTCAAAAGATTTTTATCTGGGCCAAAAACTTGTATGCAGTACTTCAGCCAAATGAAAATTGTGCCGCCAAGTTTTAAAGCTCTGAAAAAATGAATTTTAGAGTCTAATTGAATTTCAGAAGGTGGTACAAGCAATAATTACTGAAAAACAGTTGGAAGTATATACTTCTTTAATTAAATATCCACTTGTACTGTATTTTCAAGAGCTTTGAATTATAGAAATCGATTATCTGGAGTTTTAAAATAATGACGGATACATTTGAAATAAGATGGATACTTTCTCTAGGAACCATTTAAGCTAATTTATATGGGTGAGTATGTGTGTGAAGGTAAATGTCGCTATCATCTGGATTTCCATTCACACATACAAAATGCATTAATATGTACACGCAACTCCCCATCAGAAAGTTTCCAGATCTAACAAATTCTAACTAAAGAAGTCTTGGAATTGAAGATTATTTGGCAGAAGTTCTGAGAAACACAGTTAACCAGGTATGGATAAGGTCATATACAGACATGTTCTTGGGGCAAAGGACCCCTAGACATATTGCTACAAGAAGCTCTATCCTACTAAAGTCTATGGGTATTGACCCTATGATTAAATGCAAAAAGAAAGCAGCGATCCTTTAAATATACATTGTAAGGTACACTGTAAACCAGGGTTTTTCAACTTTGGCACTACTGATATTTTGGGCCAAGTGATTTTTTGTTGTGGGTGGCTATCCTGTGCATTATAGAAGGTGTAGTAGTATCCCTGGCCTCTGCCCACTAGACGCCATTGGCACATAAAACAGTTGTGACAACCAAAACTGGGGAGCAAAATCATTCCTGGTTGGGAACTACTGCTATAAGCAAATAAAGCGACAAGGTAGAGAACAGATTAGTCTAGACTGCGATTCAAGAAGCTGGGTTCTAATCCAGCTGGCTTTGTCTCTAATTTTGGGACCTTGGGCAAATCCAAACTTAATCCAACAGTTCCCAAAATAGGATATGGAGAATGGTATTGCTAAATAACCTAGGATTATTACAAAACAAATAGATGAGCCCACTTAATTTCTTGGGCAATATATTTTTCCATGTTATAATTTTTTTTTCTAAGTATGGAATCGGGCTTTCGATTTAGGCTCTAATGCCATAGTTTGCAGCAAACCAACTGCTACACCACAGACAGCTAGAAAAACTGCATTAAAAAAAACTATCTGATGGTGTCACAGAACTACCAAGGTAGCCAAGACTTGACAGGCCAATATCCAAGAGAGAAACGAATTTTAAAAAAACTAAGTTGACATTCTAAAAGTTGTTTTTCCCTTAAGGGTTTTTGTAAATTCTTGGTGCTGGGTATGAGTCTGACAATCTAGGCAAAGGACTACTGCTAAGAGGCAGGAAAGCCAATAGAGCTTTTGGTACTCTCCAGGGCTGATGAGACAAAAATTGGATTTTATGGCCTCCAAGGCAGCTAGAATTGAGGTGCCATGATCCTGGAGAGAAAGAGGAACACAGTGAAGTGAATTCTGATACTCAGGAGTTCTACTAGAGCTAATGAATTAATTCAGCAGAGTGACAGGGTACAAGACCAACCCACAAAAATCAAAAGTGTTTATATACACTAGCAGTGAACAATTGGAAGAAGAAATCAAGAAAAAAATTCCATTTACAATAGCAATGGAAAGAATCAAATATATAGGAAAAAATTTAACCAAAGATGTAAAGGGATTTATACGGAAAACTACAAAACATTTCTAAAAAAAATCAAAGAAGACCTATATAAATGGAAGTACAGTCTGTGTTCATTGATTGGAAAACTAAATATTGTTAAGATGTCAGTTCTACCCAAAGCAATGTATAGACTCAATGCAATCGCAATTAAAATTCTAACAGCCCAATTGTATAACTATGTAGCTTACACTGGGTGACAGTGTGATTGTGAAAACCTTGTGGATCGCACTCCCTTTATCCATTGTATGGATGGATGAGCAGAAAAATGGGGACAAAACAAAATGAAAAATAGGTGGGATGGGGGGATGATTTGGGTGTTTTTTTTTTTTACTTTTATTTTTTATTCTTGTTTTTATTCTTTCTGGTGTAAGGAAAATGTTTGAAAATAGATTGGGATGATGAATGCACAACTATATGATGGTACTGTGAACAGTTGATTTTATACCATGGATGACTGTATGGTATGTGAATATATCTCATTAAAACTGAATTTTAACAAATTAAAAAAATTCTAACAGCCTTCTTTAAAGAAATGGAGAAGCCAATCATCAAATTTATATGGAAAGTTACAGGCCTTGAATAGCCAAAACCATCTTGAATAAGAACAAAGTTGGAGGACTCACATTTCCTGATTTTGAAACTTATTACAAAGCCACAGTAATCAAAATATTATGATAATGGCACGAAGACAGACATACAGACCAATGGAATAAAACTGAGGGTTTAGAAATAAACTCACATATCTATGAAGAATAGATTTTTGACAAGGGTGCCAAGTCCACTTAATTTGGAAAGAATCATCTTTTTAACAAATGGCACTGGAAGAACTGGATATCCACATGCAAAAGAATGAATATATATATATATGTGTGTGTGTGTGCGTGTGTGCGTGTATACTCATACCATATTCAAGAATTAACTCAAAATGGATTAAGATTTAAATAAAAGTATCAAAACTATAAAACCCCTACAAGAAAACATAGGAAGGCAGCTTTAGGACCTTGTTTTACTGTAGGACTATTTTACATATGACCCAACAATCCCTCTTTTCTAGGTATATACCCTAAAGAATTGAAAGCAGGGACTCAAACAGATATTTGTACACCAGTGTTCATAGTGGCATTATCACAATTGCCAAAAGATGGAAAACCCAAGCGTCTCTCACTGATGAATGGATAAACAATATGTGATATATTCATACAATGGAATATTAAGCCATAAAAATGAATGAAGTTCTGATACATGCAACACCATGGATGAACCTTGAAGACATGATGTTGAATGAAATAAGCCAGACACAAAAGAACAAATACTGTATGATCTCACTGATATGAAATAATTAGAATAAGCCAATTCAGAGAGTCAGAAACTAGAATGCAGGTTAACAGGGGCTGGGGCAGGGTAGGAAATGGGGGTTAATGCGTAATTGGTACAGAATTTCTGTTTAGGGTGATGGAAACATTTTGGTAACAAATGGTGATTATGACAGCACAATATTGTGAATGTATGTAACACCACTGAATTATATATTTGAATGTGGTTAAAAGGGGAAATTATAGGTTGCATATAGATTCCTAGAAATAAAATAAAATAAAACAAAAACCCAGAGTATAATACTATACAGTGAACCCTAATGTAAGCTATATAATTAATAGTAAGATTATAATAATATTCTGCCACTAATTGTAACACTAAAGCAAAGTGTTAATAATGGTGGGAGGGGGGAAGGAGGACATGAGAACTCTTTTTCCTGCTTGATTTGTCTGTAAACCTACAACTTCTCTTATTATTCAAAAAAGCACAAGCAGACAAAAAATCAGCAAGAATATAATTGATTTGAACAACATACTTAATAAACTTGACCTCCCTGTACATATAGAAGACAATATTTAACAATGTGAGGATCAGAAATTAGAAAATCTCTAGATATTTGGAATTAAAGTGAAACTAACAACTTGCAAGAGTTAGATATATAGAAATTAGAGGAAAGAAAGTAGTAAAGATCAGAAAATTTAAAAACAGCAAACAAACATACAACAAGAAACGCAACAATAAGAAACAAAAAAAATTATGTTGGCTCTTTAAAAAATTAATAAAATTGATAAAACTTGTGGTAGCCATGAAAATGTGCCTTCCAGATCTCCTATGGTGTGGAACATACATGACTGATGGCCCCAGCTGCTGTGCTCTGAATCAACGATGATGTCTGTGCTGGGGCCATACTTCCCATGAGTTGCTTTGAGCCAATGACTGGAACACAGCAGAAATACTAAGATTTATTCCTGAGAGATGTGGGACTCCTCTGATGTACAGCTTTGGCTCAAGGACTCCCCTCTGGCCATGTCAAAACTTTCTTAAGTGTACTGCAATCAAAGCCTCTTCCTATCCAATATTTCTTCCTTCTCTCTCTCCTCTTCAGGGGTCAGACCTGCACCACACTTTGACAGGCCTCATATCTCCTCCAGCAACCACTCCATTTTCACTCACAGGTGTTACCCCAATACATCTTTTGGATGTTTAATCTTGACTTGGCATCTGCTTCTCTGAGGCTCCAAACTAATTCATACTTTTCGGAGAGAGCAATCAAGGAGAAGAGAAAGAGCACAAGTTTCCAACATCAGGAATTTTAAAAAGGACATCACTATAGGTCGTACCATAATTAGGAAGATGAGAGAATATTATGAACAATTTTATGCTAATAAACTTGCATACTGAGACAAAACAGACAACTTAAAAGTGGCACAAGAAGAATAGAAAAAAAACTGAACATTCCTATTTAATTAAAGAAACTGAATCTGTAACTAAAAACCATCCTAAAACTCTGTACTTTCTGCATGTTTTTTCTGTAAATCCACAACTGCTCTAATTTAAAAAACAAAAGCAAAACAAAACAAACAAGGAAACAAAACCATCCTATTCTCCAGGCTCAGATACTTTGAAGGGTGAGTTCTTCCAAATATTTAGGTAAAAATAACATCAATCTCATACAAACTCTTCCAGCACAGAAAATGAGGCACTTTCCAATTCATTTACAACATTCCTACCAAAACTAACAAGGCTGCTACAAAGAAAGGAAATTTAGGGGACAAACACTCTCAAGAATAACACTGCAAAAATCCAGAACAAAACATTATCAGATTAAATGCAATGATACATTAAAAGAATATCATGACCATGCTGGGGTTATTCTAAGAATGCAAAAGTGGTTTGCCCATTCCAAACTCAATCTATAATTCACACATGAAAGAAAAAGAGGAAAAAAGTATACAGTAATCTTACGAGATGTAAAAAATTATTTGATAAAATCCAAGACCCTTTCATGATTAAAAAAAGAATTCTCACAGAGGCAAAACTCATAGCAAAATACAAATGGATTCTGTGAGCCACTGATTATATGCTTGGGATGGATTGTATGGTATGTGGGTATATTACAATAAAATTGCATTAAAAAAAGTGAATGGAAGGAAACTTCCTTAATCTAATAAAGAGTGTCTACAAAGAATCTACAGCAAAATCAAACTTTCTTATGAAATACTGAAGGTAAGTGGGACCTTTTGATGAGGTTACTTCAGTTAAGAAGGTGTGACCCACTCAATCAGTATGGGGTCTTAATACTATTACTGGAGTCCTTTATAATCGGAATGAAATTCAGACACGGAGAGAAAAAGACACAGTAAGGAAGAGACCGGACATCAATGAAACTGGTAGAGAAGGTAAAGACCAGGAGATGCCACCATGTACCCTGCTGTGTGACAGAGGAGCCAAGGATTGCTGGCAGCCAGCCCTAGAATGCTACAAGCTTTTGGGGAGAAAGCATCACCTTGATGATGCCTTGATTTGGACTTTCTCTTAGCCTGAACATCTTAAGCTAATAAATTCTCATTGTTTAAGTCAACCTTTTGCATGGTAACTAAGAGTTGAAAGGTGTTCATTATCATTACACGTCAGGGAAATGCTAATTAAAATTGCTGTCACCAGAAGGAAAGCTGGAGGTTAAAACATGGGAATATGTAAAAAGTGAATCTTGTGGTAGATGATGACTGTGATTAACAGTATATATATTTAAAAGTTCTTTTATGAACTAGAACAAATATACAACACTATTACAAAGGATTTGGAGTATTTGGGAGAAAATGTACCTATTGTAAACTATGGACTATAATTAACAGCAATATCTTAATATTCTTTCATCAACAGTAATAACAGTACCACATCAATACTAGGGATCAACAGTAGGGGGGACATAAGGGGCATGGGATATTTTGGGTTTTCTTTTATATTTTTAACTTTTTCTTTTTATTATTGGGGTAGTGAAAATGTTCTAAAATTGATTGTGTTGATGACTGCACAACTATATAATGATACCGGGAATGGTATAATTTGGATGGATTGCATGGTATGTGAATTTATTTAAATAAAATTGCATTAAAAAATACAGTGAGATACTATTACACACTCACAAGAAGGGTAAAAATTAAAAGGACGGTGTTCTAGTTTGCTAATGCTGCAGAATGCAAAACACCAGAGATGGACTGGCCTTTATAAAAAGGGGGTTTATTTGGCTACACAGTTACAGTCTTAAGGCCATAAAGTGTCCAAGGTAACATATCAGTAATCGGGTACCTTCACTGGAGGATGGCCAATGGTGTCCAGAAAACCTCTGTTAGCTGGGAAGGCATGTGGCTGGCATCTGCTCCAAAGTTCTGGTTTCAAAATGGCTTTCTCCCAGGACATTCCTCTTCAGCCAAGCTTGCTCCTCTTCAAAATGTCACTCACAGCTGCACTGACTTCCTTCTCTTTGAGTCAGCATGTTTATATGGCTCCACTGATCAAGGCCCACCCTGAATGGGTGGGGCCACGCCTCCATGGAAATATCCCATTAGTTATCATCTACAGTTGGGTGGGGCGCATCTCCATGCAAACAACCTAATCCAAACGTTCCAACTTAATCCCCACTATTATGTCTGCCCCACAAGATTGCATCAAAGAATATGGCTTTTTCTGGGGGACATAATACATTCAAACCGGCACAGATGGATAGTAGTGAATGCTGGTGAAGATATGGAATAATTAGAACTGTCCCATACCTCACAGGTGGGAGTAAAAATTGGTACCATCACTTTGGAAAACTGGAACTTAAAACCGCAACTTTTATGTATCATGACTGACTATGGTGGCGGCCACATTGTCTTATGTATTTGTCAAAACTCACAGAACTTGACACCACAAAGAGTGAGTTTTATTTAAAAAAAAAAAAAATCAACCATTATGTGGAAGGAAACCAAAATGTAATATAAACTCCAACAAGTGAAAATAATAGTATTACAAATGTAACCACACTGGGATGGAAGGGAAAGACTAACCTAAGTTGTTTTGGAAAGCAGTTAAAATTACTTTAACTGAACATTAAAAGCTTGTATATCTGTTTCTCATGGAGTATGGGTAAGCAATTCTGAAGCTACTTTAGAGTGCAATAAATCAGTAAATACATATATTAGATACTGAGTGAGAATTTTCAGTGTCATAGGAAGAAGTTATAAATAAGGAAAGGGCAAACGCTAGAATGAACCTTGTGTTGCTGGACTGGAATCAGAGGTATCAGTATGAACTCATGGTTTTAAAATATATAAACAGATAGATATAGAAATAAATATAGATGGGTATATATGCATGGGTTAGTATACATACATACATTGCCGAGCTCTGTCCATTAAAAGAGCCTAGAAGCAATGACACTCCAGTAGTGATGACCCTATCTAGCAGCCAGATCTGGGTTTCCAAAGACCATTCTCCAATAAAAGGAACTAGGGTTCCTGGATTCCAAGACTGCAGTAGGAGAAAAACAACATGAGCCTGGAGTATATTACAGTATCAAAAACTAAGGAGTGTTCACAAAAGGGTGGGAATGTGTCATAAGGCTACCAGGGACAATCCGAAAGAGCTCCCAATGGCCAAAGCTAAATTATTTGAGCAAGAAAATAATTATTAATGATATTGGATTATGAACCCCAAAATAAAATAAATATTCATGAGTCCATGATAATATAAATAAGTGACTGAATAAACACAGGAGAAGGGACTGCTCTTCCTTATGAGGAATTCAAATTAATAAATGTAGAAGGAATGAAGACAATAGAAAATCATCATTAGAACACCATAGTAATAATTGTTGCAGGCAAGAGCCACTGATGGAAGCTAAAATTACAGGGCAAAATAGAGTATTGGTTACTACAAACAATTTCAGAATATTTTCATTACTCCAAAAAAGATTAAAAAAATAAAACCCATATACTTTGGATGGAATGTATGGTGTGTGGATGTATCTTGATAAAACTGCATTAAAAAATAGGGTATTTGCATAGTCCCAAAGTATCTCCTTAAAGATATTTATGGGGAAAGTAGTAACTTTAGAGAGGATACAGTGACACACATCACCTTAACCCAGTTATCAAGGTTAACATGACTAGCAGTAAGACACATTGACATCATGCTACTACCTGATATGATGTACTGAGAAGGGCACATTACTTCTGTGGTATTTCTGCCAAAAATGCATAACCTAAACTTAATTATGAGAAATCATCAAATCAACCCAAACTGAGGGACATTCTACAAAGTAACTGACCAGCACTCTTCAAAAGTATCAAGGTAGTGAACGATGAGCAATGTGGGAAATCGTCACATATTGGAGGAGAGTAGAGGAGACTAAGGAGATGTGACAACTAAACGGACTGGATTCTGGAGCAGAAAAAGGAAATTAGAGGGAAAACTCGTAAAATCAGAATAAAGTCTGTAGTTCAGTTATTAGTATTGTACCAATGATAATTTCCTGCTTCTGATCATTAGACTTTGGTTATATAAGATTAACAATTAACAACTAAGGTTGTTAACATTAGGAAAAGCTGGGTGAGGAGTGTATTGGAACTCTGTATTCTTTTGCAACTTTTCTACATCTAAAAGTATTGCAAAATAATAAGTTAGGGGAAAAAAACAAACAAACTCCATCCAGATACATTACACATCTACCAGAATGGCTAAAAAATGGACAATATTAAATGCTGATGAAGATGTAGAACAGTTAGAACTGTAATATACTGTTGGTGGGGTGTTAAGATGAAAAATTGGTGGTACCTACTAAAGTTAAACATAGACTTAATTTATAATCCAGATATTCTACTTCCATGTATACCCAACAGGAAACATATGTATATATTCATCAAATGACATGTGTGAGAAGGTACACAGCACTTCTATTCATGACAGCACCACACTGGTAACAATGCAATGTCCATTAACAATAGAGTTGGCAAATAAACTGTGGTGTATTCATACACAGAATACTATGTAGCAATGAGCATGTACTACTGCTATATGCAACAACATGGAGAAATCCCATCAAAATAATGTGTAAAAGGAGTCAGAAAAAAAATCTGCATTTGTGATTCCATGTAAAAACAGGCAAAACTAACTGTTGGTAACAGAAGCCAAGATCATGGCTACCTTTGGGGGAGATAATGATTAGGAGAGGGCAAAAGGAGTGGCTTCTGATGTGCTAGAAGTGTTCTGGTGGTTGTTACATAGGTGTGTTCAGTTGATAAAAAGCTGTACCAATTTTGTATGTAAATTATACTTCACTTCAAAGTTAATGAGATAGTCTATATCTTAATTGTGGTGGGTGTTACATTTATTTAGTAAAAAATATGAGAATTTTACTATATGTAATCTGTAGCTCAATAAATCTGACTTAAATGTCCTTCCAGAAACAAATGTTACAATAAGGCTTAGTAAGTCTAGTATAGGCTGTCTCCATTTTGCCTTCTAGTAGGATACTGTTTAACAGAAAGGAGGGAATTGAAAGAATCTCACTTCTTGACAGGACTGAGATCACTAAATCAAATGAACCATGCCCTAAAGATATTACTTTGTCAGGAATGTGACAGTTCCATATATGTCATTCTAAATTATATTCCACCTCTTGACTAATTAAAGATGTCTGTCTTTTGTGGTTGGAATAATCTAAAAATAAAACGAGCTAATAACTCTTGGTTATATTCATAGACAAGAAATATATATATATATTAATACATATATATATATATCTCACTTGAATGCCATACACAGACATCCTAAACAAATGCTGCCTAATTTGTTATAGGAGACACCGTCTGTGGCAACAATATCATCACGTAAAATTGGTTTGGCTGTGGTAGAGATATTTTCAAAATGATTTATAATAATATTTTGTAAGAGTAGGAGCTGTGATGATGTGCTGACATTATTCTTCCAGCTGCTAATACCGTTTTCCTTTAGAGTTTGCATTTACTATTGCATACTTTCTGTGCAGAATTGCACCAGAACTGAAAATCATGTTGACCTTTTCTTAAAGATTAATGGACAGCATTGAATGCTTTCATAGAACTTCTATGTTAAGTTTTCAAACTTAACTACCAGATGAGGGTCACAAGTGCCTTTAAAGACTTAGGAACCTGAAGACAAGTAACTTCAATACCCTCATTCATTTTAATATAATTACAAAGGGCACTACAACTGGACTATATTAAATTATAAGCACCTAAAAGGCAAAAAACTATTTAAAGTAATCTGTAGATTGTCTATACGAGTGGATCGGTTCTTAATATTTTTTGACTGATGGTCTGAAAGAAAAGCATTCACCAAGGCCAAATTTAGTAAAATACTAGATGCTTAGCTCCTAAGTTCCTGTTTCTATTATCCAACAAGATCAAAGAACTTGAGGCAACATTATCAAATCACCTAATCCAATGGTTTTCAAAATGAGAGATGGAGGATAGCACTGCTAAATACTCTAGGGAGCTTTTTCAGCAAATATATAACCCTATACTCCCCATTCCCTTAGCCCCCCGCTACCCCTTTTCTCACACATCTTCTTGAGGATGTATATTCTAATATTCCCCCAAAGAGATGTATCAGATTGAGGGGAAGAAGCTTTTATGCAGGCAGGGCTGAGTTTACTAAAAGCTCATTAGGTGATTTTGATAGGATTGCACCAGTATTCCAGTTGAAAACCTCTGACCTGATCTACTTTCTCCCTTTGGGCAAAATTACAAATCAAATAGCCCAAAAAGAATTCTGAAAGTATTCAGAAAAGAAAAGCCTACAATTTATACTTCAGTAGATCTATTTCATTGTTTCATAAGATCTACTGTGTGAAATGTATTATTTTCAATTTGGAACAAAAGTTGCTTTTTCTAATTTTTAGTGATATATTTAGTACAGAAACTTTGAAAAATCAAAATTACACACACATACCACTATAATCCTTAATATAATAAGACCTTAATAGAAGAAGACCTCAATAGTATTTGCTGGGCATAAGGAAAAGAGAGCCTTCAGTCTTAGTTCTAAAGTTTATGGACACACAGACATAGAGAGGATCTCCTTGATCTGATTCCCATGTTAGTAAACCGGTTCACTCAACATTTATTAAAAGGATCAAAATGGACAGTCATATTTTTCTTTTCTGTCCTCCATTAAAAAAAAAAAAAAAAAAAAAAAAGAAGAAGAAGAAGTTTGGCATTCCATTAGCCTGTGGGCACTGAAATACAAGGATTGGTATGTGACAGATCCTCTGGGCTGGATGGATATGGAGGATGGATACCCAAGATGAAATGGAGATACCAATACAAGATGAATAGAAAAAGATTTTAGATTCAAAGGCAATTTAAAGGGGCATTCAAAGAATTATTTATATAATAAGAGAAAGTGGTTATAAATACCATATCTCAAAAGGAGATAAGTCCCTAGAATAAAATACCAAGGAAACAGATTTTGTTACATTATTGCTAAATGCCACAAACTTAGCAGCGATCATTTAAAAATGGTCTGCTGTGTAAGATTTAAGGTCCAATGACCCCTAATTAGTGTTTTAATAAGTGTGTTAGCACTGCCTTGTGCCATTCTGGAATATCACTTATGGTAAATTAAGGTACAGTTTCCGTCCCCATCTTCCATTAGTATTTTAATGCTGGGAGGTGAGAAAAAGCTGATCCGTGTTCAAGAAGAAAGGAGGGAAAACAATAACAAATTGGCATCTCTTCTGTGAATTGCCCCACAGGCCAAGCATTTTTATGTTCTTAATCATTATTAAATGACTTAACATGACACCCAGAGCCTGGCAAATGATTGCATCCTGACATGAGAACGAATTACAAATGAAATGAAAGATCAAGCCGTATTAGAGGACTGCCTCTGGGAAATGAAAATCTTTAATTCTCTTTTATTATTGACATTTATTTGGCTGCCGTGAATAATAACATAGCAAAGAGATTCAGCTATGCTTGTGCACTGAATAGCTTATCCCAGGGCTCAAAACTGCATTAACATTTATCATGTTTGCTTTTGTAGCTGACACCACTGAACAGATTCTCTATCCATCTTGTATTTATCATGCATTGCAGATATAGTGCATTCTCTCAAATTTAAGTTCATTTTCATATGGTAAAAACAGCAAGATTAGACAGTGTCTTTCCTCAAATAAATTCCTTTTTTGTAAGCGTTCCTGAGAATGGTTTAATAGATTTAATAATATTGTTTTAAAGAATAAAATGAGTTTACAAGGAAATTCAATCACAGGATGGAGAAGCTAATTTTAAAGGTTTCGGTGTGGGAAAAATTGTGGAAGTTCACAATGAAGACACATACAATATGAATATCTGGAATAAACAAAGTCTTAAAATAAATGTCTCCATAAGGTGCAACCAAACAGTGTTTTATGAATCAGGACTACTCCCATAAGATACAAAGCCTGTGTGTTTTTCACTTTTCCAACCAGTGTGCATTGCTAAACTTGAATAGCCACATATACATAGGAAGACAGCAAGTCACATAGTTTCGTAACAAAGCAAGATATTCTTTCATGGTTTATCTCTTTTCTCTCTTGTACAAATTAGCAACACGGCTTTTCCTACTACAACAATAAAATATTATATAGCATCTCGTATGATCTTCTTTGCCTGGGTTGCCTTCCTTTTTAAAAAAAATCCTTCCTAGAAGTCAAGGCTTTGCAAGAAATATCAATATATAGTGGGAAAGTCACTTAGTATCTTTGAATCTTGACATGTTTATAATTATCTTTTTACTTTCCTGTCTTTCTTTTCTTTTAAACTTTTAATATGGAAAATTTCAAACATATACAAGTGGAGAGTAATACCATAACAATCTCCTATTTATCTTTCACCCAGCTTCAACAATTATTAACTCATTTCATCTATACCTTCACTTACCTATCTAACACTCACTGAATTATTCTGAAACAAATATATTTGAAGCAAATCTCAGTCTTGCTTTTGATGACTTTAAAATAAGAAAGTTGGAATGACTTTATTTCTAGGGTCCTTTCTACCCCAAATTTTGACAATAATTTCTTTGATACTAATTTGACCCTTTCAGGAATATATAGTTAATTCAATAAAAATTTACTTCATATTCTCTATAACATCTTCAGGCTTTATTGATTTCCTTCTCCGAGTTAACACAACACATATATTCTGCAGAAATACTTAAAAGTTATAATTACATATTTTTGTATTCACATTTTTTATGTATATTAATTTTACTTCCCTATTATTCCTTTAAGGCTTGTATCTTATATTTCAGTGTTCAGCAGAAAACTGAACAAACACTAATAACTGTTACTTGTTTACAGTAATTACTAATTAATTGACTAGATTGAATCTGAATGGTTCAGACAGAAATAAAAGACTATATTTTGGCTTAAATAGTAGGTAGCACCACATTGACAGTATAAATCATTTTAATCAATAAAATATGTTTACTAGATGAAATTCCTATTATATTTTTATGAGTGCTGTGAAATAGACAGCTAAGGGAAAGCAAAAGTGAGATTTTCTTCTTGAAGGAAAAACTGAGGAATTAACTTATTTCTGAATTTATTTACTCACAATTTCTAGATTTTATTCTAGCATAGGTGTTTATATGTAAAAGGTCTTATTTTCAGGAAAGACATTTTTAGATGGACAAAATCTCACATCCAAAGTATCAAAGAAAATAAACTAAATCAAAGTAGTTAAACTCAATTGACTCTTAAAAAATTACCTTCTTAAAAAGGAAATCTTTTGCACTGAATGGAAGGTAGGTATATTTATTAAAATAAAAACTATAAAAGGTACACTGCTGTAAATCATTATAAGAGAAAGAATATAAAATTTTGCTGTAAATGATTAACCTCCATAAAACAGGATCTCTCACATAGTTCCCATATGTACCTGTAGCCATTACAGTATCATCTTTCCCTTGGGTGAAGATTACAACCCGCTGCCTCTTCGGGTTCACCTTTGGCAGGGCTTGTGTCCTTCTGGCTATCTCTTTAATGTCATCAGTCTATTGACAGAAAGAAGGAAAAATATTCTCATAACTATTACAGTAAAGCAAAACTTTATTAGTAGATCAAGGATTTAACTTCTTATAATCAAAATAAGAGAGACCTGAACATCTATTCAGATAAAATTTTTTTAAAGAAATTTGACCATTTATAAACATGGACAGAATACCATAATGAACTTCCAGAAGCCAATAATTACACTGCAACAATTATAAACTTATGGCCAATCTTATTTCATTCATGACTTCACACACCCTGGCTTCCAGATAACTCTGAAGCAAATGCCAGATACTATAGAGTCATTTGTGTTTTAGTATGTATCTCTGAAAGACAATGACTTAAATAAACATGACCACATAACTATTATCATACTTAAAAAATAATAATTACTTAATATGAGTAAACAGCCAGTCAGATTTCAAAATTCCAGTTAAAGAGGACTTTTTAAAAAGAGGAATATTTATTTTATTTTATGAGTATATAGAGCATATAAAGGTTTATATTTTATAAATAGGTATAAAGGTTTATACAGCACAATTATGCTGACTTGGAAGTAATATAGTTGCCAAAATACCAAATGCTAACCTTATATTGCTATTTTCATACAACATACGTTGTGAAGTTTGCATCATAAATGTTCTGACTTGAAACCTAGCCCTTGAGCTTGAGAATCATGTTTTCAATCATTTTAGATAATTAAAAAATCCCTATCTGAATTCAGTGGGCCTCTAAAACCATCCATAGTTTGGGCTTTGTTGGTAGGTTACTCTATTACTCTGCCAAGTTTCAAACAGTTATGAAAAGAGGAACAAACAGCAGAGAGGAAATGTATATAATTGACACACATGAAGTTAACTAGGATATGTAGGACAGAAAAATTTAGGTAAGCAAAATAGACAAGTCATAATGGTTTATAATGGCTACAAGCAATATCAGAAATCATAATTTTTTAAAGGTAAGGTATTCTCTAGTAAAATATTTGTATGTTGTTTGTTCAGTAAATATTTAAAAATTTTCAGATAATATATGAAGCTAAGCTTCTAATATACCCTAATATTATGATTTCCAGAGATCTGTTGTTTCTGAAAAGAATAGTCATTTGTGACAGGACAATGCCACTGAGTTTTCAAACATGCTATTGCACTTTTGTTGCTTACTTTAGAACAGAACTAAGCTTGAACTCTAATGAGAAAAGAAATCCCGTCAGTTCTTGGGAACAGATATTAGAAATGAATAGTAACATTTAAAAGGCCCCCCTCCTTCCCCCCAAAAAGCTATATAACACTGTCTTCACTCACTTAAATAAAAGCACACATTAATAAAATTGACCCACATTCTCCTAACTTCTTTAGCTCAAATATGTTTTGCTACTATAGGAATCTTACTATAGGATTAAGTACTGCTCATATTTAATAAAGATTAGAGGCGAATTCCAGAAATAAATTCACTTTAGCATCCTGGAAACAGTATCTTCAGCATGTACTAAATGTTTTTTAAAAAGAGGTCTTTTTTCAAGGTGCTATAAAGAATAAATTAAGAATGAGATTACATGGTTGTCTTCTACCAACTCAGTGGGAGGATATATATATATATATATATATATATATTTAAATTAAATTCAGTTTTATTGAAATACTTTCACACACCATACAATCATCCATGGTATACAATCCACTGTCCACAGTATGATAACATAGTTATGCGTTCATCACCACAATCTATCTCTGAACTTTTTCCTTACATCAGAAAGAACCAGAACAAGAATAAAAAATAAAAGTGAAAAAAGAACACCCAAATCATCCCCCCATCCCACCTCATTTGTCCTTTAGGGGAGGATATATTTTTTATGGGAGTTTTGGTAACCTAATCAAAGAAACACTTCTTATGTCAAATTAAATCTTATAAAAATAGCCACTGAAGGTTGAAACAAACTTTCTAAATACAAACCATAATCTTTATTCTATTCCTATCTACATCCACAGTTCATACAAAATCCCTTTGTCACCCTTCTAGACTCAGTCAGTAAACACCTAAATTTCTTACTGTGCCATAAGTAGCCACTGCTTTGCCCTCAACAGTTGATACCCACAAAGTATAAAATTTTTTCTTAAATCTTCAATGTTATTTTCCCAAAGTGACATATTCAGTTCTACAGATTTTTTTCCTAGTAGCTTCTTTTTCTTGCACTTAAGCTTACACATCTTAACAGGATGATGAAATTACAAGGGACTTTAGAGTGCGACAGATCTGGACTTACGATCTATGTGACCTTGAGCAGGTTAATAAACCCCTCTGAGACACTGTTCCCTCATTTACAAAACTGAGAAAATAATATTTACCTTAAAACATGTTGTGGGTGATAGATACTAAAAATTAGCAACTAAAAGTTTGAAGAGAAATAGGATATGTGTATAGTTTCAAAGTAGCTCCCCATAAGAATACTTATTACAAAAGGAAAAATAGTAACTTTACAGGGAAGAAAATTGACAGACATCACCTTAACCCAGTGATCCAGGTTAACATCACTAGCAATAAGAAATAAAGAATCATGTCACTCACTGATGTGATGCACTAAGGGCACATCACTTCTGTGGTATTCCTGTCAAAAATGCACAGCCTCAACTTAATCATGAGAAAACATTAAACAAATCCAAATGAGAGAAAATCTACAAAGTAACCGACCAGAGCTCTTCAAAAGTGTGAAGGTCATAAATGACAAGACTGAGAAATTGTCACAGATTGGAGGAGACTGAGGACACATGATAACTAAATGCAATATGGGATTCTGGGTTGGATTCTGGAACAGAAAAAGGAAATTGAAGGAAAAACGGATGAAATCAGAATAAATAAAGTCTGCAGTTGAGATACTTGTATTTTAACATTGTTAATTCCCTGGTTTTGATCATTACACTTTGGTTAAGTAAAATGTTAATATTAGGGAAAGCTGGGTGAGGGCCATAATGTAACTACTGTTTTTGCAACTTTTCTAAATTCTAGAATTATTTCAAAATAGAAAGTTAAAAATAGTTGTCTTGAGAGTTCACATGCTACACACTTAATAAAAACGAATTTCATTCCTTTAATACTATCATTTTAATACTCTCCAAAGCTGTCACATCTTGAGCTGCTTCGAAATCTCTAAAAAGTGCTAAAGAGTTCTGAGTATTGAGAATTCAATTTTGGCATTTAGTAAGGGAGAAGAAAGAGGAAAGGGGAGAGGAGAAGTAGAAGAAAACTCACATAAATTGAGTTATGGGCCATGTGTATAGTTTTAAGATACTCATTAAATCTTAACTACTCTAGGCAGTAGGTACTATTCCTATATCCTCACTTTATAGATGAAGAAATTGAGTCATGGCGAGATTAAGTAATTTGCCTAAGGTCACAAATAGACTTAGGGCTAGCACTCACTGAGTTTGACCCCAACCACTATTCCATGCTATCCACAGATTATATTGCTTCTATGAATTCTGGCAATGTGCTTTTTATTGTTGTTATTGCAAAACTATATCATTTTCATTCCAAATCATTTTTATGCCACATTGACAAGTCATTTCTGATCTTATATTTAAGTTTGCTATTTTTTCTTAATTATTCTGGCTTGTATTTTACCCTAGTGAATTCCAGTCTTTAAGTTTCAAGATATTTCTCATTTTTTGAGGTCAATCTGAAATCTAATATTATTCAAATTTGAAAGAGAGAGATTAGACTACCAGACTTAAAGAGGTGAGTTCTAGTTCTGATGCCATTACTTATAAGCTATGTGACCTTGAACAAGACATGTAACCTATTTTTTATCTGCTGAACTTAGATGACAATATAGTCCATACCTCTAAAGGTTTGTGTGAGCATTAAATGTATTAATGATATGTAGGGAAAAGGTTTTATAAACTGTGAAATGTTTTATGAATGTGAAGTGAAACTTCTACTGTCACTTATCACACGTTAAATTTAGCTTGCCTTCTAATTTAAAGAATATACACTCTGTTCCACTTTTAACAAGCTGGTGATACAAATGTAAAACAATATGCCAGGATCCACCTAGTTCTGTGGAATACCAATCACGACGTTCCAAACATTGCCTCATTTAACCATAACATTTCTAAACAGAAACTCCTCTAACAGTTAATGGTATTCATAAAGATGTGTTTCCAGCTTTATCTGATGCTACCTTCCTCCTCACTCACTCATTCCAGGAACACTGGCCTTCCCCCAGTTCTTGGAGTACATTATGCTCTTTCTTGTTTAGGGGTCTTTTTGCTATTGTTCTCCTGGTTTTTTTGGGGGGAGAGGGCTGTATACTTTTTTTCTTTTTTTTTGGCTTTTTTTCTGTCATGGCTAGACATTTGTATTTTTTAGGTTTTGCTTCCTCAGTGAGTCCTTCCATGACCATGTGTTCTACTTTGCCAACGCTGCCGGGATGCAAAACACCAGAAATGGATTGGTTTTTATAAAGGGGGTTTATTTGGTTACAAAGTTACAGTTTTAAGGCCATAAAGCATCAACAATCGGGTACCTTCACTGGACATGGCCGATGGTGTCTGGAAAACCTGTTAGGTGGGAAGGCACATGGCTGGCGTCTGCTCCAAAGTTCTGGGTTCAAAATAGCTTTCTCCCAGACATTCCTCTCTAGGCTGTAGTTCCTCAAAAATGTCACTCTTAGTTGCTCTTTGGATGTTTGTCCTCTCTTAGTTTCTCCGGAGCAAGAGTCTGCTTTCAACAGCCATCTTCAAACTGTCTCTCATCTGCAGCTACTCTCTCAGCTTCTGTGCATTCTTCAAAGTGTCCTTCTTGGCTGTAGCTCCTCTTCAAAATGTCACTCTCAGCTGCACTTCAGAATGTCACTCACAGCCGCACTGAGTTCCTTCTGTTTGTCAGCTCATTTATATGGCTCCAGTGATTTAATTTAGACCCACCCTAAATGGGTGGGGCACATCTCCACGGAAACACTCAAAGAATTACAATCTAATCAACAGTGATATGTCTGCCCACACAAGATTACATCACAGATAATGGTGTTTTGGGGGACATAACACATCCAAACCGTGATATCTAAAATAGGAACCAACCCCCCCACCCCCACCCACATCCTCTTTCACAATACACTGTATGGACATTTTTACCTTATCTTCGGGATCTATCAGTTTGGCACATAGTGCTCTGTAAATACTTGTTGAATGAATAAAAGATTAAATGAAGATAATCAGAAGATTATCCTATCTCGTTTCCTTAGTCTGTTTTAAAACTGTCCTTTTGGGGCCCAGGCACCTTTGAAGGCATTATTGTACTCTCTTAACCTGCAGGACCTGATTTTGTGAGTGTCTTATTCCCAGAAATTCTGGGTGTTCATTCATTGTCTTTTCCATATTTGTAACAGACACAGGAACCTTAGAACAACTTGGGAGAATTTTTTGAGAATCAACAGGCCCCGAATACTCTCCATGTTCTATTCAGTGCTATTCAATGGAACTTTCTGTGATGATGTATATGCTCTATATCTGCACTGTCCAATATGGTAGTCACTAGCTACACATGGCTATGGAGCATGTGAAATGTGCCTAGTGTGACTGAAAAACTGAATTTTAAATTTTACTTACTTTTAATTTAAATAGTCACATGTGACTAGGTGGATACCGTATTGGATAGCACAATTCTATACTGTCCTCTCTCAGTGGTATAAGATGATACAATCATTGGTTAGAGAAAGGATAAGAGTCTGGGATCCTCTGCATAGAATAGGGGTTATGGAAGAAATAGGAAAAAGGAGGATTGCTTTGCTTCCTTTATGAACAGATATATAATAGATCTTAGAGCTCCAAAATAAGAAAATTAAAATTTGTTGCTTGGAGTAAAAAGTGAATAAATAATTCAATAGAGAAGGTACGAATTTCCTTAATCATTTGGCACATACTCTATAGCACAATGAAATTACAGAGAATATCTATATTTAGCTTTTGGAGGTATTTTCTTCACTTTACTTAATTTAAACCAATATTCAATACTTTTTTTTTTAAAGTCTTCATAATAAAACATGCTTTTAAGCACTTATTTTTATTTAGGTTCTAAAAATAAAATCTTTAATAGGTTCAGCTCAAGATTAGGTAGATTCAAAGACACACTGCTGTCTGAACTGATTTTCCAGAATAATAAAAAAGCCTTATGAAACTTTTTACTCCAAGAATTGTCATTTTAAATTCTTAGCAGGTCTGTCATTTAAATCAGGCACTATGCAATTTTCCATCATATATATATATATATATATATATATATACATACATACATACATCTCCTCTCTCTACTGCTTTGTGCTCTGCCCAGCTCCCAGTTTTTATCTCATTCTCCAGTGCCCTCCTAAGCTGCCTCTTCTTACTGAAAATTGCCCAATTCATTTTAAAGATTAAAGATTTCCTAAAAGAAAGATTATCTAAAATTTGCAGAGAGGCTAACCAGAGTATCATAAATAATGCTGCTGAGATATTTCCTGATGAATAAACACTGGTTATTTTTAGAGGCATTTGAATTGGTCTTCAGCAGACAGATCACTAGTGGCAAAACAGTGGCTTTGGGAACTGATTGGGATTTATAACAGAAAATGAGGGTAGGACAGCAGAGCTGGTAGGAAGAAAAAATGTTCACCTTTCCTTTTTAATCTTTTCATTTCTCTCCTCTCAGTCATGAAACAAATTTAAAGGCAAAATTGAAGTTGGGGGGGATAAAATATAGACTTTGTCTAGTTTGTCACACCAGATTTGAGAGCATTAATACATTAATACAGACAGAAAACTATTAAGATAAAGTGATTTATTCTTATTTGCGTCTAAGAATACCAAGTTCCAAGCCAATACTTTCATACTACTATCTAATGAACTAAGGAAACTTTAATGACATTTGAAATCATTGAATTTCTCCTGATAGCATTCTGTAACACAAATGCATTATATTTTATTAACAATACTACTTGAGGTTTTTTGACTCATAGCTCAAATATATTCTATAATGCTTGTAATGCTTTAGGTCTAGCGTATCACTGTCCATCTAACCAACAGACCACTTTTGCTATGTCAGGAGGTAATAAGGTATGCCATTATCATCATCATTACTTTGGACATATACTGTAACCAATTATGGCAGCTTTATGGTAAAAAGAAACAATTCAGGAATCAGTAAGTGAGAACTAATGGAAAAATTAATATTGTGCTGGTTAGTAGAAAAAAGCAAAAATAGTTTGTTGTTAAGACTGAATTTAAACCAAGCATATTCAAAGTGTGTAGTTCAAATGAGCAATAAAACTATCTAGTAGTCAGGCTTAATCAACTATTTAAAAAAATTATCTAAGTATTACAGGATCATGCACATTTGTTATACAACATATTTCCAAGCATCTGTAAAACTGATTATTTTATAGAATCAAAATACATTTTTTATGCTAACACAGAAAACTGACAGGACACATATATTCTATGAGCTTTTATCTGTTGAGAATTTTGATATAACATATACTTTTTTTGTTTTCTTGAATCTGCAGATTTTATTGAGATATATTCACGTACCATATATTCCATCAAAAGTATACAGTGTCTCACAATATTATCACTTAGCTGTGCAATCATCATCACACTCAATTTTAGGCAATTTTCATTGCTCCAAAGAGAAAAATAACAGACACAAAAAAGGAAAACTAAAAATATCCCATATCCCTTATCCCCCTCCTATTACTGACTCCTAGTATTGGTGTGGTAAGGATATACATTTTTAATATTAAACTTTAACATCAATGAAACTTTACTTACATTCTTATGATCAAAACATTTGACTATTAAATTGAATATTCCCTGATTACATTTAGTTCTATATAAATTGTCAGTTTGGGAATTACAAAGTGAAACATTAGAAAAACAAAAAACAACAGAACAATCTTTATTCCTTCTTCTACATGTGACTCAACCTACAAAACAAACTCCCAAAAAACTATCACAGTTCCCAATAATTCAGAAGAGTCAGGGTTCCCTGCCCTGAAATAGTACTCTTGAAGGACCTTGAAAGTAGAATACTTATACCATAAGCTCATCATCTCCCTCTATGAGGAGGAAAATCTATGTCTGGTTGTAAAGTCCAGTAACATGGAAACATGCATGTGTATTACTTTGTTATTGATAGTGAATCTACCTTTAGTACATTTAAATAAAAGGTTCCAACCCCTTTCTCTAAAGAAATCAAAGTAGGCTTACTAATACTATCTAATCAATTCTCACAACTTCTCAAAATGGTAGGGAACTTTAAGCATGTAAATAAAGAGAGAGTTTCTATATTCCACTTCTATGCAGGTTAAAATTTACTTTATTATTACCACCCAACATTCCAAGTTGTTGCATAGAACACAGCATTCTATATAGTTCTGGCTCAATAAATCAGATAGTCACAAAAGACTCAAACTCAGCTCATTCTGTCAATTAATGGGTTCAGTTAAACAGTGTTTTCAAAAAATTCATTTGAAGATGGATATTATACATAAGTAAAAACATAGTCTTGACTGTTATTTTAATTGAGCCAACACTAACCAAAGAATTTAGAATTGTGACAGAATAATAATTCTACTAGGAAAACAGAATTGGAACCTGGAAATTAAAGCCAATTATTGATATGCAGCTTTAGAAAATTTATGTATATTTTATGCTATTAAAAAAAAGGAAAAAAAGAAGAAAAATTGCAAACAGGAAGTTTATATTAGCAGGATCTAAATTAATCAGGTCCTAACAACTGTTAAGTACAACCTTTTGGAAATTAATTTGCACAATGATAATCTACATGTGGTAGGGTTGAAATTATTTAAATGACATTATATTTCACTATTTAGTCTTGCTCCACCACTGCTTTAGCGGTGAATCCTTATGAAATGTAATGCAGCTAATGAGGTAGCTTTTTAACTGAACAAACTGACAGGCCCCATATCTGCAGAGGCAGCTTGAAACCGTGCCCAACCTCTTGGCTTCCCAAGAGGCTTTTCAAAATTCAATAAATAACATCTGTAGGCGATGTTGGGTGCAGACCTAGCAGAGTGCGTCATAACACAGTGCTGGCAGAACAAAGAAACCATGACGACTGCCAAGTTTCCATGGCAACTGCTGCGAGGCTCTGAGAGTATAATAGCACATCAATCACTGTCCAAAAGAACTTCATTATCAGCTAGAAAAAACCTTTAGGATCTGTTTAGCGTGCAATTGTGGGTTAACTCACCTCAAAGCCTTGCTCTCTAGCAAAAGTGGCAGCTTCCTGAAATAAAAAAAAAAAGAACAGTTAATTATAAAGTGCTAGGTAATGAAGAAATAATCCATTTTGAAACTCATTCAAACGGTCTTCTTTTTACACAATTATCTCAATATACCCACATAGTTTAATTTTTATTCTTCCACCAAAAAGGGTTTCTTTTTTCTCCTGGCATAAAAAAAAAAAAAAAAAAAAGGCAGCATAATGTCAACACACTTCACAAGTTAGAATAAAGAAGATGAAGTGTATGTTTTGACTGTAGCTGCCACAGTGAGTTCAGGTGTTCTGACCCTGGCAAAGAAAGACTTTTTTTTTTTTTTTAGGTTTTGAAACCTAAGGAACATGCTGGTAGTTATATTTTTAATTAAAACAATATCTCTCAGAAAGCTCTTCTTTAGTGAACACCTGCTAATAAATGTATAGATTCAAAAACATCACCATTTTGCAACCCCTGTAAAGAAATTTATTTAAGCAAGGATCATCAATGGATGCTAAATTCATTAGGTGAAAGGATGATGGGAAACTGGATATTTCCATGGAATCAAAGTATTGCAGATTACATACTGGTCATTGGGAGTAAAGCACAACTTTATAATGGAAGGATCAAGCTGTCATCACCACAACCCAGTGACTGATCTTGTCAACTTATCATCACTAATAGTGGGGCCACCAAATATTATGTGCCTTCTGTTATGATGCAATATAAAGTATATAGCATCACCTATTAAGTATTCTGTTCTGGCCCAAAACTTAATATGAATTACTTAAAACTTTAGTTCAATGACTTGCAGTCTATAGGAACTATAGGGAATAGGGGAACAAGTTAAAAGATACATTGAGGAAGCACTTGGACAAATCCATAAGGTAGGACATTCTACAGGACAATTAGCTTGGTATCTTCAACAGGGAATGTCATGATAAAATGGGGCAGGAAGCAACCAAAGTCAAGACACGGACCTTAAACAAATCCTATTTTGAACAAATTATCTATAAAAGACATTTTGGGGAAATTGTAGAAATTTGAGTACGAAAATGTGAATTAGGTAATATTAAGGAATTATCAGTTTTGTTGGGTATGATCAAGAAAATGTTCTCTTTTCTAAAGATGTCTTCTGAAGTATTCAGGGATCAAATGTCATGATAACAGTAATTTACTTCAAAATACTTCAAAAAATTAAAGTGAAGCAAAACTGAGAGATAAATCCAAACTCCTACTTAGCACACATATATCTATATATCGTATGTAGGGGGTTCAGTATCTACTTTTTTGTATGTTTGAAAATTTTCATAATAAACAGACTAAAAATTTCCCTTTAATATAAGACATCAGGGTAACAAAAGTCAAACAAATTAAAATTTTAAAAAATATGCTACAACATTAAAAATCTTAAGGGCACAATCTGACAAACATTATTACATACCCCAATGCCTTAAAACAGGTTGTCAAACGACAAAAACACATCTATGTAACCAAATCCTTTCTTTTACTTAATTCTTTGCTTTGTGCATATATTTTAACTTTAGGACTGATAGAAAATAGAGGCAATGTTACTTTTCAACACTACTTTCCTCTTGAAAATGAAAAAAAAAAATTGCAGACAACTGTCAAGAGCCTCTACATCTTAACTTACATTCCTCCAAAATTATCTTTGCCAAGAGATATTAATAGAAAGATGGGATTTGAGCCTGAGTGGTGAGCAGATCCAACTCAACTGAAATGACTGCTGCACCAAACCATGTAAGGCAGAAAATACAGTCAGTGTCTCCAGCACAAATTTGCGTACTCTCTACATGTTGGGAAAAACACTAGGAAAAATGTACGCATGCATGCACTTATGGTTCAATATACTAATAATATGTAGATTTAGGGAATCATTTTGAAAGTTTGGAAAAGTCAAAATGGGCAATGAGGTGAACACTGAAGTTAATAGAAAGTGATAGCTGAAGGGTCAGCTCTTTAGGCTGTTCAACAGAGAAATGTAAGACTGACTAGGTTAGCCTTAGCTGATGCAGACCAAAAAAAAATTGAATCTGGACAATTGGCACAAGCAAGTTTAGCCTCTTTGATGATTTACTTACAATAGAATTTTGTACATTGAATAATCAATAATATTTGCTGGCCTGCATGTCAAGAAAAAGGTTCAAAAGATAGCAAAGTAGTGCTTTTCCAAGCTGTCATATAATTAACCAAGCTAGTTTTTATATTAAAAAGACAAATGCAAAGCTCTGTGAGAAATGTTTATTTATATGGAATTTTACTGAAGACATGAAAGAACCCCAAGAGCTGTAAGATAAAGTAAAAATGAAACTGTAAGACCAAAATTGCACTAAAACCTAATGATTCAAAGTTGCTCACACAAATGTAGTTAGAAATTAACTAGATTTACTAGAACTAACTAAAACTAATTGCAAGAAGACACTAATACGTGTGAAACCATTTTTTTTTTTAAGGAAACTAGGCCCTAGGACACTTCCCCATCTGTAAACTATTCTCAGTATCAACATATTCTGACTGAGGAAGGACATGCTTAAGAACAGTCAACTTAATTTTTTGTTTCAGCTCCTCCTCACACAGGTTTGCAGAACTATGCCTTATCACTAGAAAAGCCAAGCACTTGTTCTGTGGCTTAAAAAGATCTTATCTCATGATTTCCTCCCACCTTCCTTTGATCTTGGGCTGGTGCCCCCAGTCACTCTATCAGAAAAGGCAGCTGGCTCACATCACTGCCGACTTTCCCACAGCTAACCTCTGATCTGAAGGTGTTTGTAGATTCAATGATGAAACATTTATTTTTCCCTCTCAGCAAAACAAACAAAACAACACAGGGGAACAGTTTGACCCAGTAAGAATTTTAAGTAGAACGATGGTCCTTAGATTCGCTGCATGGGACAGAAAGAAAGGGCATTAGGTCAGAAAGCAAGGAAAAAGGAAGGGTCATAGATGGTAGGCAGAAGAGCGAAACAGGTTCCAAATATCAGGGGTAATTTCAAGTGAACTGAGCACACTAAATTGAAAAGGCCTATTTAATGTGCCTTCCAAGTAAAAGTGAGAAAAGAAAACAAGCAAGTCCCCATCTGTGCTGCCCCAGGGCGCCTCGTAGTGAGTTTCACAAATCTAATGAAGTAGTCAGGTTAAAATCCAACCTCAGAGTGGATGTGACATGTGGAGAACAGCTAGGGTTAGAATAGAGAAGCAGGGCGGTTCCTAATGCAGGTGATTATCCATGTGATAATCATTATATTTACAGGCTTTCCATTGTAGATCTGACATCAAAAAATCACAAAGGAGGAGGGATTAAGGAAATAAACAACTGACAGAGGCTTTACTGCTCCCCTGAGAGTGTAGCTCTTTCATTCATGCATGACAGGCAACAAAAGCAAAACCCAACAGGCCAGGAAAGAGTATTTCTGAGAAGGCTGGATTTCACATTAACACTTCTTTCCATTTTGATAACTTTCACTAGTATTCAGTTGCTCAAGCAGGTCACATTTTCAGAAACAGTTCCCATTGTTGTCTATGCTAGAACACAGTATCATTTTTGGTTTACAATGAATGATACTCACATAATATGTCTTTTATGACAACAGAGTCATTTTTTCCTTCCTGGAATTGAGTGTTGTGAATAAAATGACATATAATTAAAGTCTTAGACTCTCATCTATACTGCGCCATTTAGGAATTACAGTAGGCTTGCGGCTTCACCCACCAGGCTAAAATGGTGCTGGTGAAACAACAACGAAGTATGGTTTTTGAATCAAGGTTTAAAAAAAGGCTGTAATGCATGGTTAATAAAAACTATGGAATACTTATTTTAAGAGCTATTTAAAGGGATTAGCAAACCACTATTAAAAAGCACAATCTTCAGGTTATACAGGAAAGAGAAACTCAAGTGCATGTTTGTGTGCAAAAAAGACAACTGTTTCCTTTGTATTCAACAGAGGAGAAAACTATTTCCTCTGCATTCTGTCTGATTACACCTCAGATCTCATTTATAACAGAATTATTTAGAATCAATATTAAACTAAAATAAGACTTGTCCATATTCTTATTTCAATTCCAATCATTATTAGTTTTATAAAAATACAATTAATTTCTGTGTATTGACTTTGTATCCTGAGACCCTGCCAAATTCACTTCTTAGTTCTAGGAGCCCTTTGGAGATTCTTTAGGATTTCCTACATAGACGATTATGTCTTCCGTGAAAAAGATAGTTGTCCACATTCTTATTAACATATTCATACCAAAAGTTACTTTGAGAAGTTAGTGAAAACCTTTATAATAAACAATTCACCTGTCTTTTCTCCAGGGTGACCACTATTACCAGGATAGCTCTCAACCCTTGCCCTCCTGGCTTCCTCCTCTGCAATTCAAGGCATTGAACCCAGTTAGAACTATTACCTGCCTGCTTATGTCACCATGCTGGTTTTTGATCTGAGACATGAGGGGCCTTGGGTATAAGCTGAAATTTCATGTCCTGAGACAGAAAGGGAGAGGGTACAACATAGGGCCAAAGAAAAGTCACTTCTGACTATCCACAGAAAGCAGTTCATCCACCTCAAACAGACTAGTATGTTGCTCCAATGCTAGGAGGAAGCAGAAGATTCTAAGTATATGATGCTCTGGCTCTCACTGGGAGCCCCCATGGTCTTATACAAGTCATGGGAGTCCAGAGCTTTGGGAAAAGCCAAAGGAAAAAGGAGCCATCAGTGAAATAAAGAGTGGCTCTCTGCCTGTTCTGTTTTACTTTGTCTGTTCATCTCTCCATCCAACAAATATTTACCTCCTAAATATGGTTTTAGGCTAACAGATAGCTACATGATGGTATATCTCCCTCTATATATTATATAAAATCCATATCTTCGTATATAAATTTATTTGTGTGTGTGTGTGTAGAGGAAGAGAGACGTCATCCTGTGGCTATCTATAGAGACGGAGAGAAAGGAGAGAGAAATTTATATGCAAACAAATTTATATACAAATAGATGAACTGTTATTTTACATAATACAGATAATACATAATAGATTTTTCCTGGCATATCTAAGAGTTTTCGTCTGTTCCAAAAGTTTAAGGATTCTATACATATATATAAATAAGTCATCAAAACTTCATGCTCATAAGGTGCATCTCATTGTACCTTCAAATAAATCCATTAAAATGAAAATAACTATGTTACCTAATGCATTAAAAATTTCAAGCTGCTATCCTACCCAACTAAAGGGCTTTTGCTAAATATCCTACTTGAAATAAACGGGCAAGCGTTAACTACTCCTAAATGCACAGGAATTCTTTACTGTGCTTGACAAGGCAGCAATGCAAGAGCTCATTTTTCCAAAGCAGGAGAAAAGTTTGGGTTCTCAATTCATGTATGTTTTTCGTTTTGGAAATGTCCCACTAAATATATGAGGTAACCTCATGAGGATAACAACTGTGAACATTTAATTGCCAAAAGACTTTCAATAATGTGACCTAAGAGGGAAGTGATACATAAAAGTATAGCAGTTGCAATGTAGCCTAAATTAACTTTCTTCAAAAACAAACTGCAGCTTCTGCAAATATAAAATCTACCCCAATAGTAAGGCCAGGGATCTGAGATAATTGAGAAGTACTCTCTTTGAGTGGGTTTAAATGCATGATAGTACTGGTTATGAGTACTAGCTAAATGGAAACAGTACAGAGCTTAGAATCAGAAGAACTATACTAAGGTTCCCGTTTCACAGCTTATCTGTTATATAATCTTAAGTAAATCACTCAGTGCATCAGTTTCTTTATCAATAAAATTGGGGCTGACAATACCTATTTCATTGGATAGTTGCTGGGAATAATATATAATATGAAACCGTAGAACAATTTTGCTATGGAATTCAACTTATTGGTAGGATCACAGGACAGTTTAAACAAATGGGTTCAGAGAACCCAGAATATATTCAATGATTTGTCATTTCCGTGGACCATAAGTGTAATAGGCAGCTTCGAAAATATCACCCAATGATCCCTGACTCCTGGTAGTCAAACCCTTGTGCATTCCCCTCCCATTGGGTGTGGGCTGGATCTAGTAACTTGCTTCTAACAAATATAATATGGCAAATGTGATGGGATGTCTTGTTCATCTTCTCTTGCACACATGTGCTTTATGAGCCCTCATTCTGGGGGAAGCAAGCTGCCATCTTGCAACGATGGAGAGGCCCACAGAAAACAACCAGCTAGGCTCTGAGACTTGCCAGTGGCCATGTGAGTGAGCTGGAAGTGGCTCTTCCGCCAGCTGAAGCCAACCCCAGCTGAGCAGTGAGTTGACCCTGATTACAGTCAGGAGAGACCCTGGGTCAGAGACACCAACCTAAGATATGCTAGGATTCCTTTCCCTTAGAAACTGTTAGATAAATGTTTGTTGTTCTAAGTCTCTAAGTTTGGGGGTAATTTTCTATGCAGCAATATTCTTTTAGGCTTGAAGAAGTAAGGAGAGGTTTTTGGCTATTACTGGGCACTAGGATGGGCTACTGCAAAAGAGAGTCAATATTTTCTACTGATTGTGCTAAGCATTTACCTATATTATCTCATTTACTCCTCACAATAACCCTGAGTTACAAACCATTATTATTTCTAGTTTATATAATATTTCCATTTCAGAGAGGTTAAGTCACATGGCCAAATTCAGATAATTTCTCATTTACATTATGTTAATAAAAACTTCAAAGCAAGTATTATCAACAGATCAATCACAGGGTAAGCAAATTCTGGAAAGATAATTTAGATATATGCTACTAATGGTTTGGTATAGCTGATTATGGTTAACCATTTTCTCAACACAGTTTAACTGGGAGATATTATCCTTGGTGTGGAATTCATTATTTTGGCTCAAGTTCAGTTTCAATTTACAATTATTCCAAAGTAATGGTTATGTTACTGAGATCACAGTAAGATTTTAAAGTAGTGCTAGAATACACTGGTGAGAAAAATATTATTAAGTTGAAGTCTGATACCATTATAAGGTTTGCAACAGCTGTAGCAGTGATACACCTTTATGCCATAATGAACTCTTATGATAAAGTACTACCTGTTATATATTTTTCTTTTAATAGCATACATCATAACATAAAGACATGTTGCTTCAGCCTTTAAATATGTCCTCATGCTATTCTCCAAACTAGGAATTATCTTTTCTTTACGCTAGCTACAAAATCACTTAAGTTCTTTTTTATGAGACTGCATCAGTGTTATATTACTTTTAATTTTAAACTATTTTTGATGAGGAAAAGTTTTAATTTGTAAATAAAGTAAACGAAGATGGAGAAAAATCTGCAAGCAAAATATGAGCCTGGGAACCATTTTTTAAAAATAAATTTCGTTTCATGAAAATATCTTTACTGGATTTTCCAGAGAATACAATAAATTCAACTTTTCAGAGACTTTCAACCTATGCACTGACTGTTCTAGTTTGCTAATGCTGCCAGAATGCAAAACACCAGAGACGGATTGGCTTTTACAAAAGGGGGTTTATTTGGTTACACAGTTACAGTCCTAAGGCCATAGATGTCCAAAATGTCATCAGCAATCAGATACCTTCACTGGAGGATAGCCAATGGTGTCCGGGAAACCTCTGTTAGCTGGGAAGGCATGTGGCAGAACAGAAATATTATTTAACATTTATTGATTGCCAAAAACTGGGTGGGGCAATGTATAGCTAGAAAGATAGGCATGACCCCTATCTAATAGGTTTAAATAAAAATTAGATAGACAGTATATAAATTATACCTCAATAAACATAATTTGAAAAAAAAAATTAGGTAGCCAAAACACAGGCTAAAAAAATTAGGTTTTAGTTCACAACAGACTTAACTCTTTCAGAAAGTGATTTAATAGCTGATCAGTGTATTCTAGGAAGAAGAGTTGTTCATTCCCACCTTTAAGCATATTTAATGGTGGTAACTAAAGGAAAACAAACTTAGAAAATTTAAAATTGATTAACTACTGAGGTTAATTTCTTTTTCAGAACAACCAAGTTTTTCAGAAGAAGAGAGAGTAGAGAAATGACAGCATAAGAAAATTCTCAGTGTACTAGTCCTCTTATCAGGCATTTTATTTCCACTTTAATAAGGTAACATGTGCATGGCATAAAGGAGGCAGTCAAAAAATGTCAATTCTTTTCCTTTACCCCATATGATCCTCACAAAAACCCTGTAAAAAAGGTACTATTATTCCCATTCTACAGATGAAGATCTGAAGGTTCTGAGAGATTGAAGTATGTCCAAGACCATATAGCAGGTAATTGGTATCACTGGCATCTAGATCTGCGGCCTTTTAAATGGCCTGTGATAGTCTGCTATTGATGAATTATTTCAGCTTTTATAGGTATGAAAAACTCTATTTTCCTATTGTTTTTTGAAAGATATTTTCACTGGGTATAGAATTCCAGGTTGACAATTTTTTTTCTTTCAGTATTTTAAAGATGTTGCTCAAGTCTAGCTTGCACTGTTTCCTACGACAAGCCTGCTCTCATTCTTCAGCTTGTTCCTCTGTATGTAATATGTCTTTTAAGATAAACAAAATGTAATACATCTTTGGATAGGCCTTATTTCCTTCATTCATTGGCAAAAAATTTAAAAACCAAATCACTTACATTAATAAAAAGACAGTAAAAGGCAGGCTAGGTAACCAATTCTACGAGTTTAGATACATGTTTACAGAGGATCATGAGAAAGACTTGGCTGACCAGCACTTGTGATGGGACAAGAAGAGGTTCTGGGATGAGAAAACCTCAGATAGGGAAAGATCAGCCTCCTTGTTAAGTGACTTTCTAATAATTCCTTAACTCTAAATTCAAATATGCACCAATGTCCTTTACATTTTCTGTATTCTATGAACTTTCCCAAGATGTCAGGTTGTGATAATCATTGTTGCTATGAATCCCATTTTCTAGAGGCACTGTGACAACCCTAACTGATACTAGTTTGGAATTTCTGCAGAATTAACTTTCTTATAAAATATGGTAAAAACGAAAACAAAATGAAACAAACAAACAAGAAAAAAACAAAAAGGAAAGCAAGTAATATACAAAACATATAAATGGACAAGAACATGGGGTACAATTTTTTTTTAATATTCTGTGAGTAATGTGGCATAAGATGTGGTCAAGTGTTACTGATTTTAAAGACAGCACAAGTTTCTAGTTGTTTTTATTCTAACTGTAGAGTCCAGTTGCAAAGCTCTCCTATTCTTTGGGTCTCTTTGCTTTTGAGGGAGAAGAGGGAATAAAATTGGAAGTCCCAGTAACATTTAGAGTCCAAAATACTAGTGGATTAAATAAAAAAGGACTAAGGACTACTTTGTACTTATTACCATAACAAAATATAGTAAAAAACAGAGAAGCATCTAATCTCCTACCTTTAGTGAGATATAAAGGTAATTCCCCCCTCCACATCAGAGTTTTTACATATGGATATGTATATAACATATTCCATCCAAAAATCACCAACAACCAGTATTTTTTCTTCCTTTTTGCCAGGTGATTCAGAGTAATTATGCACAAAATGTATTCCAATAGTGTTGTCTTTGAAATGATTCCAATGCACAGAAACTTAGAAGTTTCACAATGGCATGTGGGATGTAACAAGGACAGCCATGGAAGTGACAATCAACATAAGTATCTTAAAGAATAAAAACTACAAAGTCAGAGGAAAAATCCTAATGTGCATGAAAAAGAAATAGGGCAAATGTACAAGTCAGGAGAAAGAAAGATAGAAAAGAAAGAAAGAAAGAGAAAGAAAGAAAGACAGAAAGAAAGAAAGAAAGAAAATATATATTTACTATATAGTAAATAAAGGCATGATTCACTTAGCCTTGCTGTATGAAAATATGTTTGAAGAGATACTGAATACTACTGAAAAGCTCACATTGCACTTGAAACTGAAACGGAAGCCAATCTATTTTGTATTTAGTCTACAAAATAGAATCAATAAATACGTCTATTTTTCTGCCTCACATTTAGTCAGAATTTGAATTAACACATTATCCAACTTTACTGCTTGTTTGTAGCATTCTGTAGTCTCCATGACAAAGGAATTGAAGGTAATACAGCACAGAGGCAGTTACAAAGTATCAAAACAAGTTTTTTTTTTTTTTTTTTTAAGAGAAGTTGTGAGTTTACAAAACAATCATGCATAAAATACAGGATTCATGTACCACCCCACCACCAACATCTTGCATTGGTGTGGAACATTTATTACTATTAAGGATAGCACTTTTAAAAATAACTGTAATTTTTTTTAACAGCAGTTACCTTTGTTACAATTGATGAAAGATTATTAAAATAGTTCTATCTTCCATCCATTATTTATATTAGGTGTATTTTTTTCTCATATGCTACTCTATTAATACCACTTGTAATAGTATCATACATTCTATAATCCATGAAACAACATTCTTTTACTTGTACTATTAACTGCAGTCCATCAACTATACTAGAGTTCACTGTGTTGCACAATCCTAGGTTTTATCTTTTAATTTTTATTTTAATATATACATTCTAAAGTTTCCTCTTCTAACCACATTCATCTATATAGTTTAGGGCTGTTGATTACACTCACAATAATGTGCCACCGTTACTACCATCCATTTTCAAACACTTACCATCAGCCAAAATAGAAGTTTTGTACAAGTTAAGCATAAACTCCTCATTCTCTAGCCTCAATCTATCTTCTGGTAACTTATATTCTAGATTCTAACTATATGAACTTGCTTATTATAATTAATTTATAATAGTGAGATCATACAATATCTGTCTTTTGTATCTGGCTTATTTCACACCCTGTTAAGTGAATGTCCTCAAGGTTCATCCATGTTGTCACATGCATCAGGACTTCACTCCTTCTTACAGCTAAAAAATAGTCCATCATATGTATATACCACATTTTGTTTATCCATTAATTGGCTGACAGGCACTTGGGTTGCTTCCAATTTTTGGCAATTGTGAATAATGCCGCTATGAATATTGGTGTGCAAATGTCTGTTCAAGTCCCTGCTTTCACTTCTGGGTATATGCCTAGTAGCAGGATTGCCGGATCATATGACAGTTATATACTGAGCCTCCTGAGGAACTGCCAAACTGTCTTCCACACTGACTGTACATTTTACGTTCCCACCAACAATGAATGAGTGTTCCTATTTCTCCACATCCTCTCCAACACTTGTAGTTTTCAGTTTTTAATTTTTTTCATAGTGGCCATTCTAGTAGGTGTAAAATGATTATCTCATTGTGGTTGTGATTTGCATTTCCCTAAAAGTTACTGATGCTGAACATCTTTTCATATACTTTTTAGCCATTTGCATTTCCTCTTTGGAAAAATGCCTATTCACGTCTTTTGCTTATTTTTAAATTGGGCTGTTTGTCTTTTTGTTGTTGAGTTGTAGGATTTCTTTATATATTCTGGATATTTGACTCATCAGATATGTGGTTTCCAAATATTTTTGCCCACTGGGTAGTTGCCTTTTCACTTTCTTGACAAAGTTCTTTGAAGCACAAAAGTTTTTAATTTTGAGGAGGTCCATTTATCTACTTTTTATTTCATTTCTTGTGCTTTGGGTGTAAAGTCTAAGAAACCATTGCCACAAGATCTTGAAGATGCTTCCTTACATTTTCTTCTAGGAGTTTTATGGTCCTGGTTTTTATATTTAGGTCTTTGATCCATTTTGAGTTAATTTTGTATAAGGTGTGAGATAGTACCTCTTTTTTGCATATGGTTGTCCAGTTCTCCCAGCACCATTTGTTGAAGAGACAGTTCTTTCCCAGTTGAGTGTACTTGACAGCCTTGTCAAATATCAATTGGCCATAGATGTGAGGGTCTATTTCTGAACTCTCAATTTGATTCCATTGGTCAATATATCTATCTTTAAGTCAGTGCCATGCTGTTTGGACCACCGTAGCTTTGCAATATGTTTTAAAGTCAGGAAGTGTGAGTCCTCCCACTTTGTTCTTTTCTTTCAAGAGGTTTTTGGCCTTTTGGGGCCCCTTACTCTTCCAAATAAATTTGATAATTGGTTTTTCCATTTCTTCAAAGTAGGCTGTTAGAATTTTGATTGGGATTGCACTGATTCTATAAATCAATTTGGGTAGAATTGACATCTTAATGGTATTTAGTCTTCCAGTTCATGAACACAGAATGTCCTTCCATTTACTTAGGTCTTTTTTCTTTCTTTTACCAATATCTTGCAGTTTTTTTTGTGTAAAAGTACTATATATCCTTAGTTAAATTTATTCCTAGGTATTTGATTCTTTTCATTGCCATTCTAAATGGATTTTTTTTTCTTGATTTCCTCCTCATATTGCTCATTGCTAGCAAATAGAAACACCACTGATATTTGCATGTTGATGCTTTATTCCTCCACTTTGCTGAACTTGTTTATTAGCTCCAATAGGTTTGCTGTAGATTTTTTGGGACTTTCTATATATAGGATCATGCCATCTGCAAATAGGAAAACTTCTACTTCTTCCTTTCCAATCTGGATGCCTTATGTTTCTTTTTTTGTCTAACTGCTCTAGTTAGAATTTCTCTTACAAAGCTGAGTAACAGTGGTGATAGTGGGCTTCCTTGTCTTGTTCCCAATCATAGAGGGAAAGCTTTCAGTCTTTCACCATTAAGTATGATGTTAGCTGAGAGTTTTTCATACAGGCCCTTTATCATGTTGAGGAAGTTTCCTTCTATTCCTCTTTCAAAGGGCATTTATGAGGAACGATGCTGGATTTTGTCAGATGCCTTTTCTGCATCAAGATCATCATGTGGTTTTCCTTTGATTTGATAATATGCTGTATGAATTTAATTGATTTTCTTGTGTTGAACCACCCTTGCAAACTTGGGATAAAACCCACTCGATCATCATGTATTACTCTTTAATGTGTTGTTGGATTCAATTTGCAAACATTTTATTGAGGATTTTTGCATCTATATTCATGAGAGAAATTGGTCAGCAATTTTCTTTTCTTGTAGTATCTTTATCTGGCCTTGGTATTAGGGTGATACTGGCATCATAGAATGAGTTAGGTAGTGTCCCCTCCTCTTTAATTTTTTGGAAGTTTGAGCAGTATTGCTATTAATTCTTCTCTGAATGATTGATAGCATTCACCTGTGAAGCCATCTGGTCCTGGGCTTTTCTTTGCTGAGAAGTTTTTCAGGACTGATTCATGACTTTTACTTGTAATTGCTGTTGAGGTCTTCTGTTTCTTATAGAGTCAGTGTAGGTTGTTTGTGTGTCTCTAGGAATTTGTCTATTTCATCTAAGTTGTCTAATTTGTTGGCATATGTTGTTCATAGTATCCTCTCATGATCCTTTTTATTTCTGTAGTGTCAGTAGTAGTGTCCCCTTCTCATTTCTGATTTTATTTATTTGCATCTTCTCTCTTTTTGTCTTTATCAGTGTAGCTAAGAGTTTGTCAATATTATTGCTAGTCTCATAGAACCAACTTTTTGTTTTGCTAATTCTCCTATTGCTTTTGTGTTCTTAATTTGAACTAGTATCAGTAGAGATGGTTTTACGTGTAGTATCTTGTTAGGTTATCAAGTCTACATCTGTAAAAGCTGGAGGCTGAGATAATCACCATGCAATGCAAATCTCCATCCTCTTGCATTGATTTTGACTGTAAAACAATGAAACACTACATTACTTCATACAGCTGGTAAGCTTCTGGTTCTTGGCATGTGGCTATTCTGGAGGGTGAGTTAGCATCCTGCAGTTAAAAGTATGGCTATTTTGTCATGTTGCCTCCTGAAGCCAAGGAACTCCATTTACTAGTGATTTGGGTAGCAGATTCTTTACAAATTCTGCATGATCACATGCATGTGCTATAGATGCTGGTAATCATTAATCTCTTCTGATTGTAACTCAAGCAGCTAGTCACATTCTCTGGCACAAATACAATTCTCCCTTCACAACTCACAAGAAAGAAAAATTTCCACTCAAAGCCTCCAGAAGAAGAGGTCCCAAAGATTCCTTTTCAATCACTCCTTGATTACTCGATGAGATGTCTGATTTCTGTACATCATCATCAGTTGCCAATTTCTGTTGTTCCATTCTATTCATTAGCTATATTTGACTGTCTTTTTCAAAATCTTGCATTTGTCTGGTTTTACATTCAAGCTGTCAATGTCACTGATGTTGACAGACATTAACTCAGCTAGCTCTTCCAAATATTTACTTTCTTGCTCATGGCACCTCTTTTCAGTGCTTGATGCTACTGTGTCACAGGGTGATCATTTTCTATATGTGAATCTGGGTTAGCAGGGTCAGGTGAACTGTCTCCAAGGCCACTCACGTTGAAAAACTTCACACCTGGGAGACTTCCTTCTTATAATGAGTCTTTAAGACAGATACGGTCAAATCTTCTGCTCCAGAGGGTAGCCTCCAGGGAAATGGAGTAACATGTTTTCTAGAGATGGCTCTTGTCTTTTCACCCTCACTTCATTTAAGGCCAATTATACAAGCTACTCATTTATTTCTAAACCACTAAGAGCAGCATTTAGTGATGTCTTAGAAGATTACTTCATTCTCTGATTAGCAGGGAATCTCAGAATTAGATATTCTAAATGTTGGTGCCTTCATTTAGAAGCAGATTCCTACAGTGATCTTGGCTGATGGTCCTTGATTTTATCTTCAGAACCAGTTCCAGATACATTTCGCTAGTATGGCTATATCAGCCAGCCACTGCAAGGCCATCGTCACAGCTCTTCGGCCCCTCATTCAGAGCAGGTGCCCCCCATCTCCCCGCCAGGGGATGCAGAACAATTCTGACATGGGCACCGCTCCAGGGAGCAGGAGAAAGGAGGGCTGGCCTTGGTCCAGCTGTCTGTGGAGAGGGCTCAGCGAATTGAGTCAGTCTCTTGCTCTCCTGGCCTGAAGAACAGGCATTTCAACCCCTCTCTATGGCTGCCATGTTCTCCTTCTCCTACTCTTTGGCCACCATCACTGCCACTCCCTGCTCGCAGCCCTGCCCCACTGACATTTTTAGGGTATTGAATATTATAAAAACTGGGTTAACAGATGGCATGTGGTATTATTTTTCTTAAAAGCAACGTTGATCGATTGTACACAGTATTACAAGTTGGCTCCCACCTACACCCATCTCAGGAACTATTTTCTCATGAACTTTTTGAAAAGGATTTTATCTTTTTTTTCCTAGGGAAGGATGATTTTGTACAGCATAAAATATAAAAATATTTATTTTAACAAAAAGAACACTTGATTTCCCTCTGAGGTTTAAGCTCAGCTCTCCTCCAAATTTCTTTCTATCTTCAATCACTCCATTTCCTGAATATTTTCCCTCCTTTAGATCTTTGGTCAAGTACTCCCCACCTTGCTCCAGCACATTCAGGCTCTTTTTTTTGGCTCTATCAAGTCCACAGGCTAATTTAATAGGTGAAAATGAGACTTTACTTATGTTTTAAATTTCCATTTCTTTGACTACCTGTGAGTGTGAATCTCCCGACCCACTCCTAGAAATTCTCCTCTCCACTTTTCTGTTACATATCTTCTTTCTCCTTCTCTCACCTTTCTGTTGCTTAAATCTCTCTTCTGCTAAACTCCCTAAAAGTAGTCTTCCTACTTCCCATTTCTCATTTTTCAACCTTCCAATCTTTTCTCTCTTTACACTTTTTGGGTAATTTCCCGTATTCCGTTCATTCAAAATCATCAGCGGATATCCTGCCAATACCTTACTTGCACATCCTGGGTCTCTTTGGCACTTTCTTTCTCTTTGCATCTGACAGCTTCCAAGTTCTGCCAAGTTGGTTTTATAGGAATCAAGGCCTATAATATCTATACTCTTGTTTCCATTCCTTCTGACACACACTTAGATCTTCTTACCCAGATTACTGCTGTAGTCTCTTAATCAGTCTCTGGTACAGAATGAATGCATTCTTGTACACCTTGTACACCCACCTTCCCAAATACCAATTGTGATTAGCCTTTGCTCAAAAAGCTATCTACTTGTTCATTATTAAAATCCCAGTTCTATAGCCTAACTTTCAAAGGTCTTCCATAATATGTCCCTAATTTTTCTTCCTAACCTCATCTTTTACTATTTCCTCACACATCTATCAGAAGCCACTCAAACTAGAATAACTGCGATTCTCTGAACATGCCCTAGACTTTTCAGCCTACATTTACCTTGCACATGTAGGCTCTAAATTAATTAGAATACTTCATCCACCTTTGTCAAAACCCAGCCATCCCTCCAGGGTTAGTTCAACCGTCTTCTGCTTAATGGAAGCCTTCTTGAATTGTTCATGGTCTCCTCTTCTTCTGTCTCCAGAAGCAGATTTCTGCATTCCAGAAGAATTTTGCTTAGTTTGTAAAGGCTTTCTTGTGCAATTATGCACAGCCAGAAACACAGTTATTTCAGATAGTTTATATACACTAGTTTATAAATTCTTAAGCAGAAACACTTTTTCACTTTGTATCCTCACAGCATCTAACATACTGCTCTGCACAGAATAGATTATAAATTCTTGTTGCTTTACCAAATAATAAGCACAAAGCACTCACCTACAATAGAAAAGAAGACAGGAGAAACCCTTAAATATCTAGGCATTAGATTTACTTGATTTCTTGTGGCTCCTAGTTTATTTTTTGGATAAAAAATAGGTTCTTCTATTATACTATTTATCATACTTCATTATAATTTATTTACATAGTTTGTTTTCTCCATGTAAATAAAGCTTGAGAACAAGTTTTGTTTCATATACTAGAACTGTGCCTCATATACAGAATGAACTAAATAAATGTGTAGTGTAATGAATTATGGTGATTAATTTAATAGACTCTTTATAGAAAAACATAAAAGATCATTCTACCAATGTGCACTGAGATTTTCAGGAATGGGATCTAATATGTGACTAAAAACTTGGGAAAATGCTGGTCTGATGTGTTCTTTAATAGTACTTGTATTTATGCAATCTGTACTTTGAACCATCCCTGCAGTTGTCCTACTATGGGAAATTATCCTACCAGATTTTCATATTTGTCAAATTTACAAAAGTCACACAAATATCCAGGGAAATAATTTTTCTTGTAATAATATTTTATTCAGAATTATTATAATTATATTCTCAAATATGTATGCAGTCCAGACATCACTAGCAAATACTTGTTACCAATGAGGATATAAAGCACAATGACAAAGATAAGTGCCAAAAGGTTTACTATAGAAGTAGCAAGAGTAGCCAAAACAAAACAAAATAAACAACCCCAAAACAAGAACCATAAAACAACATTCTACCTACAGATGAAATAACAGGGGTAAATAGTAAGTCCAGACCCAGTTTGAGCACTTGGTAAGTTATCATCAAAGAACAATTTTATGACAAGCTACTCTTTTAGTTTGCTGACACACAATATCATTAGAAAATGTATAGCAAGTGGAATAGAAACTTAAATCTAAATGAGATTATAGCCAGCAATAACATGCTGTGCTACACTTCCACAACTTTAAAATGGCAATTTTTTTTTGTTCTAGCAGACACTATTAAATGCCACTGTAATTGATGTCACTTTTTACTGCCAGTGCACACATCCTTATAGACACCACCACATGTGTAGCTCAAAATGCACTGCTAAATTTTCTTATTTCAAAAGAAGAGACTACCACATAGTAAGTTTATATAAACAAGGCCCAAGAACAAGATCTGATTCAGATAGTGAACCTTTTGGAAATAGAAGCTAAGAGCTTTTATGGTAACTATCTTAAAAAGCTTGTTGTGAAACAAATGATGTGAGTTACAACTTTAACATAAACTCTACCTCACAAATAAGCAAAGTCAATTCTTGATTGACCAGAGCAGATTAGAGATGGTTAGGAAACAACAGGGGTCTGAGGTGTGCTCATCAACCTAGCAGAGCCTGGTAATTAGGCAGTATTGGATTAGCAGGAAGAGGGCTGAAGGAAAGGAGCTTGGATTTAGAACTGGGTTGCTGTCAGGGAGTGACCCAGGCCCCCCCTCTCACTTCAAACAGAAGAACTCACTGTAACTTTACCATGGTTAGCATTCCCCTGCACAGCCAATAGTTAGCAGCAGTTTTGTTATACAACTTATGAGTTATCAGTCACATCTCTCTCTCCTCTCCTACCTTCACATTATCTCCTGCTAATCAATAAGGCAACAATAATCTATTTTTCCTTTTCCTGAAAGGGTGGGTAAGGAAAGTCAGGAGTCTCAAAAAAGCAAAGATTATTCTTGAGAAGAAAACTATAAACCACGTATATACGAGAATGCCAACAGTTTCAAGGTCTGTTCTATCTAAGGTTTTCAGGAGCATCCTAAATCACAGTGTGTATTATCAAACACAGCTTCTGCTAACATAGCAGCCATAGACAATGGCTGATTAGTGAATTGTGTAAGAAGAAAAACATGCATCCTCATTAGAATCACCGAAGTAAAATATATATGCTGCATATTCTACAGATATTGAACAAAATTGTGAGATTTGGCAACTGGGGTAGATTCAAAGCAGATGCTTAATAGTCGATGAATAGCTCCAGTATCCATGTGGGCACTGTGGTAATGTTAGACAGTATTTAGTAGTATTTCGGACTTGTAGGGCTTCTCTTGGTTGTGATAACCTGGCCAGATCTTCTTATCATTTACAGTGGGAGTAAATGTAGGTTAGAAATAACTCTTCCAGATGCTTCAAAAATTTTAACCAAACAATTAACATATTAGATCCCATTTATTACTACAGTTAAATGGTACTTTGCTGGACTCAACTGATTAAACAGAAATAGGGTAAAAGGAATAAAGATGAAAGCAAAAATAAATCAGCAAAAATAAGTCAGAATACAGTAGTTTGCCCTGTAACTAAAAGGAAAGAGAACAAAAGAAAAGGCTTTATGGCAGAAATGGGATATGAGGTAAATCTAGAAAAAGGGTAAAACTGTAGGTGAAGTTGCATAAAAGGAAGAATAAAGAGGTATGTAATTGTGCAAGGCAAGCCCTAAGAATAGCAAGTGGTCCAATTTGGCTGGATCATAATAAGAGTAGGGAGCAGAGGGCACTAAGATTTGAAAGTTAGATTTAGCCTGTAATGAGTTAAGAGACTGGATTTAATTCATTTAACCATGTTGTAGGCTGATGAAAAGGGCAAGAGACATTAAGGTATTTGAGCAGTTAAGTGACCTAATTAGAACTAGACTTTAGAAAGATTAATTTATTTAGCAGCAGTATGCAGACTAGATGTAAAAGGGAGGATGGGTGGTGAAGATTATTAGATGGTGTATCAGAAAGTAGATGATAAACACAAGATATTTTAATTGAAATAGGCAAGGACAGAAATGACAAGTTCTAGGATACTAAGCAGTATAATGAATTTTAGGTAAACAACTTGCTTTTCAGGTTTCATAAGATAATGGTAGAAAAAGAAAGAGTCCTGGACTTGGAATCCAGAAACCCTTTCTTTGTTACTAATCTCTAATGTGACTTTGGGCAACATACAAATTATCTTCCTCAGATTCCTCATCTCTACATCGGGAGGCTTATAACATAGTCTAAAGCCCTTATTCTAAAATTCAATGATCATAAAAATGATTTTTGAGAGGTCCCTAAAAACCACAGACAGACTACTTATGAGGGTCCCTTAAGCAAAAAATACAAAGACTCTATTAAAAAAAATGATTGGCCTAAATCAGTGAGCATTTTCCACTGCTTCAAAATACAAAAAACTTTTCTCCTTATTCCTTAAAACTAAGTCTTGAAAAGAAAAACAAATTGTACAATATAGTACTTGGAAAATGTGACTCATCACTGGTGTTAAAACCCACATTTAATACTTATGTTTCAGTTTCAAACTACTGCTGAATCTTGTCAGGTTTAAACACAAATTCAAAATAAAGTTTTGATTTTATAAATGGCATTTAAATGTACTCAGAACTAGAAATATGAACCATCTAACAGAGTAGTAATTGTGGTTAAAATGAAAAGAAAGAAAAAATAAAGACATGAGGTCAGAGGTGAAGGAGAGGAAGAATATAGAATAGGCCAAATACCAATTTCTTTTTTTGAACTAAAAGTAATGATTCTGTGGCTAAAGTCAGCAGGTAAATGCTTAGAAATTTACCTCTGTATTATGCATTTTCTTACTTGATAAGATTTTGAATTCATTCTATAATAAAAGATGAGACACCTGTCATTTAAGAGGCAAAAAATATTTCAGTAGAACTTTGTGCCAAGTTCTTAAGGATTTTTGGAACATATGGAAATATGCACCATGTAACTGAAAATAACAATTTGGCTTTTATTCCCCTACCAATTTGGATTTTATTTAACTGTCTCTTAAAATTTTTACTCCATTTTAATTCTTAATCATATTCATTAATCTGAAAAAAAGACAAGTGAGTTCTTATTACATTGTTCTCCTTCATAAAATACGATACATGCTTTTTTCCTGATCTGGCCACTTTGTTTAAAAATCACCAGTTATCACAGGTAGCAATCTTGAATTGTTAAAATCTTTAACTCCCTTATTCTGTTGTTAGGGGGCTAGTGTGCAATATTGTTTCATTAACTCAATTAAGTACATGTTAAGGATTGAGTATGTTTCAGAAGCACTAATGGAGCTAGGATTAATTGTTAAGACTTGTGATTTGATTTCTATATTCCAACCCCCTCTTTCTGAACACTTTTAACTTTCACCCAATATTCTGGCTCATAGGGCTTTAAAACCATCCTTCAAATAACTTAGGGCTCCATAAGCTCTAGATCTCTGTTTTCTCCATCTTATCAATCCTTAACAATTTTCTCACTTTCTGAGGGCCATCAGGCACAGAACTGGGAGGAAAAGAGTAAAAAGTAGATCTGGAGGAGCCAAGATAAAATAATCAACTTAGGAAGCTAGAGCCAAGTTAGATCATGCTCAGGACAGCCACTGAATGATAAGTGCTCACTTGGTTTAACAGTGGGCATCTTAGCATGGCCAATGTGGACAGTAGATGGGTAAGGACATTCTCTGGATCTCTGGGTGAGATCCCTGGGGAGGTAAACAAAAGCACCCAAAAATGACATATTTAATTTACTGGGAAAGAGATTTAAAATTGGATTTCATTTAGTTTAAGGAAAATAAGGTAAAGTGACTTTTTTTCCTTTTTGCATATGTAAGATTAAGGAGGAAGGACACAACAAACGTAAAAATAAGTTTATGTCCAATGCAAAATAACATGCATATCACCAAGTGCATGACAGCATAGTATATACTGATAAATATACACCAAAATGGTGAAAAAGTCAAAGAGTTTTCAAAAATGGAATAGTGTGCTGGTTTGAATGTATTATGTCCCCCAGAAAAAGCCATAATCTTTGATGCCATTTTGTGAGGCAGACATATATTAGTGGGGATTAAGTTGGAACGTTTCGATTAGGTTGTTTGCATGGAAATGTGCCCCAACCAACTGTGGGTGACGACTTTAATTGGATAATTTCCATGGAGGTGTTACTCACCCATTCAGGGTGGGTCTAAATTAAATCACTGGAGCCATATAAATGAGCTGACAAACAGAAGGAACTCAGTGCAGCTGAGAGTGACATTTTGAAGAGGAGTACAGCCAAGAAGGACACTTTGAAGAAAGCACAGGAGCTGCAGATGAGAGACATTTTGAAGATAGCCGTTGGAAGCAGACTCTTGCTACGGAGGAGCTAAGAGAGGACAAATGCCCCAAGAGCAACTGAGAGTGACATTTTGAAGAGGAGCTGTGGCCTAGAGAGGAACGTCCTGGGAGAAAGTCATTTTGAAACCAGAACTTCGGAGCAGACACCAGCCACATGCCTTCCCAGCTAACAGAGGTTTTCCGGACACCATCGGCTATCCTTCAGTGAAAGTACACTTTATGGCCTTAAAACTGTAACTGTGTAACCAAATAAACCCCCTTTTATAAAAGCCAATCCATCTCTGGTGTTTTGCATTCTGGCAGCATTAGCAAACTAGAACAAATAGGATTAGTCAGGAAAAGTTTATTAGAGAAAAAGGATTCCTGTGTTAAATGCTGAAAGGGCATTCTGGAAAGAAAAATAGAGTAAATGCATAAAAACAAACTTATGAGATGCTAAGAAACTCACAGGATTGGGGTTCATGGGCCAAAGAGAACATTAGTTTTCCTGGGCTTGAGAAAGCTTTCAGGTTTTGCAAATTAAAGGTAGAATGTAATAGAATATTTTCTTTTTTCAAGAGGCATTCCTCCAAACCTTTATTATTATTTAATTAGAGAACTTGTGGGTTTACAGAACAAAACAATCATGCACAAAATACAGAATTCCCACATACCACTCTACTATTAACACCTTTCATTGGTGTGGTACATTTGTTACAACTGATGAAAGTGTATTTTAAAAACAGTATTATTAAGTATAATCCATGGTTTAATCGAGGGTTCACGGTTTGTGCTGTGCAGTTCCATGGATTTTTAAAAAAATTATTTTATTCTAGTAACATATATACAACCTAAAATTTCCCTTTCAAATCACATTCAAAGATATAATTCAGTGCTGTTAATTATGTTCACTACGTTGTGCTACCATCACTATCATCCAGTACCAAAATTTTTCCATCATTCCAAATAGACACTGTACATTTTAAGCCTTAACTCACTATTCACTACCCCCACTGCATCGCTTGGTAACCTCTCTTCTAGATTCTGACTCTGTGAGTTTGCTTATTTTAATTACTTCATTTCAATGAGATCATACAAAAGTTGTCATTTTGTGTCTGGCTTATCTCCCTCAACATGATGCCTTTCAAGTTTCATCCATGTTGTAGCATGTATCAGAACTTCATTCCTTTTTACAGCTGAATAATATTCCATTGTGTTTATATACCTCATTTTGTTTATCCACTCATCAGTTCATAAGTAGTTGGGTTGCTTCCATCTTTTGGCAGTTGTGAGGAGCTGCTATGAACATCAATGTACAAGTATTTGTTCAAGTGTCTGCTTTCAGTTCTTTTGGGTATATATCTAGAAGTTGGATTGCTGGGTCATGTGGTAAATCTGTATTTAACTTTCTGAGGAACTGCCAAACAGTCTTCCACAGCCAGCAGCTGCACCATTTTACATTGCCAAACAGCAATGAATGAGTGTTCCTGTTTCTCTTCATCCTCCACAACACTTCTAATCTTCCATTTCACAAAACAGTAGTCATTTTAGTGGGTGAGAAATGGTATCCCATTGCAGATTCTATTTGCATTTCCCTAGTGAATGATTTGAACATTCTGTCATGTGCTGATTTTTTTTTTCCACTTCAACATTATCGGTTACATTTTATTTTAATTTTTAAAATGCATTTCTCGGTGTACATTTAATTACCAAAGAAATCAATTTTGTACTCTACAGTACTTGGGATTCTCCAAAAATTCTCAGGTGAATTGATCTGTGTGTCATGTGCTTTTAATTTTTTTTTAACACAGTTTTTTTATTGTGAACTTTAACATATATACATAACCAGTAACTTTCAAAGTACAATTTAATAAGTAGCTAGAGAGCAAATTTCAAAGAATGTCATGGATCACGGTTCCACAACTTTAGCCATTTCCATTACTGTAAAATATAAAATACATACAGAAAGGTGTTAACTTTCTTTGTGCAACTCAACAAGCAGTTACATAGGTAATTTCAAAAATTGTTATGGGTTACAGTTTTACAGTTTCAGTTCTTTCCTTATTATGAGATATAAGGTATATACAGAAAGGTGAAGACTTGCAAAACAAAATTCAATAAGCAGCTATAGAACAAATTTCAAAGAATATTATAGGTTACAGTTTCACCATGTCATTGACCTCCTTCCTGCTATTCCAACACCCCAGCATCTAAAAAAATGTATATTTATATAAAATTTCGGTATTCACAGACGTTTGTTAAATCTTATCTTGTTTGTTGCTACCCCTTCTGCTCACTTAATCTCTTTTTCCATCTTTAGGGGTGTCTAGACAGTGAGCACCCTAACGTGTTCATATTGAAAGGGGACTGTCATGTGCTTTTGGTCATTTGTATATCATCTTTGGAGAAATGTCTACTCAAGTCTTTTGTCCATTTTTTAATTGAGCTGTTTGTCTTTTTGTTGTTGAGTTGAAGGATTTCTTCATGTATTCTGGATATTAAATGCTTAATGGAAATGTGGTTACCAAATATTGTTTCCCATTGTGTAGGCTGTCATTTTGCTTTCATGATAAAGTTCTTCAATGCACAAAAATATTTAATTTTGATGAGGTCCCATTTATCTATTTTTTCCTTCATTGCTTGTGCTTCGGGTATAAAGTCTAAGAAACCCATGCCTAATACAAGGTCCTAAAAATTCTTCCCTATGTCTTCTTCTAGGAGTTTTACAGTTCTGGCTCTCATATTTAGGTCTTCATTCCATTATGAATGGATGTTTGCAGATAGTATGAGATAGTGATCCACCTTCATTCTTTTGCAAATGTGTTGAAGAGACTGTTCTTTCCCAAGTGAGTGGTCTTCGCCCTCTTGCCAAAAATCAGTTGGTAATATTTGTAAGGGTTCATTTCTGAGCTCCCAATTCAATTCTACTGGTCTATATGTTTGTCCTTGTGGCAGTACCATTATTCTTTGATTACTGTAGCTTTGTAGTAAGTTTTAAGATTGGGAAGCAGAAGCCTTCAAACTTGGTTCTTCTATTTCAAGATGACTTTGGCTATTCAAGAATCCTTACCCTTCTATATGAATTTGATGAATGGCTTTTCCATTTCTGTCAAGGTTGTTGGAATTCTGATTGGGATTGCATTGAATCTGTAAATTGCTTTTGGTAGAAATGACATCTTAACAATATTTAGTCTTCCAGTCCATGAAAACACAATGCTCTTCCATTTATTTAGGTCTTTTCTCATTTCTTTTAGCAATGTTTTGTAGTTTTCCATGTACAAGTCCTTTATACCCTAGATTAGATTTACTTCTAGATACTGATTCCTTTAGTTGCTATTGTATATGGATTTTTTTAAAAAAAATTCTTCCCCTGAGAGTGCATTACTGGTATATAGAAACACTACTTATTTGGGGATGTTGATCTTGTACCCAGCTTACTTTGCTGAATTCATTTGTTAGCTCTAGGAGCTTTGTTGTAGATTTTCAGGATTTTCTGTATACTGGATCATGTCACCTGAAAATAGGGAAAGTTTTACTTCTTCCTTTCCAATTTGGGTTTCTTTTTTTCTTTCTCTTGTCTAATTGCTCTGGCTAGAATTTCCTGCACAATGTTGAATAACTGTGATGACAATGGATATCCTGGTCTTGTTCTTGATCTTAGATGGAAAATTTTCAGTCTTTCTCAATTAAGTATGATGTTAGCTGTGTCAAGTATCCCCTTAATCATGTTAAGGAAGTTTCCTTCTATTCCTAGTTTTCTAAATGTTTTTATCTAAAAGCAGTGCTGGGGTGGATGAGAGAGGTGTGGGAGGTGTGGGACAATGAGTCCCAAGTTGTGTGGCAATTTGGGTAGCAGGCTCTAGACCTCTCGGACTTCCTAGGCCTATGGGCCCTGCTCTCTGAAGAGCTGCTGAAAGTCAAGTCGGGGATGAGTGAATCGCGCCACACATGGCAGGAGCAACACTGGGAGCTGAAAAGTGCCAGGACTTGTGTTCAACATGGGGATTGGGCAGCACACTTTGGAAAATCCTAATTGTTAACAGCATTATTGGTAAGGCTGCCTAAAGACCAACTGATGTGGTCCTGGAAGTTGGACCTGGAACTGGCAAAATGACTGCGAAGGTGTTAGAAAAGGGAAAAAAATGTTGTTCAGCTAGTAGCTGAACTTCACAAAAGAGTTCAGGGCACACCTCTGGCCAGCAAACTTCAAGTAATGGTAGGTGATGTGTTGAAATCAGATTTGCCATTTTTTGATGCTTGTGTGGCAAAGCTTATCAGATCTTTTCTTTTGTCCTCAAGCTGTTGCTGCACCAACTTTTTCAGATATGCCATATTCATGTTTCAAAGAAAATTTGCTCTCCGATGCAAAACCCGGAGATAAGTTATATTGCAGACTTTCTGTTAATATACAGTTGGTAGCACATGTGGATCACCTAATGATTGTGGAAATAATAACTTCAGACCACCACCAAAGGTGGAATCAGGTGTTGTAAGGATAGAACCTAATCATCAGCCACCACCTACCAATTTTCAGGAATGGGAGGGCCTAATAAGGATCACTATCTGCTGCATTTAAGTCAAGTGCAGTGCAACAGTTGCTAGAAAAAAGCTACATAATTCATTGTTTAGTCCATAACATAATAACAGAAGATTTCAGCATAGCAGATAATATACAGCATATCCTAACCAGGATTGTACAACTAAGAGATGATAATGTGAGATACTGATGGATTACTGCGGACATGACATATGCTATGTGAATTTAGGAACCCTCGACTTCATAAGTCAAGCCCTCGATCTTGAGGTTTGCTCTTGTGAAACCTATGGTTGTAAAGGGGAGACTAAGCCCATCTATAATTATGCCTAGGAGTCACCTCCAGAGAATCTTTTTGCTGCTCATATGTGGACTTTCTCTCTCTAAGCCCAACTCTGTAAATAAAATCATCACCTTCCCCCACAACATGGGACAGGACCCCTAGGTGAAATGAGTCTCCCAGGCAACATGGGACATGGATTCTAGGAGTGAGCCTGACCCTGGCATCGAGGGGTCGGGAATGCCTTCTTGACCAAAAGGGGGAAAAGAAAGGCAACAAAATAAGGTTTCAGTGGCTAAGAGATTTCAAATAGAGTTGAGAGACTGTCCTGGAGGTTACTCCCATGCAAACTTCAGCTAGATATGCCAAATGGCCCCAGAATGAAAATCCTAAAGAATACCTGGATCCCTATCAGAGACTCCATAAAAGTTCCACTCACTAAGTTTATTCTTCAGAAATTTAAAACCTCCAGAGAGCTCCTATGCCAGCTAAGTACCCAAAACCCAGAGGCAATAGCCTCTTCAAGAACATCAACCAGATGTGTCCCCTTTTCCCATAATGTTGACACCCCTTTTCAACATGAACAAGTTAGGGTAGTCACTGACTAGACATCCCTGAAGATCGGGGAAGTGATTAAACTGGAGGAAGGAGTAGCAACAGACAAGATGGAATTTAACGAAGGATTATGAATACAGACTCTCTATATAATTTCCTTTTTCTCAGTTTCTAGGGTACCACAATAGCAAGAAGGAAAGAACGGAAATGGCAGAACTGTAACCCATAGAATTCTTTGAAATTTGCTTCATAGCCACGTGTTAAATTGTAATTTGAAAGTTACCACCTTTTTGTACATATGCTATATTTCACAATAAGGAAATAACTAAAACCATGGTACTGTAATTCATAACATTTTTGGAAATTTCCTATATAACCACTTGCTAAATCGTACTTTGAAAGTTATTACCTTTTTGCATATATATGTCACAATAGGGAAATAACTGAAACTGTGGAACAGTAACCCATAACATTCTTTGAAATTTGCTAACCACTTGTTAAATTGCACTTGGAAAGTTATCACTTCTATGTATATATGTTATATTCCACAATAAAAAATATGATTAAAAAATCTAATTGGGACTCCCTTGTACATAACATGCTGCTTTTGTCTTGAAGATTTCAGAACTCTCTTCTTGTCCTCTTCATTAACAGTTTATCAACATGTGATGGCATATACATCTTCATGTTTCTCCTGTGTTGTGTTCTCAGCTTCTTGGATTTACATATTCACAACTTTTGCTAAGTTTAGTAAGTTTTTATCATTGTTTACTTGAATATCCTTTCTGTCCCTCCTTTCTTTTCCTCCTGGGGCCCCCATAATGCATATACTGGCATGCTTGATGGTGTCCCAGGAATCTTAGGCTATTTTCACTTTCTATAATTATTTTTCCTTCTGCTCCTCAGCCTGACTCATTTCAATTGTCTTGTCTTTGAGTTCGTGGATTTTTTTCTTCTGCCAGCTCCAATCTGCTGTTGAAACCCTCCTGGGAATTTTTCATTTTAGTTACTGTGGTCTTCATTGCCAGTAGTTCATTTTGGTTGCATTTAAAAAATTCTATCTCTTTGAGATTTTCATATTGCTCATTCATTGTTTCCCTGATATCCTTTAGTTCTTTCTCTGTATTTTCCTTCATCTCCTTGAGTATATTGAAAATTTTTTTTTTAATTTTTTTGTCCAGTATATCCACAGTCTGGTCTTCACTGAAACTTTCTGGATTTTTATCCTATTCTTTCGGATGGCTTGTTTCTGTTTGTCTTGTAATCTGTTGCACACTGTAATTTTTATATTTTAAAATGGTAACTCTGGGATTTATTCTCTACGGTGTCTGTCTCTTGATTTTGTAGCCAGCTAGTGAGATGACACAGATTTTCTTGAGTGTCAGCCCTTCTACAGGGAAGGTCTGCCCAAACGAATGCAAAGTGTAGGTCCTCCCGTTTTTGGAGCCTGTGTCTTGTCCCAGGCTTGTACTTGCTACTGACCTTAGGAGTTCTCCTGTTTTCAGGAATTTGAAGAGCCCTTCTATTTCCCAGGAGACAGACCTTTTCCTTTTACCAGATTTAAAGCAGGGGAGCTTACACCCCAGGCCTTCCACATCAATTGTTTCTTACACTGCTTTCAATTGTCTCAAGCTGTTTTTTCCTGGAGGGCAAATTCTGAGAGTGGGGGCACCCTGGAGAGGAGTTTCCCAAATCAGGCTTCCCCAGCTAGAATGAGGCCAGGGATCCAGAAAGGGTCCAAACTGCTTAGAAGAGATTAGGAAGGGGCCAGGAAGGGTGATGGAACTTCTTCTGGGGCTCCCCACAGCTGCATTTTCTTCATCTGCCCAGCAAATGCAGCCCCTTAACTGTCTTCCACAGCTCTGAGGAAGAGTACTGTCCTTAAGTCTCCTCTTCTGCCTTTGTCCAGGGAGGGCTGGGACAATGACTGCCCTCCGATGTTGGGCCCCCAGAGATTAAAAGTAGCTAATCAAAAGTTTAGTGATTGGCTCATGCCTACCCAAGATCTTGGGGAAGTGGACTTTCACGTCCCTTTCTGGCACCAGCAAGCTACGCCAGGAGACAGATCCCACTGTGGCCTGCTGTGAGAAGAGGGGCTGGGCCACAGTAATGCTTTGCAAAGAGAGCAATTTACTGGTATTTACCATAATCTACCAGGCTCTTTCTCCCTCTTCCCCTGGATGCTGTCCTGTGTTCTACTGGACTCTGGAGTTCTGCAGTAGTTAATTTAGATAGTTCTTGACTGTTTAATAGTGGTTCTGGTGCAGGGACTGATTCCTGGAGCTTCCTACTTTACCATCTTCCCACAATCCTTCCAACCCTCTAAATCTTGATGGGCTCATTTAATTTAAATGGTATTTCTGGGGGATTTGTAGGATTCTGGCTTTTGACTCTGAGTATAGAACTGTTAGAAATCAAAGATGAAAAGAATAGAGAGCTGCTTGGCAAAGCTGATAGAGAAACAGGTTGTTTTCTACACATATTTGTTGGGAAATTACTATACAACAATACTCACTAAGTAGCGGCTTTCACGGTTTTTTGACAGCAACCCACAGTAAAATGCTCACTTTACATTTCAACTTGTTATTCAGACAAGTGCATACAAACCTTTATATAAATGCACACATATTTTTATCCTATTTCATTAAAAATACTAATTTTGTCCCTTAAATTGATTTTAAATGTACTATTGTGTTTGAGACCCACAGTTTGAGAAACAAAGTTTTAGAAGATTAATTTTGAAGCTGTATGTATGAAGGAGAGGGTGGCACATCAGTTACCAGGTTGGCTACAGAAATGGAGAAGAAAACTCAATTTTTCCTTTTTCAGGTTATAAACAGCCCAAGAGGTTATTTAGGAATTACATGAACATGAGATTTGGAACTCGGGCAATGTTAGCATGGTAACTAATATGCTATATGACTTAACATACACTAAGAAAATTATTTATGAAACAACATGGCCCGCTGGAACTCAACTTAAGAGAGTGAGTTCCTTGAGGGCATCTTACAGTGAATATAGTAAGTGCTCACTATAATAAATGCTTATACAGAACATAGTAAGTGCTCAATATATTAATTCATTCTTTTATTTATCAAGCACTGTGCTGGGTACTAGCGATATAGAAGAGAATGTTAAGGGGGATCCTAACTGAGATTTTGGTGGTGTGGTAAAAGAAGACCTTTCTGAGAGAATGAAACTTAAAAACGATAAGAGTTAACTGGAAAAATAAAGCCCAATAATGGGGTAAAAATAGGTCAAGGCGAGGGAAGAACATGTGCAAAGAGCCCGAGGGGACAGGAAAAAGAGCACAGTGGTTTTGAAAACTGAAAGTAGGCCACTGTGGCTGGAGAAGAGTTAGTGGAGAGATTTTATGGATTCTGAATTTTGTTCTAAATGAAAAAACAAAAGACCTACAACATAACAACAAGAAAAAGAGATATTTGTCGAATGTAAAACCAAATGCAGGAACCAAACTTAATTTTGTCCTTGACCTGGTTCACAGGGACAGTTTTAAAGTTACAGAGCATAAACTATAAGGCAAGTGTATTTGAAACAAAGAACACTGATTTAATTTCTTGCCAAAGCCGGCATTTATTGAAAGCACATGTACTACATTAAAAAGGATCCTAAAATTTTATGTGCCATATTTGATAAGGGATCTAATTTATATTCTGGCATTTAGCTGGAAGCCTGGATGAGTGATGCAGCAACATAATGAGGACCTTATTTTGCTCTGTTCTTTTATAGATGTGTCATATTCACTTGGCCACTAGCAATCCCAATTAGTACAAACTGATGCACTAAGTTCAAATAAAGGTCAAAGGTCAGGGACAAGCTAAGACCATCTCTAAAGGAAATGAAGCAAACCGCTAATCAGTGAAAGTATTTGCGCCCATTTCAATATACTCTCAAGTCCTTGAATCCACCCCCAAATCAGAATGTTCATTACTTTTTTCATCTATTCCAATCACCCTAGTTCTGTATCAAGTACCCTGGAAAGATATCTTAAAAAAAAAGTCCTCATTACTTTATTAAAAAAAATGGCTGTATTTATTCAAAAGTATTTATTAAGCATCTACTATAAGTATTGTGAAAGGCAGAGTCATAAACACACACACATACACACATGCGAATAATTCCCTTGTAATTCCCCTGTATTTTGCCCAATTAATGTTGGTATTTTGCTGTCTCATATTCCTACTCGGCTATCTTGCCTACTACTATATGACGACAAGTGTGTGGCACTTAGCAGGCATTTAAATATTTTTTGAATAAATGTTTTTTAGGAATCTAGGGCATGTTGGGAAAGTTGTTTACATGCTTAAGAGCCCTAGATAAAAACAAGCACAATACAACCTCACAACCAAATTTCATTTATACTTAACTCTAGACCATAAAATCAGAGGGTAAACTCTAGGGAGCCATTAAAAAAAAAGACAAAGCAGTGGAGAAATAGTAAAATCATGTCACGAAGACTTATGCGACCTCTTAGAACACGTCTAAGAGGACAAAACTCATTCTCATAAAGCATCTTACAAAAGTTCAGTAAATATCCAGATTTTCAATTTTGGATCCTAATATTCTTTGTACAGAGAAACATATTTCTCCGTACCAGGATCAGTCATATATAATACAGTACAAAGTGGCAACTAGTTTAATTGAAGTGGAAATAAAAAATTTTCAGGGTTCTACTTGCTCAGACAAATCTTACAGGGCTTCAGGTAAATGACAGAATCAACCAAAATATAATCCTAAATTGAGATGCTTTCTTTTTTGGTATTTAAAAATAATAATAAAGTTCACAGTCTTTCTGAGCTTCAAATTTTGTACCTGTAAAATGAAGGGATAGATTCAGATGGCCTCTTAAGGAGATCCATTAGTTCCAAAGACAGTGGACAAATAACCATTGACAAAGCATATTTTCCGAGTATGGGTAGGGCAATCGGAGTATGATTAAATAATTGAAAATGATTTGTGGGGTTACCATTTGCAGGAGAAGTATTTCTGTGAATTAGAGTCAAGAAAAGAATTCTTGTTTAAATTATGTCTAAATAATTGTGACATCTTTTTTGATGTGTCAACTTGGAAAGGCTGAACTATCTTCCCCAGTAATTCAATCAAATGCTAATATAGGCAATGCCGTGAAGAGATTTTGCAGAGGCAATTAGAATTCCTAATTCAGCTGACTTCAAGTTAATCAAAGGGGAGATACTTGTGGGTGGGCCTGACCCAATCAAGTGAGCCCTTTAAAGAGTTTGAAGTTTCCCTGAGCTGTGAGACTGTAAACTCTTGTGCTCGTGGGTTCCAGCATGCTCATGCTCTCCCTTCCTGACTGGACTTTGGACTTGCTTAGCCAGCACCCCCAAGTACATAAGCTAATTATTTGTAATAAATCTATGTATCTATATCTATGTCTGTCTTTTACTGGTTCTGCTTCTCTGATCATACCTGACTCATATAGTGATGCTGAAACAGTGAACATCTTTTCAGTATTTTTATCTGTCCCAACCAATTTCAATGAAATGAGTGGATGTGGGGATTAGGAACATGTATATTCAGATAAAACTGTGAGGTGTGCAAAGATTACCTTTGATGCCCCATGCTCTGGATCTTATTATTCATCTTTTCCCTTTCTTCAGACTCCTAGTCATCTCATTGTTTCTTTCCTTCCATAACCAAAACTGAGATGAAGAAAGATCTTAAACTTATTCACGCCATGGTATTGTTAGACAGTATTTAATGTGGTAAAATTTCTAGGAGGTTAAAATTAGAAGGAGCAAAAACTTTCACAAAAAAGAGTAAATAGCAAATGATGGAATGTCTCACATAAGCAAGAAAATAAGTAGACCCTGACAGACTTAAACACAGAAACTCACAGATGACCCCTTATACTGCTTACTTGTGAAACTGGCCACATTAAGTATTTTTTAAATGATTTCTTCTTTTTATATTCTGGAAATGATTGCAAGTAAACCTCCCCCATCAGTTACATTTCCTTGGCATATAATTCTGCTACAAAAGAGACAGCAATTTTTTTTTGTTTGTTTTTTTTTGCTTTGGTTTAGAGTTGGGAGGGATTTTTTTTATACATTGTTGTTTTACTGGGTAATAGTCATCTGTTTTATCATTTAACTTTTGATGCGCTTATGCACTTAAAAAAATTCCACTGTCTCTCCTGTTCTTGTAAAAACTTAGCAATAAAATAGACACTCTAAATTTTTATTGTTTTGATAATTTGTAGACCAATATGTACAATGAGGATTTTAAAAATAATTGTGGTTTGGTTTTTATCTAAAGGAATTTTCTGCTCAGTTTGAAAGCTACTAGCCATGCCTTTTACAATACCATAACTTGGAAAGATGTACGTATTTTAGTCACAAAACTAATATTTGTAAATATAAAGACACATAAAAGGCTAAATTAATGAAATGTCAGAGATAAAGAGGTCAAACTACTTCTGTTAAACGTTACTGTTGAATTTAGATGATACTTAGAGGTAGCTGCTAATCATTCTAGAGAATCTGGTCTGTTATTAGGCTAAAACATCATTGTTCTAAATATGGTTACACACTTCTTAGACTGGGTATGCAGTACTGATCTGTTTTCTAGCAGATGCTTTGCATGCTATAGGCCTCAAATAACTATGGATTCCAAAATAGAGGAAAATGTATATTAGGCTTGTATGAAATACACAATTCAATATTAATAAATAAGGTATAAGCTAGAAGCTATAAAGGACAAAACTAACAAATTTGACTACATATAAACTAAAAGCTTCCATATACCAGAAAATACCAAAAATAAAATCAAAAGATGAAATGGGGGAAATATCTACAACACATGAGGGACTTATTTCCCTAATAAACAAGAGGAGTGTGTGTGTGTGTAAGACAAAAGTTAGTAAGAAATAAATGAAACATCCAAAAGAAAGATGGGCAGAGAATAAAGGAGCTGACAGAAGACGAAAATACAAATGGCCTATAAACTTATGAAAAGATATGGATCTTCAATAATAACTCTAGAAATGCAAATTGAAATAATGAGATGTCATTTTAAAGTTTTAAACATTTAAAACATTTAAATCAGACTGGCAAAGCTTAAAACGACTTTTAAACTGTGAATATGATTTGGTAGAACCTTTCTTGAGGTTATTAAAACTTAAAATATTTGTTTCCTAAGAACTGGCAATTCTACTTCTAGAGATTCAACCTGTAGAAACAGTTTCACAAAGTAACTAGATGTATATTCACTACAGCATTACTTATAATAACAAAACCTAGAAAACAATCCAATGTCCTTCAATAGGAGACAATAACCCAACTACTATAAAACTAATACAGTAAGTTTGTACTAACAAGAGGTCTAACTATTTTGTTAGGTAAAAAGCTGCAAAACGGGATATGATTTTGTTAAAAATGAACATTTTAATACATCTTACAATAAAAAATCTAGACAGACATAGTCAAAATTAATTAGAGGTCATCTCACTATGAGATATGGATGGAATTACGAAAGGGTTTCCTTCCTGCATTATCTATTTCTATAATGTCCAAATTTTAAACAATGATCCAGAAAAAAGAAAGAAGTTTCAAGTAAAAAGTTACAATAACATCTCTGGTCATGTGTTCTGCTTTGTTGCAAATTATTGGATATAGAAGCATCCAATATTACATAGTTTATGTAATAACAAGTTAGTTTTTAAATTATAAAGGTGATAAAAAGGTAGACACAAATATACACTCAGCATATATCACCATCAGTAGTAGCCAGTCAAACATGTATGTCTATACAGCTTCCTAAATTTATCATTTTGTGTTTGAGGACCTATGATTTCAGTCAAGAATATGAGATAATGAAAGAAAAAAATACTGGGTTCTTTCACTATATGCAGTATAACAGCTGTTCTCAGTAGTTTCAGTAGAGAGTATTTTAAAATTTTAATTTGGAGATCCAGTGACAATGGTAGGTATGGTATAGCAGTAGCTCAAACTGAAATTTATTTTTGCTTATTTTATCCTTGGTTAGAAGTAGTTACTCAGTAGAACCATATCCTAATATGCTACAGCAGTTGGACTATTTCAAATAAATACTAGATAAAAATCCACAGTGACAGGGCCTTGCTTCTATTTTATTTCTTGAGGTCTGACAGCCTACTACATACTCTAAAGAATGCAAGGATAAGGCAGAAGTGGGGAACTGACAGCTCTGATCACAGAAACCTGAAGTCCTTTTCTATAGATATACAATTGTACAGCCTATGCTTAAACCTTACAGAGAAATAACAATACTAAAAAAAGGAACTAGTAGCATGCCTCCAGCTGTCCTGGCATCCTCCTCTCAACTTCTAAAACAGACGCCTATATTTTCTCCTTGATATGTACAGGAAGACAGTAGTAGAAAAGCTAGGACTGGTCAATAAGACTGAGAAAATGTTTCCATGAATGCTATACGTCCCACCCCCCAAAATGTCTGAATGGCACAGATATTCTATAGAAGATATTTGGTTATCAAATATACAGCAGCAGAATCCCTGCTGGTCAAACCTAGTGGGGCTGCTCTTTTAGTTTAGTAGCAAAGAATATACACCATATTGTACAAGAAAGGCTGGAGGCTCAAAATACACTCCCACTGATTGCTTTTTACTTTAAAACATTTCTAAATCAGTGATAAACTATCTGTACTTAGAGGGGTATGGAATAGCCTCAAGTTGTACATGCAGTCCTTATGTAGAAAATAAGCATAGCTCATATGGCATATTGCTGTTCTCTATTTTAGAACTAGCACAAGAACCATGTGATGTGTTCATTGCTATGGTAACTACATTTCAGTAGTGAACAGGAGAGCAAATGGGCACGTAAGACATGTATAAGTTGTCAATATATAAGTAATTGCTGCCCTGGAGCTGCAATAACTTAAATTTCCTTTCACACATTTAAAATAATTTCATTGTTGTATGAATTATTAGAGTAAAAGTCTACCCCTTCTTTATTGTTAAGGAAGTTAATAAGCCTTCACTCCTCATAATGTCTTTTCATACCAAGGTTCCAGTTGCCTCACAGAACCATTCTTATTACAGACCTAGGCTTCCAGAAAATATGTGCAATGTCCTATGTGATATAAGGATGGAGTCTTGTGGTCTTGGTCAACAGAAAAATGCTGTCTAATCTTCTCCAGGAGTTTGAGTCTACTGTTAGGATGAACTTAATCAAACTTTGTGGTTGATAATAGAGGGAGAAATCTCTGATTTGGCACCAGACTGATGGCAATTGCCTCAGTGCTTTCTAGGCAGAGGAAACAAGGAACAAAGATCCACCCAATACTAAAGGTTTTCCTTAGTTGTTTTTAGGTCAATCACTGGTTGTCCCACATTTTAATGAGGTATCTATAATACTGCATATTTAATTTTAAATTTTCTGTATGATGCCACGTAAGCATTTAAGAACAGAAAACAAGTTTCTCTGACATTTTTATCTCTCTCTCTCTGTCTCTCTCTCTGCCCATCCATAATGTTGGCTTATAGGACAGCTAAATGAATCTGATTCCAATGACTTAAAAATCAAAATGGACTACTGAAAAAAAAAACAATAAAACAAAAAACAAATAACAACACACCAGAATCATGGCTACTATTTATAGTGAATGAAATGTTTAAAATTTTACCATATCTTCTAACTAGGGTACTAATCTTGACTCGGAAAGTGTTTCCATTGTAATAACTTTCTAACTTAGAAAATATAGTATGATTTTATTAGAACTTGGAGGAAAATTACACATAAAGAACATTATATTTAAAATCAATATACTTTATACATATCACATTAAGAATTCAACAGTTGCTTTAACTTATAAAATGATCTTTAGCAGCATTCATGAAGAAAGTAAGCTGGAAAGACAATAAATGTGTAATTGGGTACAAAAGAATAATTCATACTTTGTGCTGTTTCAGCAGTCAGAATATTTTCTTCAAACTCATCGGTTTAGTGGCACCATATGGAGCATACCGCTCTTGAGATACCAAGAATGTCTCCAAGATACATTTCATTCCAGTGTGTTAAAACTTTCTACCCGGCAGCTGTCATTATAACTATATAATTCATACTCTACTATAAAAATGCAAATCATATAGCTTACTTCACTTGTAAAAATAGAAGGGGCCTCTAGTGGTATCTATATTTCTAAGTCATAATTTCAACTCTTTGTTAGAAGCCTTGCATACATGTGAAGCCACTGATGATTTTGCTGATTCAACTACTATTACAGTGAGTTTAAAGGATGAAAAAAAGGGCAAGGGAAAGAGGAGAAAAAAATTATGGTATATCTCAACAATAGAATATTATATAGCAATGCAAATTAATGAACTACAGCCACATTCAATAACATGAATGAATCTTAGAAACACATTACTGAATGAAAACAACAAAATTCAGGAGACTACATACCTTGTTATAACATTTCTATAAAGCTGAAAAAGCTAAACTAAATAATACGTTGCATAGGGATATAAATGAAACTAGGAAGAAAAAGCAAGGAAATGAAAACATGTTAGAATAGGCCTTAGCTCTTAAGGGTATTGGCAGGAGCTTCAAATGCTTCATGAGGAGGGAGGTAGAAGCATATGCTTCATTAATATATTTCACAATACATATATATATGTAACACGTACACTTTGATATATATAAAATATTTCATAGAAGAAAAAAGGGCAAAGAGGAAAAGAGAAAAAAAATCTGTGTATAATTATCTCTCTATGAGCAGAACACTATGGCTCCCATTTTAACACAAGAAAGGGTAAGAGAACATAGTACTAGAAGCTACCATGGGAAATTACCTTTGTTTTACTCAATATAAAAGCATATGCAATGAATGAAAAGTGTTACCTTCTTTCATGGAGGTCCCTTCAGCTATTTTGTTTAGGTAATCTTTTCACAATTGTATGTCATATATAAGCATATGTTAAATAGCATTATTGAATAAAATTCTAATATTTTATTTTTTCTAGCTACAGAGAGAGGCAAAATCTACTGTTCTTTTAAAAACAGTGAGATTTATTAATTGAGATGATGAATTGGCTTGCAATTGGCTATTATTTATAGATTAAATGTTTTTTTTTTTTTTTACTGAAGTAAAATTTGGATAAAATATGATACACAGATCTTAAATATTCACACAAAACACAATTTAGAACATTTCCATCATTCTGGAAAATTCTCTTCTGCCCTTTATCAGTCAATTATTGAACCTCCTAACTCAGAGGAAACAACTTTCTGATTTCTATCATACATTATTTTTGTCTGTTCTATTGGGATAATACAGAATGCATTCTTTAGTGAATTTATTCTTTTTTTGCTTAAATAATGTTTTTGAGATTCATCCATGTCATTGGGAATATAAGTAGTTCATTCCTTTCTACTGTCTAAGAGATACTAGTATACAACTATAACAAGTAGTTCATAACTGTCCTGTTAATGGATATCTTTATTTTTCAGCTATAAATATTCTTGAACAAATTTTTTGAGTGTGTGGAATTCTGGTTTTGTTCTTCTTGGGTCATATAATGATTAACTTTATATAAGAAAATCCACATACACGTCAAGCAAAGAGTGAGAGTTCCAGTTGTTCCATATCTTTGCCAACACTTGATAGGCCTTTTAATTTTAATCATTCAAGTGGGTGAGCACTGGTATCTCACTGTTGCGTTAATTTGCATTTCTCTAATGATTAATGACATTGAGCCCATTTTCATGTGCTTATTGGTCATTAAAATATTTCCCCCTTATGTTAAATGTCCAAGTCCTTTGCCTCCTTTTTTTGTGTTGTTTGTCTTTTTATTACTGGTTTGTAGGGGTTCTTTAAATATTCTGGATGCAATCTTTTGTCAGATACATGTATTGTGAATGTTTTCTTCTTATCTGTGGTTGACCTATTCATTAGCTTAATGGTGTCCCTAATTAAAAAAAAAAAAAAAAAAAAAGAAAGCTTTATTGAGGCATAATTTACATAACACAAAATTTACTTGCTTTTTTTAGAAGATTTCTATAGACTCCAAAAGAGTCGTCCATGCCCAATTGCAGCCAGTCCCCCTTGGTACTCCCAGCCTACTATTTGAACCACCTTAGTTATATTGAGACCATCCCAGTGAATGACCTTTTTTATAATGGAAGGTAATAATATAAAAACAAAGTATAAAATGTTGTAAAATCTCGAATAAGAACTGATAACAGTGGCTTATGAAAATAATTTTTTAGTTAGGTTTACCCCATTACCTTTTTAAACTTTTCTATCAGTGTAAAATATTAGTAGAAAAAACTGAGGCATTTCACTGTTTACTCAGGATAAATGTGGTATATTTTATGGTTAGCTGTGAATTCAGAGAAAGAATTGGGGGGAAATCAATTTATTTCCACGTCTAAAATGTGTGTATGTCGTAGACATGAATCTACTAAGTAAATTTATAAAATCAGAACAAATATGGCCTTGAAATATTTTCTGCCTTTAATTATATGAAAGATTTTCTACTCTTAGTATTGGTTATAACATAAGGAAAAATTTATTCAGGACCATATTTCCCTCTATTAATCTTTCCTGCTGAACTTTTCAGAATTCTTAACTCTGGCTTATACTCTAAAAAGTCACTTAAAATCACTTTCTCTCCCACTAGAAATAGTCTTTCTAAGGTTACAAAATGTACATTTGAAGTTACAAAACCTTCTAAGGTTACAAAAACGTCAGAGACAAAACTTAAATTTGGAGGAAAAAAATTGTGATAATGCAAATAAAATGGTCCACTATATGTGAATATATAATTATAGGATATAGTTAACTTGTGTTAACTATACAGTATCCTACTTATGTTTTCTGTCATATGAATGATTAATGGTCATTTTTTTTGTCTTTAGCACTGCAACACTAAGAGCATGTGTCTCTCAATTCATTTTAGAGGCTATCCATTGTTTTCAATAATTCAAGTCTTTCTCCCATTTAATATTAGCAAAATATTAGAATGGAAAAGATATACTTATTAATTTCATAAACCATTACAAATCATTATCTTAAATAGAAAAAATACTTTTCACAAAGCACAGACAGGTTCATAAGATTATGTTTTACTCTTTGTAACAAAGAAATTTGTTCTTTAGTATTTTTGTCTTTAAAGAGAGATTTATTATTGGACCATTATTTCTATACATACAGTATTAGATTCTATGAGATTAAAGCCTGAATTGTCCATTTTCATTCAAACCTATAAAGATTAGAGCCCTGAATCATCCTCTTCATAGGCCAACAACTTCCTTTGGTTAAGGGCACACACTTTTTATTCTTTGGTTCCAAATGGCTAACATCTATGTCAATTACAGTAAAACTCCACACCCTTTCCTTCAAAGAATAATTGGAAGGAGGAAGCGTTTCAGTTGCTTCAGATCTTCACCAACATTTGATATTGTCATTCTTTTACATTTTAGCCATTCTTGTGGGTGTTCGTGGTAACTCACTGTGGTTTAAAAACTGAATAATTACTAATGAAGTTAAGCACCTTTTCATATGGCTAGCTAGTTGGATAACATTTCATCTAAAGGGCCTGGTAAGTCTTTTGAACATTTTTCTGTTGGGCTGTCTTTCTATTAGTCTGAAAGGAGTTATTCATGCATTCAGGGCAGAAGTCCTTTGTGGGATATATTTATTGAAAACTCCTTCTAATACTTTGTATTTGCCTTTTCACTTTGATAATGGTGTCTTCTGATGACAACAAATCCATAATTTTAATGAGTCCACTTTGCTTTTCTTTATTGATAGCATTTCTATAGACTTTATAAGAAACTGTTGCTTACTCAAGGCCATGATGATATTTTCCGATGATTTCTTCTAGAAGCTTTATTGTTTTACATTTTAAATTTATGTACAATCCAAGTAGAATTGTTTTCATGTATTGTGTGCAGTAGGGGTCAATGTTAAATTTTTTCCACAATATCCAACTGTTCCCACCACCAGTTATAAAAAGGACCATTCGTTCCCCTCTATACTCCATGACACCTTGACTGTAAATTAGGTGATTGTCACAATGTAGCCAAGTCAAAGCACAGATCTAGTGATGTTACCACCATTGCTTTAAAACTTTCCTATTGACACTGAAGAGGGGTCAAAGCCACAGGCAGGGAATGCAATTATGAGGTTATTGTAATCATCTGGGCAAGAGAAAATGGTGTCATGGACTAAAAGGGAGGCAATGGAGGTGGTAAGTAGTCAGATTTTCTATATATACTGAAGGCTGAGTAAAATGACTGTTCTCAGTTAATATGTGACAATAGCTATCAAGCTCACTGACTGCAAATCCCTGGACATGTGTCCTGACCATTGTCACACCAAGTCTGTAAACTAAGAATGACAACTAGGCATGGTAAGTGTCTTCAAGATGCTCAAAAACCAGAGATTGTCCCTTAGATACACAAGGTATATTTAGTCATTAATTAAAGGCTACATTATAATTTCAATACTCAAAATGAAAGTAATTAATATTTTTTATATACATGTGATAAATCTTAAAACCCTAACTCCTTTCTCAAAGAATTTACAATCTAGAATATAAACTAAATTGTTCACATAAAAAGATAACAATACAATCAACATAAGGACCAAGTTTGAAAGCCCAAATTGTGTTGTATAATCTCAGGGTGGAAATGAACGAATGAATGAAGATTTCATAGACTAGGACTTATCATCCCAGACACACCAGCAACCCACCTCAAAGGGGTAAGGTTCTTTTGAGAATGTACCCTCATTCTCTATGATTTCAGAATACAGTACTTCTCCCTCACAATATTCAGTTAGTAATTATAAATTAATGAGTGTTTTAATTGAATAATGTCTGTCTCTTCCACTAGACTGTAAAATCCACAAGGGTCTTTTCTTGTTCACCGCTGTATCCCCAATATCTGATACATAGCAGCCACTTAATATATTGTTAGGAAATAAATGAATAAAGGTAGGAAGGCAGTTCAAATTCTTCTGCCTCATTTTCCAGGCTCCTCGAAATTTGATCCTTATCTACTGCAGACAGGTAACTTTTGTTCCAAAAAGCCTGATTTTATTTATAGTGCAAATTTATCTATTCATTCAGCAAATATTTTAGTGTCGATAGTGCACGGACACTGTTTAAGGGGTTTGGGATATAGCAGTGAATGAGACAAAGTTTTTACCCTTATAGAGCCAATTTCATATAAACTGTGCTTATTCTTGCTTCAGTGCCTATCTAAGGCCATTCATAAGTATGTCCCAAATATTGCATGTCCCATCTGAAATTCAAATTTAACTGGGCATCCTGTATTTTCATTTGCAATGTCTGGCTACCTTATTATCTAGTAATTTATCCCTTTTCCAAATTTCCATTCTAATTATATTCAGAATCACAAAGATCTTCTTACAAAGGATTTCTGGTTTGTTGCTCCATGTTGTAAGCACTTTACAAATACTTAATAGATGGACTCAGAAATTAAAATTACTATGAAGATTTATTTACATTTTTTCCCAACTGCATTTGTAATAATTTTAAAAATGGAAATAGTAAAAAATGCCCAACAATAGAAGACTAACGAAAATAAATGATAGATTATAGCCACCCAAAATGATAATCTAATAATAACACTGGAAAATGCTCAAAATAATAAGTGGAAAAAACAATACAAAATTATAATATGGGAAATAATTTCAATTTGCAAAAATGTGCATTTTTGAACAGCTGTTCTACTCTTAAAAAATGCCAATGTCAAGAATGAAAAAGAAAGGCCAAGGAACTGTTTCAGAGTAAAGGAAATCAAAGAGATATGACAAATAAAGGCAATGCACAATCTTGGATTGGCTCTTGGAGCATGAAAACAAAGTTGCTAGAAAGGACACTCTTGGGAGAATTAGAAATTTGAAAGAAAATGGACTGTATAAGATATTATTATATTGATGTTAAAGTGTACTGTGTTTAAGCATATATATTGAGAGACAGAAAAGCGGGAAGGGAGCCTGTGCACACAAGTGCAAGAAAGCAAATGTGGCAAATGTTAATTGGTGAGTTGGTGTAAAGCAGAGAACTTTGTACTAGTCTTACAACTCTTATCTAAGTTGGAAATAATTTCAAAATAAAAAGTTTAAAAACATATCTGGTGACCCTGGATGGGTTCTGAGGATGGAGGACAGGAGGCTCAAAGGGACACAGTTGAGACATAGGGGAAAAAAAAAAAGGAAATACAGAATGTGTGCTTTGTATTAATGTTGAATCTCTAGTACTTCTTAGCTGCATTTAATGGGATTGCATAAAAGAATGTTCTTGTTCATGGGAATTGTATATGTGAATTATAGTGTTTGTTCAAGGATGTGTGCAGCTAGCTCTCATACATTCAGAAGACAGAGCAATAGATGATGGATGATAGATAGGGAGGGAAAGAAATACCGGTGTGACAGCATGTTAAAGTTGGTGGATTGGGGTATAAGGGGAGGGGGGTCAGGGTATGCTGGAGTTCTGTGTATGGGGTTTGTATTGTTTCTGCAACTGTTCCTATAACTTTGAATTTATTTCAAAATAAAATAAAATTAAGGAAAAAAACATATCTGCAAAAAGCACTGCAAAGGAACACATGAAAATTAGAGTAACTAATGCTGGATGACAGGGCAAATGATGGTTTAATTTTCTCTTTGTATGTTCCTGTATTTTTCAGTCTGTACAATGAACATGCATTACTATTACGATTAGAAAAAATGTTTTTAAAAGGATTCAAAGGCACATTGATGAAATATAAAATCCATGATTCTTTATGACTCCAGGGGAGGAATGTGGACCCAGCATCATGGGACTGAGAGTATTTTCTTGACCAAGAGGGGGATGCAAAATGAGACAAAATAGTTTCAGTGGCTGAGAGATTTCAAATGGAGTCGAGAGGTCACTCTGGTGGCCATTCTTATGCACTATATAGATAACACCTCTTAGGCTTTAATGTATTGGAATAGCTAGAAGTGAATACTTGAAACTACCAAACTTCAACCCAGCAGTCTGGACTCCTGAAGACAATTATATAATAATGTAGATTACAAGGGGTGACAGTGTGATTGTGAAGACCTTGTGGATCACACCCTCTTTATCTAGTGTATGGATGAGTAGAAAAATGGGGATAAAAACTAAAGGACAAATGGGGTGGGATGGGGGGATGATTTGGGGGTTCTTTTTTCACTTTTACTTTTTATTCTTGTTCTGGTTCTTTCTGATATAAGGAAAATGTTCAGAGATAAATTGTGGTGATGAACGCATAACTATGTTATCATACTGTGGACAGTGTATTGTATACCATGGATGACTGTATGGTGTGTGAATGTATTTCAATAAAACTGAATTTAATAAAAAAAAAAATCCATGATTCTTTAACTTGTCAGATTTATCTCTTTTGATATCTCATATTGGTAGAGATGTTATAAACCTCCAGGGGAAGAAACTATTTTAAATATTTAATTAAGTTATCATAATAAAATAAAATCTTCTCAACATTTCATTTTTTTTCCAACTGAATGCATTTCCAGTTACTGTCCTAAGAATGACAGTTACCAAAAGATGAATATTAAATAACGTTTGTCCCTATACCTTCTACATTTCTATCCCACCATCCAGGGCATTGTATTGGCTTACAGTCTAAGCAGTCTTTAAAGAGTCTAACTAGAAATTGATCTAGGTATGAGCATTCTTTCCAGAAATACTTCATGCACTCACTTTACCTATTACTCCCTATTATACCCAGAAATGAAGGGAATCTGATAACTAAATCAGTGATAGCTTATAGTATTTTTCCATTGTTTAGAATAAAAGAAAAATAAATGAAAACCCAGAGCTCAGTTAATATAAATCTAAAGAAAGAGATGAGAATATTTCTAGAAAAGGGCTACCTCTTACCATGCCTGGGCCATGGTAATTATTAATGCATTAAAATCATATTTTTAAAGACAAGCTAGTCTCATAAATCTTCTACCTCTTCCACTTGTTATTTTAAAGATACTAATAATAAAGAATACATACATTCACACTTGAATTAAATACCAGTCAAATGTGTTAATATACCTTGGTAGCCCATTATATATTTTTTAACCTTTTTGTAGCTGCCTAAATGTCCTCGGCAACAAGAAAAAGTCTGGTAATTTATTTTTCAGTATTTCTTGTGGTGCTTTTCTGGGTTCCATAAGACAAGAAAGATAAACTCTGACTTCAGCATAATGGATGTGAAGCTTGATTATGAAGGGGTAAATTGAATTCACCTCCCAACCAGCATTTCCTCCAGAGGTAAGAACTGAAGAAGACATTTTTGCATTAATACCATGCTGAGAGAAAGAAAACCTGTGCTTCCTCATGTTGCATGAAATTATCTTTCTACAGACAACCAATCCAAGTTGGCTTGGTGCTAGATAAAACAATTCTATTTATCAAATTAAGAATTCTAACTTAGTTTGAACAAATTAGTACCAATACCCATTCTATTAAATAACACCTCCAGTTTAATATTTAGTTTTATTCAGGTCAAATACTAAAAATGTACATTGCACCTCAAAATGAATTGTTCATTACAGCTCACAAGGAACAATAATTTAACACTAAGAGCAATAATTTAATGGAAATGCCATATCCATTTGGCCCTGAAAATAATGAACAGAAATCCTATGAAATACCATATTTCTGAATGAAATTATAACATCTTTCCAAGATAGATGTTGAATTAAAAACAGAGGGTGTCAATTAGCTCTTAAATATAGGAAAAGATGACAGATTTGAGTCTTCTGTTTCATAGGTAGCAAAATTTGACAATATGGGGCTGACAATATAGTTTTGACAATATAGTTTTCCTTCCCTAAATGATGGATTAAAACCAGAGAAGATGAGAGCTGACAAAATGCTTCTGGTGGAAACTACTGGGTCAGTGGGTTTGTTAAGTTAGTACAGAAGTACCACAAAATTGAGGCCCTTAAATATTCACATTAGTTGAGATCCCCTAGCCTGACTTGAACTCCATATGTGAAAACAAGTTCCAGTTTCCTAGAAATGTGAGGAAATGAGAAGAAGGAGAATGTGATAATTAAATTATGATATACTAGTCTAGTGCTTCTTCTACTGCTATATAAAGTTAAATTTTATATTTATAAGGATGTTAATTTCCCTAAATAATTTTAATCACCAATAAGTTAACTTTAAATATGTATTAAGAATTTACATATTAACTCATCATTCTTCAATCATGGCATACTAGGCAAATAATACTAAAATAATCACTTATAAATTTGTAGTGGAGTAACTGAAAAAATTAAATAAATAAAAAAGATTAACTGAAATAATCAATAATATAGAAAGGCATTATTGCATATGTATGATTATCTCCATAGCAATTCAAACCATTTCAAATTACATGGCTTTCTTTCTGTCTTTATTATTATTTTTTAATCAATGATGAATCGTAGGATAGGAATGATTTAAAAGCATTTCGGAGGAGGCGGGGCAAGATGGCAGACTGGTGAGCTGTAAGTTTTAGTTACTCCTCCAGGAAAGTAGGTAAAAAGCCAGGAACTGCGTGGACTGGACACCACAGAGCAATCTGTCTTTGGGCATACTTCATACAACACTCATGAAAACGTGGAACTGCTGAGATCAGCGAAATCTGTAAGTTTTTGCGGCCAGGGGACCCGCGCCCCTCCCTGCCAGGCTCAGTCCCGGGGGAGGAGGGGCTGTCAGCTCCGGGAAGGAGAAGGGAGAACTGCAGTGGCTGCTCTTATCGAAAACTCATTCTACTGATTCAAACTCCAACCATAGATAGACTGAGACCAGACACCAGAGACTCTGAGAGCAGCCAGCCCAGCAGAGAGGAGACAGGCATAGGAAAAAAACAACACGAAAAACTCCAAAATAAAAGCAGAGGATTTTTGGAGTTCTGGTGAACACAGAAAGGGGAAGGGCGGAGCTCAGGCCTTGAGGCGCATATGCAAATCCCGAAGCAAAGCTGATATCTCTGCCCTGTGCACCTTTCCTTAATGGCCCTGGTTGCTTTGTCTATTAGCATTTCAATAACCCATTAGATCTCTGAGGAGGGCCTTTTTTTTTTTTTTTTTTTTTTTAAAATCCTTTTTGCTTTTTCTAAAACAATTACTCTAAGAAGCTCAATACAGAAAGCTCCAAAGAATTGCAATTTGGGCACGTCAAGTCAAGAGCAGAACTAAGAGAGCTCTGAGACAAAAGGCAATAATCCAGTGGCTGAGAAAATTCACTAAACAACACAACTTCCCAAGAAAAGGGGGGTGTCCGCTCACAGCCACCATCCTGGTGGACAGGAAACACTCCTGCCCATCGCCAGCCCCATAGCCCAGAGCTGCCCCAGACAACCCAGTGTGACGGAAGTGCTTCAAATAACAGGCACACACCACAAAACTGGGCGTGGACATTAGCCTTCCCTGCAACCTCAGCTGAATGTCCCAGAGCTGGGAAGGTGGAGCAGTGTGAATTAACAAAGCCCCATTCAGCCATCATTTGAGCAGACTGGGAACCTCCCTACACAGCCCAGCAGCCCAGAACTGCCCTGGGGGGACGGCACTCACCTGTGACATAGCACAGTCATCCCTCAACAGAGGACCCGGGGTGCACGGCCTGGAAGAGGGGCCCACTTGCAAGTCTCAGGAGCCATACGCCAATACCAAAGACTTGTGGGTCAGTGGCAGAGACAAACTGTGGCAGGACTGAACTGAAGGATTAGACTATTGCAGCAGCTTTAAAACTCTAGGATCATCAGGGAGATTTGATTGTTAGGGCCACCCCCCCTCCCCGACTGCCCAGAAACACGCCCCACATACAGGGCAGGCAACACCAACTACACACGCAAGCTTGGGACACCAATTGGGCCCCACAAGACTCACTCCCCCACTCACCAAAAAGGCTAAGCAGGGGAGATCTGGCTTGTGGAGAACAGGTGGCTCGTGGACGCCACCTGCTGGTTAGTTAGAGAAAGTGTACTCCACGAAGCTGTAGATCTGATAAATTAGAGATAAGGACTTCAACTGGTCTACAAACCTTAAAAGAACCCTATCAAGTTCAGCAAATGCCACGAGGCCAAAAACAACAGAAAATTATAAAGCATATGAAAAAACCAGACGATATGGATAACCCAAGCCCAAGCACCCAAATCAAAAGACCAGAAGAGGCACAGCACCTAGAGCAGCTACTCAAAGAACTAAAGATGAACAATGAGACCATAGTACGGGATATGAAGGAAATCAAGAAGACCCTAGAAGAGCATAAAGAAGACATTGCAAGACTAAATAAAAAAATGGATGATCTTATGGAAATTAAAGAAACTGTTGACCAAATTAAAAAGATTCTGGACACTCATAGTACAAGACTAGAGGAAGTTGAACAACGAATCAGTGACCTGGAAGATGACAGAATGGAAAATGAAAGCATAAAAGAAAGAATGGGGAAAAAAATTGAAAAACTCGAAATGGACCTCAGGGATATGATAGATAATATGAAACGTCCGAATATAAGACTCATTGGTGTCCCAGAAGGGGAAGAAAAGGGTAAAGGTCTAGGAAGAGTATTCAAAGAAATTGTTGGGGAAAACTTCCCAAATCTTCTAAACAACATAAATACACAAATCATAATGCTCAGCGAACTCCAAATAGAATAAATCCAAAAAAACCCACTCCGAGACATATACTGATCACACTGTCAAACATAGAAGAGAAGGAGCAAGTTCTGAAAGCAGCAAGAGAAAAGCAATTCACCACATACAAAGGAAACAGCATAAGACTAAGTAGTGACTACTCAGCAGCCACCATGGAGGCGAGAAGGCAGTGGCACGATATATTTAAAATTCTGAGTGAGAGGAATTTCCAGCCAAGAATACTTTATCCAGCAAAGCTCTCCTTCAAATTTGAGGGAGAGCTTAAATTTTTCACAGACAAACAAATGCTGAGAGAATTTGCTAACAAGAGACCTGCCCTACTGGAGATACTAAAGGGAGCCCTACAGACAGAGAAACAAAGACAGGACAGAGAGACTTGGAGAAAGGTTCAGTACTAAAGAGATTCGGTATGGGTACAATAAAGGATATTAATAGAGAGAGGGAAAAATATGGCAAACATAATCCAAAGGATAAGATGGCCGATTCAAGAAATGCCTTCACGGTTTTAACGTTGAATGTAAATGGATTAAACTCCCCAATTAAAAGACATAGATTCGCAGAATGGATCAAAAAAAATGAACCATCAATATGTTGCATACAAGAGACTCATCTTAGACACAGGGACACAAAGAAACTGAAAGTGAAAGGATGGAAAAAAATATTTCATGCAAGCTACAGCCAAAAGAAAGCAGGTGTAGCAATATTAATCTCAGATAAAATAGACTTCAAATGCAGGGATGTTTTGAGAGACAAAGAAGGCCACTACATACTAATAAAAGGGGCAATTCAGCAAGAAGAAATAACAATCGTAAATGTCTATGCACCCAATCAAGGTGCCACAAAATACATGAGAGAAACATTGGCAAAACTAAAGGAAGCAATTGATGTTTCCACAATAATTGTGGGAGACTTCAACACATCACTCTCTCCTATAGATAGATCAACCAGACAGAAGACCAATAAGGAAATTGAAAACCTAAACAATCTGATAAATGAATTAGATTTAACAGACATCTACAGGACATTACATCCCAAATCACCAGGATACACATACTTTTCTAGTGCTCACGGAACTTTCTCCAGAATAGATCATATGCTGGGACATAAAACAAGCCTCAATAAATTTAAAAAGATTGAAATTATTCAAAGCACATTCTCTGACCACAATGGAATACAATTAGAAGTCAATAACCATCAGAGACTTAGAAAATTCACAAATACCTGGAGGTTAAACAACACACTCCTAAACAATCAGTGGGTTAAAGAAGAAATAGCAAGAGAAATTGCTAAATATATAGAGACGAATGAAAATGAGAACACAACATACCAAAACCTATGGGATGCAGCAAAAGCAGTGCTAAGGGGGAAATTTATAGCACTAAACGCATATATTAAAAAGGAAGAAAGAGCCAAAATCAAAGAACTAATGGATCAACTGAAGAAGCTAGAAAATGAACAGCAAACCAATCCTAAACCAAGTAGAAGAAAAGAAATAACAAGGATTAAAGCAGAAATAAATGACATAGAGAACAAAAAAACAATAGAGAGGATAAATATCACCAAAAGTTGGTTCTTTGAGAAGATCAACAAGATTGACAAGCCCCTAGCTAGACTGACAAAATCAAAAAGAGAGAAGACCCATATAAACAAAATAATGAATGAAAAAGGTGACATAACTGCAGATCCTGAAGAAATTAAAAAAATTATAAGAGGATATTATGAACAACTGTATGGCAACAAACTGGATAATGTAGAAGAAATGGACAATTTCCTGGAAACATATGAACAACCTAGACTGACCAGAGAAGAAATAGAAGACCTCAACCAACCCATCACAAGCAAAGAGATCCAATCAGTCATCAAAAATCTTCCCACAAATAAATGCCCAGGGCCAGATGGCTTCACAGGGGAATTCTACCAAACTTTCCAGAAAGAACTGACACCAATCTTACTCAAACTCTTTCAAAACATTGAAGAAAATGGAACACTACCTAACTCATTTTATGAAGCTGACATCAATCTAATACCAAAACCAGGCAAAGATGCTACAAAAAAGGAAAACTACCGGCCAATCTCCCTAATGAATATCGATGCAAAAATCCTCAACAAAATACTTGCAAATCAAATCCAAAGACACATTAAAAAAATCATACACCATGACCAAGTGGGGTTCATTCCAGGCATGCAAGGATGGTTCAACATAAGAAAAACAATCAATGTATTACAACACATTAAAAACTCGAAAGGCAAAAATCAATTGATCATCTCAATAGATGCTGAAAAAGCATTTGACAAAATCCAACATCCCTTTTTGATAAAAACACTTCAAAACGTAGGAATTGAAGGAAACTTCCTCAACATGATAAAGAGCATATATGAAAAACCCACAGCCAGCATAGTACTCAATGGTGAGAGACTGAAAGCCTTCCCTCTAAGATCAGGAACAAGACAAGGATGCCCGCTGTCACCACTGTTATTCAACATTGTGCTGGAAGTGCTAGCCAGGGCAATCCGGCAAGACAAAGAAATAAAAGGCATCCAAATTGGAAAAGAAGAAGTAAAACTGTCATTGTTTGCAGATGATATGATCTTATATCTAGAAAACCCTGAGAAATCAACGATACACCTACTAGAGCTAATAAACAAATTTAGCAAAGTAACGGGATACAAGATTAATGCACATAAGTCAGTAATGTTTCTATATGCTAGAAATGAACAAACTGAAGAGACACTCAAGAAAAAGATACCATTTTCAATAGCAACTAAAAAAATCAAGTACCTAGGAATCAACTTAACCAAAGATGTAAAAGACCTATACAAAGAAAACTACATAACTCTACTAAAAGAAATAGAAGGGGACCTTAAAAGATGGAAAAATATTCCATGTTCATGGATAGGAAGGCTAAATGTCATTAAGATGTCAATTCTACCCAAACTCATCTACAGATTCAATGCAATCCCAATCAAAATTCCAACAACCTACTTTGCAGACTTGGAAAAGCTAGTTATCAAATTTATTTGGAAAGGGAAGATGCCTCGAATTGCTAAAGACACTCTAAAAAAGAAAAACGAAGTGGGAGGACTTACACTCCCTGACTTTGAAGCTTATTATAAAGCCACAGTTGCCAAAACAGCATGGTACTGGCACAAAGATAGACATATAGATCAATGGAATCGAATTGAGAATTCAGAGATAGACCCTCAGATCTATGGCCGACTGATCTTTGATAAGGCCCCCAAAGTCACTGAACTGAGCCATAATGGTCTTTTCAACAAATGGGGCTGGGAGAGTTGGATATCCATATCCAAAAGAATGAAAGAGGACCCCTACCTCACCCCCTACACAAAAATTAACTCAAAATGGACCAAAGATCTCAATATAAAAGAAAGTACCATAAAACTCCTAGAAGATAATGTAGGAAAACATCTTCAAGACCTTGTATTAGGAGGCCACTTCCTAGACTTTACACCCAAAGCACAAGCAACAAAAGAGAAAATAGATAAATGGGAACTCCTCAAGCTTAAAAGTTTCTGCACCTCAAAGGAATTTCTCAAAAAGGTAAAGAGGCAGCCAACTCAATGGGAAAAAATTTTTGGAAACCATGTATCTGACAAAAGACTGATATCTTGCATATACAAAGAAATCCTACAACTCAATGACAATAGTACAGACAGCCCAAGTATAAAATGGGCAAAAGATATGAACAGACAGTTCTCTGAAGAGGAAATACAAATGGCCAAGAAACACATGAAAAAATGTTCAGCTTCATTAGCTATTAGAGAGATGCAAATTAAGACCACAATGAGATACCATCTAACACCGGTTAGAATGGCTGCCATTAAACAAACAGGAAACTACAAATGCTGGAGGGGATGTGGAGAAATTGGAACTCTTATTCATTGTTGGTGGGACTGTATAATGGTTCAGCCACTCTGGAAGTCAGTCTGGCGGTTCCTTAGAAAACTAGATATAGAGCTACCATTCGATCCAGCGATTGCACTTCTCGGTATATACCCGGAAGATCGGAAAGCAGTGACACGAACAGATATCTGCTCGCCGATGTTCATAGCAGCATTATTCACAATTGCCAAGAGATGGAAACAACCCAAATGTCCTTCAACAGATGAGTGGATAAATAAAATGTGGTATATACACACGATGGAATACTACGCGGCAGTAAGAAGGAACGATCTCGTGAAACATATGACAACATGGATGAACCTTGAAGACATAATGCTGAGCGAAATAAGCCAGGCACAAAAAGAGAAATATTATATGCTACCACTAATGTGAACTTTGAAAAATGTAAAACAAATGGTTTATAATGTAGAATGTAGGGGAACTAGCAGTAGAGAGCAATTAAGGAAGGGGGAACAATAATCCAAGAAGAACAGATAAGCTATTTAACGTTCTGGGGATGCCCAGAAATGAATATGGTCTGTTAATTTCTGATGGATGTAGTAGGAACAAGTTCACTGAAATGTTGCTATATTATGTAACTTTCTTGGGGTAAAGTAGGAACATGTTGGAAGTTAAGCAGTTATCTTAGGTTAGTTGTCTTTTTCTTACTCCCTTGTTATGGTCTCTTTGAAATGTTCTTTTATTGTATGTTTGTTTTCTTTTTAACTTTTTTTTTCATACAGTTGATTTAAAAAAGAAGGGAAAGTTAAAAAAAAAAAAAGAAAAGAAAAAAGACAAACAAGGAAAAAAAAAAAAAAAGATGTAGTGCCCCCTTGAGGAGCCTGTGGAGAATGCAGGGGTATTCGCCTACCCCACCTCCATGGTTGCTAACATGACCACAGACATAGGGGACTGGTGGTTTGATGGGTTGAGCCCTCTACCATAAGTTTTACCCTTGGGAAGACGGTTGCTGCAAAGGAGAGGCTAGGCCTCCCTGTATTTGTGCCTAAGAGTCTCCTCCTGAATGCCTCTTTGTTGCTCAGATGTGGCCCTCTCTCTCTGGCTAAGCCAACTTGAAAGGTGAAATCACTGCCCTCCCCCCTACGTGGGATTAGACACCCAGGGAAGTGAATCTCCCTGGCAACGTGGAATATGACTCCCGGGGAGGAATGTAGACCTGGCATCGTGGGATGGAGAACATCTTCTTGACCAAAAGGGGGATGTGAAAGGAAATGAAATAAGCTTCAGTGGCAGAGAGATTCCAAAACGAGCCGAGAGATCACTCTGGTGGGCACTCTTACGCACACTTTAGACAACCTTTTTTAGGTTCTAAAGAATTGGGGTAGCTGGTGGTGGATACCTGAAACTATTAAACTACAACCCAGAACCCATGAATCTCGAAGACAGTTGTATAAAAATGTAGCTTATGAGGGGTGACAATGGGATTGGGAAAGCCATAAGGACCACACTCCACTTTGTCTAGTTTATGGATGGATGTGTAGAAAAGTAGGGGAAGGAAACAAACAGACAAAGGTACCCAGTGTTCTTTTTTACTTCAATTGCCCTTTTTCACTCTAATTATTATTCTTGTTATTTTTGTGTGTGTGCTAATGAAGGTGTCAGGGATTGATTTAGGTGATGAATGTACAACTATGTAATGGTACTGTAAACAATCGAAAGTACAATTTGTTTTGTATGACTGCGTGGTATGTGAATATATCTCAATAAAATGATGATTAAAAAAAAAAAAAAAAAGCATTTCATCTTCAGAGAGCAATGTCCTTGGAGGAAGAGGGAGATGAGGGGAGTAAGAAAGGAAGGATATGTTGGTGAGGGTGGAGAGAGAAAAGAGGGAAGCAGAGAGAGAAGCAGAAAGGAAGGGAGACACAGTATACAATTAAATAGCCTTCTGCTCTTTCTGAGTCCTTCCCGCAGCATATCTTTACATGTCACTGATGTAAGAGGCCTTCCTTGCATGCTACAGTGTATCTCTGTATCTCTCTCTCTCTCTCTCTTGCTCTTTCTCTCTCTCTTGCTCTCCCTCTCTCTCTCCTCCTTTCTCCCTCTCTTTTAAAAACAAGATGAGTAAAATATATCAGACAGACCCTAAAGAGAAAGTTAAATATAGGAGCTTAGCAACAATCTTATGATGCCATAGAGCTGCCTTAATTGAAATCTCATTACTTTCACCAGAGAACATAAATATATTAGGATTTTATAAGAACACTGTATGTTTTACTTTTTTTTTTAGAGAGTTATTTATTTTACTCGAAAACATCTCTTCCCACCTCCTTTAATTGATCTTATAACAACCTCAGATTTTGTCTTTAGTCACAGGCTCCTCTCACTGTTTCAGGAGAAAAAAAGGAAGTGAAAGATCTGTGAAGTCTCAGGAAGGTGATTTTCACTTTTCCTAAGAAGAAACAAGACATTTTTGTATACTTTAAAGGTAGAACTACCATTTTAAATGTAGTTCCCATTCCCAGCATTAGGTTGGGAACACCCTGATGTGAGGAATAGAAAGACCATCTCCTATACTGTCAGAATATGGATATAGGTGACGGTCTGGTGTCCCTGAAAATGCTTGGAAATCATATATCTTAAAGAATTACACTTGATGAAAAGATATAAAAATTAAAAAAGGAAATCTCTGAGGATAAAATGGGCATGGACTTGAGAGGGAAAGAAAGAGTTTCTAAAAATAATATCTTTACAAAGAATTCCAAGATTCTGAATCTAAGAGAGTATCTGAATGATGATGCATGCCTATATGGCACTTATCATATTTGGCACACATAATTTATAGATTTACACAGCTCTTTATAACCAAATAGCAAAAAAACTTCTATTTTTTATAGATGTATAAAAACTCACAAAGTACTTCTGATAAGATATAGCTTATCAAAAATTTACAACTATAAGTATTATTGTGGCTTTCAAATTAGTAATCTTTATACTACCATTTAAAAAAGAATCCCATGACTATTAGAAAAATTAAAAGAGAATTAACAGTATAAACATATGTCAGTAAAGTCTCCCTCACCCCCAACAAAAAATATATAAAAGAAAAAAGAAAAGCCAATCTACTCCACTTGGTTTGGTACTCAGAGTAAGATATAGCCATCATTCAGGTTTAGAAAACATGGTTTCAGAGACCTAAACCAATTTTACATTTCTTTCAAAATGTCCTGATCTGTCTGTCAAGTGGTACCCCACTTTGGCTGTAACCTCCAAATCACTCTCTTAATGTGACTGAACAGCTACTTAACAACAAAAACAGCCACAACATCAAACTCCCTAGTTTTGTCCACTGGGTTGTAATTCATTTGTTGATAAACCATATATCTCTATATATTTGAAGTTAAGTTCCCACTTAGGAAAGAAAGAATAATTTGAATTTTCCTCATCTTACAATAGGTTTAAAATGGATTTTCCTACAAGACAATGTCCAGTGTGGGAATACTGCCAGCAAAAAGATTGAAGAGACAAAATTACATATTATCTTTATAAGCTGAAATCATCTATGAGATTCAAAATACTGGTTTTATGATGGGAAGACTGGTTTAAAATGTATCATTCTTGATCCACATGAAATAATTAAACTGAATTCTTCTGCCCAATTTCCAGCTGTATTTTATTATCTAAACTATCTTAAAGAGTACTGAATGGGTGACATGATGTTTCACTGTGGAATAAAGTAGTAACTCTTGACAAAGCAGTTATTATCACAGATAATTGACCTTATTTGAGAGTTAAGCATCCTGAGGCAAAGTTGAGTGTACTTAATCCTGGCGGTTAATTATCTAGTAATTATGGAGCCTTGAACAGCATTACTCTTAAGAACTATTTGTAAAACGATACTATTAAAAAACTCCTTAATTTAATAAAAATGAAAACCAAGAATAATCAAGTTCTTTAGTCATGTATTGCTAGATAATGACTAAAAAGCAGTTTGTGATAGCAGGCATCAAGGGATACAATTACCTGCATGTAGAATATACTTTATTAAGATTATTACATATGAGTCTAGTTCACATGGTTGTTGCTGAAGGAAAATGTTTCAGTTGTAAACTTTGAAGATGTCAGAAACAAATTAAAAATGTTACATTTAAAGAGTGTATATACTAGAGTAGTTTCAAAACTACCTGAAGATTAACCAATCACAATTTGGATGCATAGTTTAAAAGTACAAAATGCAATGTAGCAGGTTACCAGGAATTTTGAACTGAGGAACAGGTGTAACAGTGAAGCCTGTAAACTAAGAAAAAAGAACTCCCTAAAATTAATATGTTAGGCATTATAATATTTTTAGGTTTCAGAATAAGGACTTTATCTGCCAATTTATAACAGATTTTGGCCAGTTACTGAATATTAGAATGTGGGAATATATGAATACTTAGCTTTATAAAATTCTTAAGCTATAACAGAAGTTGTAAAAGATCACCTAATATTTTCATGCAAATTCTCTCACTTTACAGATGAGGAAATTGAAGGCAGGGTAGTTGATCAATAAATCACCAAGTTAATTAAGAAATCAAAAATTAATTCAGTAACATTAACACAAACATTTTAATTTAATTTAATATATAAAGATACATTCATTTGCTAATATGTAAAGTAGGGTCAAGACTTTTGAGCATGGATCTGCTCATTGATATTCTAGAGGTTTTTTATAGGACCAGATCCATAATTCATAGAATTTCAGTTTCAGTTTCTTTAAAGCCAAATGAAAACTGAAAGATACTTAATGAAGTTCTCTGAGTGCATATTCCTTCTAAATTTTTAGTTGTTTTCTTTCAACCTTTTACACTTTTCATTCCCACAATTAATTTGATAACGACTTTTTAAAGCAGTTTGTCCTTATTGAGTCTTGTATCCAAATGTAACTCATTAAACACTCACATTTCATCAGTTTATATAATATTTATTTGAATAATTATATGAATACAAACTGCATTAAAAGGTTTAGGAACAAACAAAATTGAGTCTTGGTAAGCAAATAATTTTGTGAAAACAGAAGTAAGGTACTATACCAGAGAGTAGCCCAACAGCCACAAGTTTTTCCTTATTCACTTTACCACTGATCATGTTTTACCGAGACTGGAGAGTGCAAGTTATCCAAGCCAAGCAAGGTGGTTAAGTGAAACTTAATCAAGAAAGCTTAGTTAAGAGAGTAATAAGATCAACATTCCTAAAACATTACCACCAACACCTAACAAACACTAAGCACTTTCTGTGTGCCAAGTACTGTGTGGAAACTTTACATGCATTAGGAAAACAAGCATACTTTCTTCAGAATTGTTGTATGACGAAAAGATGGTTTTTGTAAGTTTAACAGCATTCAGCTTTTATACAGCTAAAAAAAGTCTTTATTCCACTTTCGTTTTTTTGAAAGATATTTTCATTAGGTATGGAATTTTTATACCAATTAGGTATAGGTGTATTGACAGGATTTTTCCTTCAGTACTTTAAAGATGTTGCTCCAAGGTCTTCTGGGTTGCATAGGTTTGTTTCATTTTAAAATTTTATTGCGATTAAATGTATACAGAATATAAAATTTGCCATTTTAGTCATTTTTAAAGGAACAATTCGGTGGCTTTAATTTCATTGGCAATGTTGTGCAACCTTCACCATTACCTATGTCCAAAACTTTTTCATCACCATAAATGGAAACTCTGTACCTATTAAACAATTGCTTCCAATTTCTCCTCTCCCCCAGCCTCTAATAACCTCTATTGTACTTTCTGACTCTATTTGTCTATTCTAAATACCTAAAGTGGAATCACATAACATGTGACCTTTTTGTGTTGGCTTATTTCACTTAGCATAATGTTTTCAAGGTTCAACCATATTGTAGCACGTACCAGAACTTCATTCCATTTTATGGATGAATAAGATTCCATTGTACGTACACAGCAAGTTTTTTTAATCCATTCATCTGTTGATGGACACTTGGATTGTTTCTGCCTTTGGGTTATTGTGAATAATGCTGCTATGAACATTGGTGCACAAGTATCTGAGTTCCTGTTTTCAATTCTTTGGGTATTGGAATTCACTGGGTGGAACTGCTGGATAAATAGAAATTCACTTTTTGAGGAACTGCCGAACTGTTTTCTGAAAGGACCGCACCATTTTACATTCCCAGCAGCAATGAGGTTTCCAATTTCTCTACATCCTCGCCAACACGCTATTTTTTGTTTTTGATTAATAACAATTCTACTATGTGTGAAGTGGTATCTTGAGGTTTTGATTTGCAGTCCCCTAATAACTAATGATGTTGCAGGTTGCAATGTCTTTAAACAGAAACCCGCTGTCATCCTTATCATGGTTTCTGTGTAAGTAATGCTTCTGTTTTCTCTGGCTGCTTTTTTTTCTCATCGTTACTGTTTCTAAGTAATTTGATTACTATGTGCCTTGGTGTAGTATACTATTTATTTCTTGAGCTTAGGGTTTGTTAATTTCTTGGAACTGAGGGCTTATATTTTTTCATCAAATTTGAAAAAATTTTCAGCCATTCTTTCTTCAAATACATTTTTCCATTCCCTCCTCATTTACTTCTTTTTTTTTTTTTTTTATTCCCTCCTCATTTACTTCTGCACTTCAGTGACTTTAATTACATGTATGTTAGGCCATTTCAACAGCTTACATATACTCTGTTCATTTTTTCTAGTCTATTTTCTCTCTGTGCTTTCTCATAGACACTTTCCTTTGCTATGACTTCAAATTCACTAATTTTTTTTTTTTTTTACAATGTCTAATCTGTTAATAGTCATCTGTATATTTTTCATGGAAGATGCTTTATTTCATATTTCTTGAAGTTTGATTTCGGTCTTTATAGCTTCCATGGCTCTTGTTAGTATTCTTATACTTTTCTCTATCTTCTGGAAATATACAGTATATTTATAAAGCTGTTTTAATGTTGTTGTCTACTGATTCTAGAATATGTGTTATTTCTGGTTTGGCTTCAACTGACTGATTTTTCTCATTATGGAATATATTTTCCTGTTTCTATGCATGCCTGGTAATCTTTGATTGGCTGCCAGGCATTTTGAATTTGATTTTCTTGGATGATGGACATTTTTCTCTTCCTATATTTTTAAATTTTATTCTGCAACATAGTTAACTTAGCTGAAAATAGTTTGATCCTTTCAGGTCTTGCTTTTTAGCTTAATTAGGAAGGAACAGAGCAGCTGCTACTCCAGAGCTAATTATACCCCACCAGAGGCATAATGATTCTGAAGCCCCATGGCTCATGAGGTTTTCCAATATGACTGGTGGTAACACGAATAGTTACAGGCCCTACCTACACTTTGAGGAATGTTTCCTCTAATCCTTTCAAGTGGTTATTTCCCAGCCTTCATTAGTGTCTTCACAAATGTGCTAATCAGTACTAAGCTTAAGATATTTCTCATGTTCTCTCCCCATGTAGCTCTTTCCTCTCCGGCTTGCAAACTCAAGTTGTCTTGGCCTTCCTGAATTTCTAGCAAAATCTTCTCAATTCAGAGAAACTGCCAGGATTTACCTAGGTTTACCTTACGCTGCAGCCTGGAAATTTTTCCTAGGCAGTAAACTGGGGCAATCATAGGCCTCACTTCATCTAGTTCCTGTCTTAACAAAGATGATCATCCATCATTGCCTATGAAGAGATAGTCTTAGTGGACAAGGAATTCTTTATACAGAGGTTATCTGCAAAGTTTTAAAGCCTCATTACTAGTACACAACCCTCTGGGAAAGGGAAGGCAGCATCAGGTAGAAAACAAGGGTCCAGTGTGTTTGGCTTTACCCAAGTGCAGACATTTTGATGATTTATACTAAGTACATGGATTTAATTTTCTTTTTTAGACCTCATATCCAAAAAAGAGAGAAAGTTAAAGCAATCTTATATATCTTCCATAAGTAACATTTCACACTATCACATTTTAGAAATGTCTTCTTTTTTTCCTGGAGAACTGAAGATAGTTCATTATTACTGGAGTATTCAAGAAGGACAATGGGAGATGAGGTTAGAGACAAAGCTTACAATTTTATGCTTGTAGACATGACCTTCTGCAATCAAATATGGTGCCTTTTAAATTTGCCATTATTAATTTCAACACACAATATTTCTAGACTGTTAAAATTTTTAAAAATCTGACTTTGACATTCAACTTGCTTGGTATTTATTAAAATGTTGCATTATTTCCATTCTCTGCATTTACATTATCTGTGAATATAGCTTTAACCAAGTCACTGCTAGGTCATTTCAGCAAAGCTAAGAGCAAACCTGATATATGCCATAAGAAAGCTACTTATCAGCACCCCTTTTGAGATTGACTCAATAAACTACCAAATACATCTAAATGCACTGAATCCAATATTTATTATTCTATAATCCATATCATGACAGATCTTCTCAAATATAATATCTATCCACTGTCTATTGGTCTGCCATAATAGGTACTGAATAAATATCTGTTGAATTGAATTCAAACGAATAGTAATCACACCAAAAAAAGAAAAAAACCTATCTTGTCATGATCTACAGTCATGGAGTAGCTTGTAGTTTTATCACATCCTCGTCTAGATGGGCAAAAATAATTCCTTTAATAATCAATAGTAATTTCTGAGCAAAGCTTAAGTTTACTGGTTTGTAGAATCAATCTTTCGTTTTGTTTTGAAGTGAATGCCATTTTTATGTCATTCACATTTCTATGAACCTAATTCTTTTTGGGCTTCTATTTTTTCCTATTCTCCTAAGTTTGCCAAACTTTTAGCATTCTTCCTTGGTTCTATAAATGCTTTCTATCTTTTTTACAAGTCTTTTACAAATGTGAGCTCTCTGTGTTCTGTAATGTTTTTTTTAAGGTCCTTCTGCATTTTCTTCCTAATTAAGGTTGAGACTAAATATTCAGGATTGCATTTTTGAGGATATTCAATTGTCTCAAGCTGTCTTTATCATTTTTTAAAGTTTGAAAGTTTATCTTAAAGTCTAGAAAGTTTATCTTAAAGTCTAGAGTTTATCTTAAAGTTTAATATTTAAATATTGCCAGTCTGATCCTTCCCTCCAAAAAAAAACTCTGAGATCAAATGTCAATTTTTCCCAAGGATTCTGAGACTGTTATACTGAGAACCAATTCTTTCATGGTATCCAAAGGACTAAAATAGCACTTTCCCTAGTTACTTCCTTTACCCTTCAGAAAATTAAAGTGGCAAAAAGGTAAATCTAAAACTCCTCAGATGCTCTGATTTTAGTCAAATGATACTTCCAGGACATATCTAGCAGTTCAAGTCTTCCATTACCACTATTTTTTGCCTTCATGTCGGTTTGTGAATTGACAAGAATTTTTTTTAAGGAGTTAGTGCCTCTGCAGATATTCACACATGATATATTTTTACAAATTGTTTTTTCAATTCTCATGCAGGTGATCTCATAAATTATTTTGTCTGAAGTTTATGTTATTCTAAGCAGACAGCAGTTATCTTACTTAGACATAAAATAAAAAAAAATAATCAAACTATGTTGGAAACAGAATCAGAATGGACTTCATTTTATACATAAAAAAGCTGAGACAAAGAAAGTTAACTTGGCCAAAGTTATATGAAGATACACTGAAGGCTTCTTTTTTTCCATGGATTTTTAAAGTGTACAGAGTAAATATAAGACATAAAAAACAAAAATATCATTTTCCTGTAAGTTAGATTGGAAGTAAGTACATTCTTGTGAAAAGAAAAAGTGTAATAGTTCAAATGAAATTCCATTTTATCACCTTCAAATATTACATATGTATATTAATTAAAATGGTACTGGTAATAAAGAAAGTTAATACAAATTTTTAATATACCAACATTAATTCATAATTTAGTGAAATAAAATTAAATACTGAAAATTTGAAGAGATAATTGACTTCATAAGATATTTATCTTAGACTAAGAGGTCCCTTACCTTAATGTATGAAAATTTCAGTGGAAAACATTATTTTACTGCTCAGAAAACAGATCAGTGGATATTGAGAGCTGGGGGTGAGGAGAAGGTTTTAGGATAAGCATGTTCTTTTTCGTGATAGTGGTTGTGGTTATATGTTGTGTATGCATTGGTAAAAACTTATGGAAATGTACAGTAAAAAGGGCCAATTTTAGTATATATAAATTATACCTCAATAAACCTAACTTCTTAAAAAACAAAATTTTTACTAAATAAGAAGGTAGTATATACTGAAGGAAATAATGAAAATACTTTATTGGAGCAGTCTGAATTGAGGTGGTTTTCTATGCAATTCTCAAGTATTCTCCAATATATAAATTTTAATTTATATATTTCTAAACAGAACCAAAAAAAGATGAGTTTTTTAAAAAAGGTAACTCACCGTCTCATTTCCAAAAAGTATGTCAACATAAGGCATAACCTTCATCAATGGTTCCTTGTAGAACTGGCTAATAAATGGTGCAGACAGATTCAAAGTGAAAATTTTGTTGTTTTCAGAAGCATGGTGAGCCACTTTTAATACTGATTCTGGGGAAACTGTAAGAAAAAAGCCCTGGATAAAGAAAAGGGAGGAAAAATTAGAAATCTCATCTCCAGAGTCACTTATAGTAAGAATACATGAAATCTATACAAAATATGAAAACATAGGTAAAACACAGTTATAAAATGCAAGGCAGTAAACAGAAGTATATGACTAGGAGAAAAGTTCATTTTATGAATACTATATGCTTGATATATGCCACTACCTCAGAGTATAAAATATTATTTCCATATGAGATTTATATACTTAGTACTAAAAGGATTCTGGGACTCCACATTTAAAAATATATATTTGAAAAGTCTCATTCAAGCCAGTTATTACTTGTAAGTTAGTGACCCATCTACCTTGTTATAAATAGTTTGGATTCTTACAAGTGACACAGTATTTATTAAGAAACAAATTATTTTAAAAATAATATGGCTACAAAGATTATAGTTTGTTAACTTACGTGATATTCAAACTGAATTTTAAGAAAGATTCTGAATCAGAATTAGCCAATTATGAGAAAATAATTCAGCAATGCAACAGAAATATTTTAATTTAAAATTCCTGTCAGAAAACCTATATTTTAAAATGTTGCTTATGTACAACTTTAACCTGAATAAAACTCCTTTAAAAATATATTTATGCTTTCCTTGGTGAAAGAAAGTATAAGCAAAGCTAACATGGATGCCTACGTAGGAAACTGGTTTGGATGGAGCACAAGTGTGTGAAGGAGCACACAGACGGCAATGGTAGAAGATGAAGTTGGAAAGGCAGCTGAGGAAAAAATACAAAGGGTCTTGAAAGGCAGGCTAGGAGTTCCTTTGGTAGGCAATGTAGGGGTGGGTTGGGGATGGGTGATGGGTAATGAAGTTTTGAGGGAAAAGAATAGCGAGTTTATAAGAAAATTTAAAGGAAAGTTAATCTGGAAAGCAATAATTCATCAACAGTTAAAAAAAAGCCTGCATTTGACTGTAAAAGGAGTATTACAGACAGGACTTGGCAATTCTTTAAGATGTGGGCAGCAATGGAGAAGAGTCAAAGGATGACAGAGAGTTTGAATCTGGTCTACCATTAATAGAAAAAAGAAAAAATCTAGAATAAGAGCTGGCTTACATGTTAAAGGGAGGCTGTTCAGGTATTCATACTAAAGTTGAGGTGCTAAGGGACCTCCAAATATTTATCAGAAAGGTGGATTCAGAGAAAGGCCATGGAAGAAAATGATAGTAAAACAAGGGTTTTAATTATTGAGGAAGAGAGCACTGAAAAAGAAAAGGATGAAGGACAGAACAGAGAACAAATATCAGGCAACAGAAGAAAGGAAAAAAAGTCAAAGGAGAGAACAAGAGGAAGGGAAATGAAGAAAACAGAAGTTATAGAGAAATCCAAGAAGGTGCTTATGGTATCCAAAGTTATATCAGGTAGAAGAAGAAAGGACTAAGCAAAAGCCACAGGGTTTGATGACTAGGAGAAAGCATTTTCAGCATGAAGGCAAAAATAGACAGTTGTTAAAGAAGTTATGATGAGAAAGTAAGGGTAAGGATTATCAATTATTTGGGGAGCTTTACTGAAATGAAGATAAAACCACCTGATATCTACTGAGCATTTCTTCTGTGCCAGGCCGTGTTCTAACAGGTTTATGTATATTAACTCATTTATTATCATTTTTTTCCTTACATCAAGCCTATATGGTGGATACCATTATTAATCCCATTTTATAAATAAAGAAAGCGTGATAGAGAAGCTAAGAAAGGCCCCCAAGTCATCGAGTTTATCTGTGATAGAGCTTAGATTCAAATGACTCCACTGACCAGGCCCTTACTTTGAGTAGATAATACAGAAGGAAAAGGGAGAAAGGTTCCTTTTATTTGTTTTTGGTGGTGATGGTTGTTTCTTCAGGGGAGGCAATTGTTTTTAAGAATAGGAAAGGTTTAAGTAGTTTTGCTTTTCAAAGAAAAGGGAAGAATGAAGAAAGAGAAGAAAGAAGAAGCACAGGAGGGAGGATAATTAGAGCAAAGAACCAGAAGTTGTGGGCTCAATGGGAACCAGGAGGGAAGAAGAGCTAGTTTTATAAATAGAGGAAACAACCTTGAAAATGAAAAAGAGACTTTTAAAAATTAAAAAAACGCTATTGAAATACCTACTTATGACTCAGGGACTAACAACTTCCACCATGTCAATTTTTAAAGTTTAAAAAGAATAAAAACAATTTTTTATTACTTTCTTATTTCAAAATTGAATACTACAAAAATTAATTTTGTGGCAGGATTCATGCATACTGGGGTCCATCTTTGAAGGGTTTACTGTCCTACAAATTCTGAGCTATTAAGAGAGACTTTTACACTATGTGTCTTTTTCATTTTAAAGCACTGCTAATGAAATTCTAATAAAATAATATTTTTGCATAATATTAATTTTTTTTGCCATGTAAAAATTCCAACCTATTAATTATTTACCAATATGCAACTGTTCCAAAAGGTAACAAGTATTAGTCTTAGGAAACGTTATTTTTAAAATGTTTTCATCTTGATTTTTTAAAAAAACTAAATGCCATGTCACTTACAAACTATGAGCATCCAAGCTGCTTCCTTTGCTATTTCTGTCATTTGTAGAATTAAAATGAAGAGTTTATATAGCATCTTGTCTCCATAGTAATATGTACGTTCTTGCCTTTAGTCTTGCAGTTAATGAGAAGAGTTTAAAGTTTTTCCCTCCAACTTCTCCCCAAACTGTTGTTCCCGGATGAAATAAAAACATCCCAGAACTAGCATTTTGCCAGCTGTGGATTAACCACAGACATCTACAGAATGGTCTACATAAATAATAACCTGGTCAAATAATTAAGCTTCTCACCAACTTTAGACTGAAAATCTGATCTGTTCTAAAAATCCATCTGATAGCAATTTAAGGTGCAGAATAGTATGCCTCTGGAGACAAAATTTGGCCTCATTCCAAATGCTTGTATGTTGTATGTGAAGTTTATTTTAAAATGCAACACAGGAGTATTGTGATGTGGAAAGTGTAACTTTCATTTTGTTAATTTTATAAAGAATATACAAAAAAGATTAGTTCTTAAATGAGTCAAATCCACAATTTAAATTAATTCCAATTTTGAATGGTCTCTTGTTTTTCTTTAAATAAATATTTAATATTTAAACATTTTGGGATTTGTGCTCTGTTAGATTGTAAAGACTTTCAAAATTGATGCCAACCATAGTTTATCTTCCTTGATTTACATCCTTTACTCGGCCACATGTCTCAGACTATAAAATCTCAAAAAATAAAAAGCAGAGATTCAGAAGACATCTTCTTGACCAAAAGGGGGATGTGAAAGGAAATGAAATAAGCTTCAGTGGCAGAGAGATTCCAAAAGGAGCCGAGAGGTCACTCTGGTGGGCACTCTTACGCACCATTTAGACAACCCTTTTTAGGTTCTAAAGAATTGGGGTAGCTGGTGGTGGATACCTGAAACTATCAAACTACAACCCAGAACCCATGAATCTTGAAGACAATTGTATAAAAATGTAGCTTATGAGGGGTGACAATGGGATTGGGAAAGCCATAAGGACCACACTCCACTTTGTCTAGTTTATGTATGGATGAGTAGAAAAATAGGGGAAGGAAACAAACAGACAAAGGTACCCAGTGTTCTTTTTTACTTCAATTGCTCTTTTTCACTTTAATTATTATTCTTGTTATTTTTGTGTGTGTGCTAATGAAGGTGTCAGGGATTGATTTAGGTGATGAATGTACAACTATGTAATGGTACTGTGAACAATCGAATGTACGATTTGTTTTGTATGACTGTGTGGTATGTGAGTATATCTCAATAAAATGAAGATAAAAAAATACACACACACACAAAAAAGTCAAAGGAACATGAGTTGTATATAAAAAAAAAAAAAGGCAGTGGCATTAGAGAATATTTCTTTTTCAAGTGTCAATTTGCAATAAAAACAGGCCAATACTTTACCATACCATAGCTTAGAAAAATAGTCTATATAACCAAGAAGATCTTGTTCTTTTCTAATTAGGGATTTTAGTCCACACAACAGTTAGCCCTGTTAAGACTTTGTCCCTACAAGCAACTAAAGTAAGGTAGATTACAGCACTTAGAGGCTGGATGATATTAATGAGAACTGAGAATGAAACAGGACATTTTAATACATACAAACGGAAAACAGAAACAAAACAAAAAGGCAGAGGTCAGAGTGATGGGGAAAGACTAAGGCAGAGCCAAGAGCCATTTTAGCAGAGCCAGTCTGCCACATAACCACTCTCTCTAAGGATTTGTCTGGGTAAAGAAATCCCTTCTCTGGGTAAAGGATTTCTCTGGGTAAACGTGGGAATGTTAGAAACTAAACTTTTTAAGAAAAGAAATTGAGCTTTTTACTCTTTTCCAGGGTTTACCTTAGTTCACGGTGATCCTTTGGGTTCTTTTTGTCTTTATCTAAGAGCACAAACTCTTTTTATTATCTCCATTGACAATTATCTGAGGAACAGATATGTATGTATGTGTACCTACATACCTAGGTAAGTTTAGGGATTTATAACTCTTGGAAGTATAATTCTATCTTGATGCAAAAGGAAATAAAGTTGTCTAGGGTAACCATGTATATTATTGTCATTGGTGGATACAAAGTGATATAGAAAAAAAGTCGTTTGCTTTTGTAAAGAATTGTGCTCTGATCACCATATTTAACAGTCCAGAAACAGATCATATTATTTTGAAACATTCAGATTAGGGGTTTTTAAACCTATTTGGGCCATCTAACTCCCCATCTGATTACACATATTCACAAAATTTTGAATACAGTATGTGTTGAGGCGATGGGGAGCAGGGGGTGTCAATAACCCCCTGAAGCTCATCTATAAATGATGAGTTAGCATCTGGATTTGATTGAAGGTTAAGAATTCGTAATTTAGTTTCTTTCCTCAAAATTACATACCATACATGTGTGAATGTATTTCAATAAAACTGAATTTAATAATTAAAAAAAGACATAAAAAAATTACATACCATACAAACTCCAGTTTAATTAAAAAGTTTTTTTTTTTTTTTTTTTAAAAAAAAAAACAACACAGAAAATCAGCCGTAAAACAGATGTAAATATCAAACTTCTGGAGTGGGAGTAACTTTCAAGCCCAGAGAGAAAAGATTATCTAAAGATTTGCTATATATATAAAAATAAAATTTCAGTTGATTCTTTTCTAATCCCAGTAGGGGGAAAAAAGCAAACAAAAGACCAGAAAAATGTTTACAGTAAATACAACAAAAAGAGTTAATACCTTAAGTCTATAATGAACTTGACTGAACAAACAGATTAAAAAAAACAAACACCAGGGCACCAATGCAGCCAAGAACATGAAAAAATATTCCATTAAAAGAGAAATATACTAGTCAATAACTGTACAAATACCCCTCTTCAGCAATTAAGGAAATAACATGGTAATATTCAATGATAAAGAAAGTTTGGTGAAATGAATATATTCATACCACTGGTGGGAATGCAGCAGACACAGTCTTTCAGAAAATAATTTGAAAATACATATGAGGAACCATAAAAATATTCACACTCTTTGACTCAATGATTCTAGTTCTGTGAGTCTACTTTAAGGAGATAATAAAACATACGGGAAAAAGTACATTCGTGGACACACTCATCGCTAGGCTATTTTATTGAAAACCTGGAAACAGTGTAAATATCCAACAATAGAGGAATAAATGGTCAAATAAGAACTGGCATATATACCATAGAGGTGGTTGTTTATTACTTAAAATGTTGCTGGTGTAATTGAGGACCCAGTATTAAATTTTATTCAATTGCTTATTTAAATTTAAAAACTGAAGCAGTGTACGATACTTTTCTGTTAAATGCGATGTTACTGTTTTTGTAGGATTACATTTCACTTTGACCACTGAAAATTTAAGGATTGAATCAAAATGTGCTGTATAATGTAAAATACACACCAGAGCTGGAAGACGGAGTGTGAAAAAAAGAATGTTAAAAATCTCACTAATAATTTTTATATGATTAAAAGGAAAAAGATAAATATTTTAGCTGTATTAGATTAAATAAATTACATTATTAACATAAATTTAACCTTTTTTTTAACCGTTTTTATGTGGGTACTAGAAAAGTTAAATTACATTTGGGGCTCCTATTATATTTCTATTGGACAGTGGTGCTGTACAGTGTCCCAAGACACTGAAAAAGATGATTATGAAAATTAAGTAGCAAAGTAGAAAATGTTTATGGTACAATAATGTTAAATGAAACAGAAGATATACAAATAGTGTGTGTTGTTAATAACAAACCTCATTAAATCAATAGAAATAAAAGATTCGAGGGAGTACAACACAACTTAAATCTGGGTAGAAAAATTATGGATAACTTTAATAGTTCCTTTGTTTTTAAATTTTTGGTGTGGTGGATACATTACTTTTATGACAAAATTATTTAAAACATAAAACTATTTTATTCAGTTGAATTATTAAATCTCTAGATAGAGAGTAGATGTTTATAAATAATGAGGAGCTTAATTCAATAAAATGAGTTTATTGAATAAACAACAAACAATAAGCAGATAAATAGTTGGCAGTATGTCTACATGATGTCTTTGAATATACAGAAGGCTCAAAAAGGAACAGAGTGAATGTAAGATCAGTGACTTTTGTAAGTATAAACTACTATTCATAGAAGCAAAAGGGAAACAAGGAAGGATGTGTGATACCAGAATGATATTTGGACAACCAGAGAGCCCCACCAAAGTTACATGAGCACTGATGAGGAAGGCTGAGAGTTATCAGTGCTCACATCTTAAGATGTACCACTATTGTCTGTTCTAAAGAACACAATTAGTCTGTTTTCCATGCTACAACTAAGGTGCTATAGTAACACTAGCCAGAGAATGGGTTGAGAAAAAAAATAAATTAGAAACCAAGAATAACAAATACGACAACCATATAGCATGTTTTCTTCCTCTTAATGGGTTCTACATGTTTTGTGAATTTCCCAGACACTGTAAAGTACATTTCTTTGTAGGAGTAGGAGGATACAATATGAATTATGACATAGCATATTCCCTGTCTTCTTGTAAGGAAAATTCTGACTTTGACAACCATTAAGATAATGTATAAATCATTTACATTGTAATTGTATGCACTATTTCCTACTGATGACAGCAATAGAATGTATAAAAGAAGAAAGCTAGAGCAAATATAGTAATGAATGCTTTAAAAGTTTATCTCACCACTGATTGAATGTAATGCACTGATGGAATAGAAAAGAATAATTCACTCAGATTTTCCTGCCTGTGTGGCTCCTTTTGGAAATGTAACGAAATCACCTATTACACATATATTTAAACTTTTAAGGTTTAAAATACCTGCAATCTTAACTATATCATGTATGTAGATGTCAGCTTTTCTTCCATCCCATATAACTCCCTCAAAAAAGCATGTGATAGGAGGTAGCAAGGTGTAATGGAAAGAAGAGGGTATTAGTGGGACAAAGAGGATATTTATCACAGCTTTGCTGAAGGCAGAAGGGAGTGTGAGGCATCCTAGAAGTCCATTTCTAGGGGAAAAGATAAGGAAAACATGGTGCATATGCACTGTGATGTACAGATTAAAAGCAATGAACCAGAAATATATACATCAAATTGGACAAGCAATATAGTTCATACTTTTATAACTGTGTATAATGTAACCACATGCACACACACTTAAAGGAGCACAGTATGTTATTTTAACCATTTACCAGTCAGACTATTTATTAAATATGTTACTTTGGGCTACTTCCTAGCCTTCCTTATCCTTATCCTTAAAAAGGTAATTGTGAGAATTAAACAAGGGCTTAATTCAGTGGCTGGCCTGCAATACCCACTCCATATGTATTTATATTTTATTAATGCTATTGATATTATTACAGTAGTAATATCAAAAACATTAGAAAGTTCTCATTTTCCAAGAATAGTGAGTTTTATAGTTGTTATAATGCTGAACAAAAGTACACTCTTGAACTGCGATCTACAGTTAGGTCTTTCCTTCGACTATAAACACATAAAGCAAAATTCATCATTCCCTTTCCAAAAGCTCTCCCTGTCTCTCCCCTTTTCTCAATTTAATCATTCTATATACTGCAGACATATTAATCACTCTACCCACTCTTCTTTTCCTAGTAAATTAAATCTAAATGGCTCACACCTCAGCATTCAAAGCTCTCCAAAATAACACTCCAACTTACACAGTAAACCAGATGTAGTCTCTATTACTCTACAACATATGTCCTTGCTTCAATCATACAAAATGATTTGCTTCTCTCAAAATAAATCTTCTGAGTCACTGTGTATGTCATTCCTTCTATATTTCCTCCCTATCTGCTGTAATTTTACCCCTCCATCAAGGCTTTTAAGTATCTTTCATCTCAAAGCCTTTCCACATTCCCACTATCAGATATACTCATTCCTGTTTGACCCTCCTATTAGGTAATGCTGTGAAATAAATACTCACAGGTATTTATTTTATGTTATTTAATAATATAAGCAACCTGCATTTGTGTTACCTCCCTCACTTCCCTAAGGGCAAGAGCACATCTCCTTATTTTTATGTTTTCTACAGCAAAAAGCACAGTAGACAGATAATTTTTAAATATCTGATGAACTAAGTTTTACTGGTACTATTCATAAATTTTCAGGCATCTGAAATGCTATTTTGGGGAAGAAAAAAATAGACTGCTGCCTTTTCACATGCTAAGGGAAGAGCATATTCATTTTAAATTTGGACAACTCTAGTTCAGAGGATCTGAAACTTTCTCAGTTTTACTACACACTTAGTATGTCAGTTAAGTTTTTTATGGTGCCCTAAGAAGTACCCAACAACTCTGTCTTTTAACAGTTAGGTAGGAACAACTCACTAAGTACTGATATGTTAACAACTTAATAATCCTGTGGCAGGGATGACCTAAAACTTAAGTTGTTACTAGATACTCAGTTACCAACTTTCCCTTGTTTTCTACCCTATATTGTGCTATAATTCCTCTCCATTAACTTAAAACTTTAGTAAACAGCTCTTCATTCCCCCCCAACAAATATATATATGTTTTAATAATAAATATTTTCCCTTTCTTTCTACTTGATGAATTTTGAATCTAAAAATTATTGTTATCTCATCACCCCTAAATCAAGTGTCTAACGTCCTTTTTAACTCTATAGTAACTCTTGCAACCATGCCATCTTTTCCATAAATACTGCTTTCATTGATAACCTTTATTATTTTCTAAACACTGCAACAGCATCCTGTTCTGGCAAAGCTCTTTTGCTCAAAACTCTTAAATGGCTCATTTCCTAAACAATACAACTCAAGTTCCTTTCATAGCATTGAAAATCCTCTAAATCTCACACTAATCTCTTTCCTATATTGTCTCCCACCATTCACCTTCATGAAATTTTTACTCTTACCACATGGATGTCTGGCTAGCCTGAATACAAATCCTATGCCTTCCTATGTCTTTTTCTTTGCTAGTGATATTGATTCACTTCCCAGAATCTGTTCTTTACCTTCTACTTGGTCAATTAAAGCAAGGAGTCTTCAAACGTTTTCTGTAAAAGGCCAACAGTAAATATCTTAGGTTTGCAGACCATATGGTCTCTGGCAACTATTCAACTCTGCCATTGCAGCTTGACAACAGTCACAGATTATGTGAAAATGCATGAGTAAGGTTGTGGGCTCAATTTGGCCCACGGGTTTATTTTGCTGACCCCTAAATGAAAGGAAAAGAAGGAAATACATACTACTAAGTGGATATTAAAAACAACAATCCAGATAAAAGAATGTTGGATAGAAATATTAACAGGAAATCTAATGTAGGGTGATAATGATAGTGTGATTGTCTTAGTAATAAACAGCATAAACAAAATGAACATTATAGTGGGTCTAGAGAAAGAAGGAACCTATATAATACATTTCTTGCCTTCTTTTGAAACAAGAACATTTAATAATTTTCTGAGGCTAGCACCAAATCAATGTATGTCCTTTATATGTGAGTATAACATCCACTTTTCAGAGGGTATGATAGCATTTCACTTTGGTTGCTGCTGCTCTCTATTTCCACCCCTCAACCCAGCTCAATGCTACTCCTAGATCTTTCTGAAAATAATTCTGTCGAAAACAGACCCTCTAGCTTCCATAAGCAGGACAGAATCATTCATTTAATTATTGTACTCTCTGAGTGTTCCTGTCTATTAGAAGAAACTAAAAGTTGTCAAGTGGTGGAATGTGCTAATAAAATTGACCAATTTAAAAAAAAATTTCCCTAAATAATACCTACCGTGAAATCAATTTTTGAATTTTTAAAATCAATCATAATAATGGTAGAAGTTTAAGGTTCATAAATCAGGCAAATGTGGACTAGAATTAAAAAAATTAGGCAAATGTGGACTAGAATTAAAATGTAAGTACCTTCTCTGAGAAGGTATTGTAGGGAATAAGCTGCTTCTAATTTAAGCTCTGAACTGTTTTCTGGCAAATTACTGTGATAAACATCCAGTATGTCTTTTTTTTTCCTTAAAGTGGTACAAATGAATATGCTTCTTTGCCTTTATTTTTATGTAAAATTTACAGTGGGGTACTCTACCCTCCCTAAAATATTAAAAACAGTAAGAGATAACAAAGCAACATGTGATAAGAAAAAGAAAAAAATAATTACTGGACTAGGAATCCATATACTCAATTCTGATCTGGGCTTTGGGCCAGCAACTTTGCAACATTGAGCAATATATTTAATCTTGATGAGCTTCACTTTCTTCATTTATATAAAAAGGATATTAAGAATGGAGATTGGGTTGGTTGACCTTCAATCTCAAAAACTAAAATTTAGTAATGTTTTCAATGATATTCTTTTGAATACTTTTAGAAGTAATAACATAAAAACATGTACATGTCAAAGGTGCAGTATAAAAAACATTTGAAGAAATGTTGTAAGGAACGAGCCCCTTTTATCCAGAAACTGCCAAATCTTAGTAAGCCAGAAATGCAACTAACTATAACTTCTGATTTATGGAGCTAATTAATTGAGGTTTTGGTGAAAAATTTTAAAATTCCAAATTTATCTAAGATGAATATATATCTAAATATGTATGTATGTGTGTATGTATATGTGTATATATTCATATATATACGTATACCCATATAACAAAAATATGAAAAAGTTTTAAAAATACATGGGTCAGGCTTTGAAAGAGAATAGAGAACACAAGTGAAATTTAAGTACCTACAAGGAGATGGTTGTTCTTTTTGGCCATCTTTTATCTTGAAGTGAGCTTAAACAGTTACTTTTGGACAATGAAACAGTGGTTTCTCCCCAGTTACTACTAGACACAGTTGTCTTAAATTGGAGTTCAAAAATGGCAAAATTGCAACTATTTTTCTGAATAATTGTTTTGGCAATCTGAGGTTTGCATTGCTTATTTTTATGAAAGTATCACTTAATAACTGGGACAAGACTAATCTGAAAATTATCATTTAATCATTTTAAGTGGCCAATACTTTTGTTTTGATAAAAACCAAGTTTCAGCCATTTTCTGTAACACAGGAAAGGGCTAAATTGTCATTAGATGCACTTATATTGATAGTGACATTTTCTTCTAAGGTGCTGTCACTGAGTGAAACGGAGAGGACTGCCTTTAGACTTGAATAATTTCTTTACCGCTGAAGCAAATCTTAAATACTGATTACTAATTGCTAAAACACTAGCATACAAAATTAAAAAGGTATCGATAATCCTTGCATTAGATAGGAAAACTTAAAAACCAAGCTTCTCACACTTTAAACTTCATGACAATGGTAGCTTTATATGCCAATAAAAAACTATTTTTCAGGTATCATATATTACTTAGACATTGCCCTGTGGTTTTCACTAAGTTATATGATTTGATGTCATTTTTAAACTAAGAAAAGTGGCCAAAATGTGTTTTAACACTGATATAGGACAGCAGTTCTCAAAATATAATTGCTGTGTCAGCAACTTCAGCATCACCTCAGAACAAGTTAAACATGCAAATTCTTGGGCTCCACCTCAGACCTACTGAATCAGAAACTGTGTGGGTGGGACACAGCAATCAGTGCTTATAGAAGCCTTTCAGGTAATTCTGATGTCGTTAAAAGTATGAAAACCACTGATGAAGAATAATGAAATATCCATTCATTATCCTTAACAGTTTCATCTATCCCAAAGAAGGTCAAAATCTTCATGAAGATGGCAAAAAAGAGCTCCCGACAAAATATAAAACTTGGCTGCAGTAGAAGAGAAAAGGTTGGGCTTCTTTGTTTCAAGAGGCAGGTCTAATGTTGTCTGGATCAAAATCAGAATTAGTCTCCCGGCAACTATGGTATCCACTTGACATTCCAAATGAGATTCTGAATATATAAACACCAAATTCAGAGTTGGGAGGAAGCTCAGAAATCATCTAATCCTAGTTTCAAAATGTCCTCAGAAAAGAAAGCAAGTGCGTGGAATGCCCGGCCTACTTCAACCCTTTGAGCCAATCTTTCCCAGCCAACTACAGTTCTGCTATTATTTGGTTCATGTATTGGGCTTCCAAGTTATTTCTCATGAAAACAGGCTTCTGCAAGTAAAAATATTGAATCTATTAAACATCTCATTTTGCAGATGAGGAAATTAAAGCACAGAGAGGTTGCCTAACTTAGCCAAGGTCAGATAACTAACGATTTGAGGAGACACTAGAATTCCACTCCACAGAGCAAAAAATCTACTCATTTGTTTATACACATTCTTGCCATGTTCCACAATTAATAAGCCAACTTAAAAAAAAAAAAAAAAAAAAAAAAAAGAGAGAACCAGGGAAAATATAACTTAGAACAGGAGAAGATGAGGGAGAAAAAAGATATACATGGCACAGGGATCTTAAATTAGCTCTAAATGTGGTTCTCAGTTTCTTTACAGATAAAGCAAAAAGTGAGACATGTCCATTACCTAGCTGTCATTCTTAAAGAAACAGAAAAAAACATTTTCTTATGAGAAACTTTTGGTCCTAAAATAAACTTCTTATGGAGCTTAAGATACTGAACATTGATTAATACAGACGACTATTCTGTCTTCAAAAACATCCCAAGAGCAAATTCAGTATCAGATTCCACAATATTTATTGTAGCATTCTTCAATGAGAGAATAAGGCCTTGATATCAAAACAACTGAATGAAAGCAATGCAGATGGGGGTAAAAAAAACAAATAATTAGCTTTCTGTTGGTCCAAGTCTATAACTTAGAGTTTCTGGAGAAAAGGATAGCATATATATTCTTCAAATAATCTTCTATCAATATCAATTCTCTAAAGCAGGGTGAGAAAAGAGTTGTACAGCAGAGAATATGAGGTTCTACTTTTCCAAAAGAGTCTTATCTGGTATACTTTACTGTATACCCTACTACAGAGGTTTTAGAATTGATTGATTTATTCATCATGAAAACTTGGCCAGTGGTAAACTTTTATGATTTACATAAGGTAAATGCTAATATAAGGAAATGTATATTACTGTCATATAACACAATTTGCTCAAATATTACTTCTTCAACGAGGTCTTCCTCAATTCTCCTACTGTAGGTAGCACCACAACTTCCTCACTCTTGTCATTTTTATCTGGCTATATTAACTTATTTTTGTAGACAGCATTATTACCTATCATTACATTACACATTCATACATTTGTTTATTCATTGTCTCTCTATCACTGTCCCTCTGGGGGCAGGGACATCTGTTTTTTTTCATTATTGTATGTCTAGGACTGAAAACAATTCCTGGTACTTATGAGCTCTCATTAAATATTTTTTTGAATGAATGAACGCAATCAGAGTGCAGAGAGAGGTGGAAGAAGAGATAGTGTTTAAATTTGAAACAAATTAAGTGGAGGACTTCCAGGTAGCTGAAGCAGTGATTGCCACCTAAGTCTTTGTCTCCTTACAAAACAATATAGAACAAGAATGGAAAAATTAATCTTCAAAAATAACATTCCCTCAGTACAGAGACAAAAAGAATGCACAAAGTTCAAAACAAGTACAAGCAAAAAGAGAAAAACTCATTAAATATCAGTGTAAGATCTCTTACACTCATGCCCCACCCCTGCCCCACCCAAGGTTTTACGGTGAGCAAGGGTGTTTGAGAAACTTCTGGGTATAGAGAAAGAAGCTAGCAAAGGGGCCTAATTTCTATCTAAAACCACTGATAGCATCCACCTTAAATATGGAAATACTAAAATGGTATCCAGGTAGATTAGAGTAGGGGAGGAACTAGAGAGGGAAACTTAAAAGTATACATAATTTGAAGAGACATAATTTGAAATGCATAGTTTCTGGGGAAGATAAAGGCAAAAATGAAGGGAGATGCTTCTTTGCCTATTGGGCCAGGAAGGGGAAAAGAAGCAAACGGGATAGAAAGTCACAAAGCTGGAGAAACTCCTGCCAATTTCCACCAAAACAAATTCACTGAAGAATCTTCACTTTGATATACTGATGGAAGAGGGCACCTTTAAACTAGGAATTCTTTACAGCTCTACAATACCCAAAATTATGAACAAGAGAAAGAGTAACAGATAGCTAATGAAAACATCATAAATAAAATCAACACATGATAACCACGGCAAAATTTTCCCAGGGAAAAACAAACACAGAGCAGAAGAAAATGATATGAAAACATCATGAATGGAATTAAATAGACTCAAACAAGCATTTCAAAATATGAAAATTCACCATGAAATTGAAATCTAAAAACTAACAATAGAAATAAACAAAACAACAAAAAAAGTTGGATGAACTCAGGAAAGAAATGGAAGACAAAGATAAAATTATCTCTGAATGAAAAATAAATTACAAGGTACTCAAGGGAGTATAAATTCAAATGAAAATTTAATAAAGGGCAGTGAAGAAAGAAAGGAATATGACAGAGAATGAAAATGAAATAATAGAGAAGTAAAAGGATCAGGGAGAAAATAATTGAAATGGAAGACAGGCAGAGGAATAACATTCATGTTATATGAGTCCCCGGAGAAGAAAAATAATGAGGGAACAGAACTGACGAAACTACATCAGGAAAACTCAAGAGGAAAAGAGGCAAAGATGTATATGTTTAAGAGAGTTAAATATTCATCTTATCATAATAGGGAGTGCAGTAAATAAATTTCAAATGGATGGATTAGGAGATAGAAATATGGAGATAAACAGATAAAAAAGCTAAAAGAGTTATCAGAGCATTGCTCTTTGCCATTGTAAACCCTTAAGCAAAAAATGAGTTATGTGCATTTGTTTTTAAAAAATAATTGTTAAAATTGTAAGAATTAAAACAATCATAAAAAATTTCCATTTTACCATTCAATGAACTGAACCAAAACATAATTTATTATGCCTCAATTATAATGTTTCGTATTTAATGACTACATTAAAACAAGAATCTTAAATACTGCATATACCATGGGAAATCCAATATAAATACATTTCTGCATAAATTACCAAAGACTGCATAAATTACCTAAGAGTAAATGAAAAAGATGCAGATATGATAGTTACTAGTTCTCACCTTCAACCCCATCAAATATTAAGAAAAACTAAAACATTCAAAGTGGAAAGACATGGAATATTTGATATTTTAATATTCCTTAGGGCCCTTTAAACATCTTTAAAAATATATTTCTTTGTCCATCAACTAGGCACTTTCATAATAAAAATTATAATACTAATATTTATTGAGAACCTACTATGTGTTAAAACATTGTGTTAATCACAATTATCTTATCTAGAATACATTATATTAGTTGAGTATTATCACCATTTTACAGGGGTAAAAATTGAGGCTGATAGTCAACTAATAAATGCAGAAAAAATGATGAAATTAGAAAATTATGATTTGGCAATCACCACAGTAATCACTACTTCCAGCAAGAATTAACAATGTACGCCAAAACTAGTGTGTGAACATTTGATGAGAAACAGGATATTTACATAGTCTCCAAGTACCTTTCCACAAGATTTTCATTACAAAGGGAAAATATTTTTATGGTGGAGAAATTTGAAAAATGTCACTTTAAAGATCAAAGGTAACATCACCAGCAATGAGACAAGCAGATAGCTTATACCCCCTGATGTGATGTGTAAAGGAGACATCATCACATCTGTGGTAATCTACCAAAAAATGAATAACCTGAATCTAATTGTGAGGAAACATAAGAAAAATCCAAATTAAGGCACATTCTGTAAAATAGGCTGTATTTTTTTTTCTTTTTTTTTATTAAATTCAGTTTTATTGAAATACAGTCACACACCATACAATCATCCATGATATACAATCCACTGTCCACAGTATGATAACATAGTTATGCGTTCATCACCACAATCTATCTCTGAACATTTTCCTTACATCAGAAAGAACCAGAACAAGAATAAAAAATAAAAGTGAAAAAAGAACACCCAAATCATCCCCCCATCCCACCCCATTTGTCCTTTAGTTTGTATCCCCATTCCTCCACTCACCCATACACTAGATAAAGGGAGTGTGATCCACAAGGTCTTCACAATCACACTGTCACCCCTTGTAATCTACGTTATTATATAATTGTCTTCAGGAGTCCAGACTGCTGGGTTGGAGTTTGGTAGTTTCAGGTATTTACTTCTAGCTATTCCAATACATTAAAGCCTAAGAGGTGTTATCTCTATAGTGCATAAGACTGTCCACCAGAGTGACCTCTCGACTCCATTTGGAATCTCTCAGCCACTGAAACTATTTCATCTCATTTTGCATCCCCCTTTTGGTCAAGAAGATACTCTCAGTCCCACGATGCCGGGTCCACATTCATCCCTGGGAGTCATCCTCTGCATTGCCAGGGAGATTTACACCCCTGGGAGTCGGGTCCCACGTAGGGGGGAGGGCAGTGAGTTCACCTGTCGAGATGGCTCAGTTAGAGAGAGAGAGGGCCACATCTGAGCAACAAAGAGGTACTCAGGGGGAGACTCTTAGGTACCATTACATACAAGTTTAGACTCTCCTTTGTGGTAATGAGCTTCATAAGGGTAAGTCCCATGCTCGAGGGCTCAGCACATCAAACCACCAGTCCCAATGTTTGTGACAACATCAACACCAGTCCAGGTGAGGATGTCCAACACATCTGCACCTTCCTCCAGATCCTCGGGGGTGGGGAGGGGGAGGCTGTAAATATATTTTTTATTATCTGCCCAAATTACTCTAGGATGTGTCACTATTTCACTCCAGCCTATACTAACCTACCGTATCTCACTTCCTATTCAAAGTTCCATGCAACTGTGGTGCTTGAACAAATCGACTGTAGAGTTGTACCGTTTAGAAAATTTAGATCCTGTACCAAATTGATAACTATTCCCTTGGTCTCATATGAAAGTTGAAGTTTTAAAACACATTCAGTTTCAACCTTTACCCTTTGGCCTGGCTTGAATAGGCTGTATTTTTAAAAAATATCAAGGTCATGAAAGACAAAGTCAGTCAGATGATCTTGGAATGAATCCAACAATAAAATATTTTATTTTTTCTTTTATCATAAAGGACAATAGTGGAAAGGTGGAAAAATTGAGCAAGGTCTGTAGATAAGACAATACACTTCATCAATGTTAATTTCCTGTTTTGATAATTATACTGTTATGTAAGAAATGTCTATTTTTGGTAAATACATACTGAAATATTTAGAGGTAAAGAAACATTTTTCAGCAACTTACTCAAATGGTTTAGGAAAGAAACTATATATATGTGATAAATCAAATATGGGAATTCATTAAACAATTTTTGCAATTTCTGAGGGTGTGAAATTATTTCAAAATTAAATATTAAAAACACACACACACACACACACACACATACTCTGAGATGGAACAGAATTACATGTCCTGCCCTCATCCCAGTGTTAAGTACTTGAACTGAGATTCAAAACCATATCTCCCAACTCCAAAGCCCCATAATCTTAACCACAATACTACTATCATTGTAATTACAATGGGGGGGGGGAGGGGCGGGGACCAAAACAGAATGATACAAATTCAAAGAACTCATATAAGTAAATCCAGAACCTTAGTTATCTATTTGGTTACTGAAGACAAGTTGAAAAGGAAAGAACATTTATCAAATTAATGGTAAGACATACCAAAATAAGTCAATTGTTAGAAAGATTAAACAAGATTTGGATTCTTTAAAATACAAGGTATGTAGGGTAAAAAGACAAGAGGTCAAGTATTTAAAGCAAATCCTGCAGTGCAAGAATTTTTTAAAAAGATAAAGCAAATGTAATTGTTGACTCTGAGTGATTGGTGTATGGGGATTCATCACACCATTTTTGCTATTTTTGTGCAAGTCTGACACATTCATAATCATATGAGATTTTAAGAAAATGGGATACACTAAGGAAAGACATTTTATTCACTCAGTGTATACTCACTGTGAATAAAAAGATGGGTAAAGAATAATCTTTATCTCAAATTAGAACTAGCAAGAACTTTATAACGATAAGTGGCCTAAGTGATTATTTTGGGTAACTGATAAATATACCAAATTTTTGAGAATTAATCACAGATCTATAGATGCAAATCTGATCCAAGACCTGGTACCAGAGTACATACAACACTAGATCCATCCTGGAAAGCAATCTGTGAACTAATAAGTGAAAAATCAAGAGAATTTTTAAGCTGGAAGAGGCTTTTGGGATCTTATTGTTCACTTTTACCAGGAGTAAAACAAGAAAAAGATCAACTTAATTGACTTGCCCAAGGGTTAAAAAAAATTTTTTTTTTGGAAAAACATCAAACCTTTGTTATCAGGCAGAGATGACTGGTACTGAAGTCTTAGCATTTTTGACTCATTTCAATTAGGAAATCTAAGCTGAGACACAGGGCTAAAGGTTTTTCTTTTATTAGCACTAAGAAATAACTATTAGAGGGAAATTATGTTCTAAAGCTTGTTCTAATTGTGGCACTGCATTCTAGGAGAATATATACTGTATAGGGATACAATATCTCCGGTACCTTCTACATATAGAGAGGATGTAAAAAGACAAAACGGCATTTTGAACTGCAATTTTCTCTGCTCTGTATAATTAAATTTGCAGCTATTGGTAAATTCCTGGCAATATTTTTTGGGCTATCATAGTTCTACACTATCATTAATTATATAACATATACCATATGTTAAATCCATTCAAAGTTAGACATAGCTATCTTTACAAAAACACATATAGCACTGAATGCGTAAAGTTTTTATTTCCCCAAATATTTTAATGTGATTTGGAAAATTGTTTCTAAAATATTTTAAAAATACACGTATTTTCTTCCTTATTGAAATGGGATTTTTCTAAATTCAGATGCCATGAATTTGAAAAGAAGGAATAAAGGGAAGGAATTTTAAAGCATATAAATTAAGATTGGCATAATGGTTCATTTTCAGAAATATGGATTAAATTCTGTAATTCTTTCAAAAACATGGGCTCAAACATTATTATATTAAAAATAAAATTGATGGGGCCTATTTGTGAGTCCAAAAGTTTAAAAAAACTCAAAAATCATTTTACATGATTTTAAAGAATCTCTTAAGAGAACATTACAAACCCCAGTATATTATTCCTACTTACATAAGACATTTTTTTCTCCCTGACATTTGGTGATTTTAGTGAATTAGATATAACAGTGTGTCTTGGGCCTTAAAAAAAAAAATCAGTGTATGTCATTTTATTTGGAGAAGTGGAAACTGTTTTAATTCTGTGAATTAGCATTTAGTAGTTATACACAGACTTTAGGTTGAGCCAACATTCTGCAATCCAGTAGGAGAATAATCAGAATATTATCCCATACCGTTCTGAGTTTGGCACAATAATAGCATCTTCAGTACTAGGTATATTCCTGTTTCAAAGAATGCCATAGGCAAAGAATGCTATCAAGAACAGGATGCAGAATGGAAAATGAACACTTAAAATCAGAATGTATAAAATCTAAACATTTCAAAGTTGTTTTTTTTTTTAAACAAATTCCCACACATATAAATGGTCTATCCACTGGATGTACTACATGTCTCTGTGTCCTTATTCAAGTCATTATCACCTGGGAATAAGCTTCCTTTCCTTAGTTCTCTAAGCTATATCCAAACCACATGACCTTCCTTTATCAATCCAGCCCTGTCTTCTCTGAATTTCTCTGGGTATTATTATTTTGATACCTATTACATAAACTTTCTAAGTATATTCTTATGTACCTTGAGAGGAAATTTACCTTTTACATTACAGAATTCAATATTTGATTGAAAAGATGACTAACCATATAAACATAGTGTTCTAAATGAAATTCATTGTAGTATAAAATGCATAATTACCATGTCTGTGAATCAAACTACAATAGTATGAACTCCCCAGTGACAGTCCATTCTTACTCCACTTTCCTTAGCATATCCCCAGGTAACACCCCAAGAGATGGGCACTTTTATTGCTCCATTTGACATATGAATACACTGAAGCACAGATATGTTACATGACTTTGTCCAATATCATATACAGCTGGTAAGTGGTGGAATCAAGAATTGAATCTTGACAATCTCCCTACAGAATCTCCAAGATTAGCCACTCTAACGCAGTACTTAAATATTCGATACATATCTGGTGAGCATAGCAAAACACTGAATCCCAGTTAGATCAATCAAATATCTTTAATGTTTTAAAAAACCAGTTTTCATAGATGAATCATATATTTTTAAGGTTTAAAAAGCCACCTTTCATTAGCATTCAGAAACGGTATGGGAAAAATTCTTAATCTATTTCCAATACCTGAAGCTTAGGAAATTACTTTTTTTTAAAGTTATCAAGAGGAAAAAGCAACTGCCATCTGAATAAACATGTTGAGCAAAGATAAATTCATGAAAGTTGCAAAAAAGTATATTTAGTGTATTAAGTTATTGTTATTATTATTCCCATACTTTTAAAATGTGTTTCCCCTCATAGGTATTTTTCCCTCAACTTTTCATTGTGAAAAATATCAATCCCATGGGAAAAATTAAGGGAAAAATACAACGAACACTTAGACCCTTTATTTATATTTACCAATTGCAAAACACACCTTGTTTTTCTCCAAATCACTGGAAACCACTGGAAAATAAGTTACACCCATCATGATCCCTAAATCCTTTAGTACGTATCTCCTAATAACAAGGATGCTTTCCTATACATCCTCAAGCTTAATGGTGATACAATATTATGTAATATATATTCTACACCGAAAATTTCTCAATATTCTCAAAAATGTTCTTTGTAGCTAGTTCCTTTCTTCCATTTAAAAATTCTTGGATGCAGTTCCAATCAAGGATATTTTGTCTCCTTTAATCTGAAATACTCCCCACTGCCCTCCTCACTGTCTTCCAGGATGCTGGCATTTTTGAAGATTCCAGGCCAGTTGAGTTGTCAACTGTTTCACAGCAAGATTTCTCTGATAATCTCCTTATGATTAGATTCAGGCTATGTATTTTAGGCAAGAGTGTACATAGGGGATGTCTCGTACTTCTCATTACATGCCATTAAGAGATGCAGTAAGTCATAGTGATCTAAATTGGATAACTTGGTTAAAGAGGATTATTTCTCCCTTTTAAAATGAATTTATTTAGTAACTGAAAGTACTAGTTGGTTAAAAACAATATGATTTTTCAATATGCCAAATAATGTGTTGAATTTGAAAGATCATTTTCTATGTGGCTTCATTTCAATATGCTCTTTTACCCTTACTATTTCTTTTATTTCTCATGTTTTAAGGTCTGATATTTTATAGTTTGTGACTTTGTACAATATTGTGAGGTCTTTCCCAAAAGATCAAAAACTACCATAATATTATATTTTGATGAAGAAAATATATGACTATTTGTCTATAAATATTTGCTCTATATTTAAAGTGGTATGTACAAGTAAGGTTAAAAAGACAGTGGGAATTTTCTATAGGTCACACAATTTTAAGATTTTAAGGAATATATTACTAAGCTAGTTTTAAAAATTAATTAGGTTAAAAAACATATGATGATAGCCAAAAAATTAAACTGACCTACTCTACTACTCTGTTCCCAATTTTAAAGTTCCCAGAAAAGAAAACAAAATCAAACACACACACACATCTCAGAGAATTTCATAGAATCAAGACTAAAGATTTCAGGACTCTAAAGTATTTTAATCATTTAAAACCTTTTCCAAATAATACAAATATTTAATAAGTGCTAATATTTCTATTTGCTCTTTTCTAACAACCATTCATTCCTCAACCAAATACTATTCCATGCTAGAACAAATTTGTAACAGCAAGTATTACCTCTGGCACGTACAAATGTTAGGTTCTAATCATTCAGATTAATTATCTCAACAAGGTTTACTGTAAAGTACTTACAGCTAATCTTTTTCCACATTTAACTGTATGATTTCAAGAATATTAATGATTTTAGGAGGCTTTTAAGTTTTTATAATTCTGTGATGATCAGTGTTCACAAGGCCATTTTATGAACATAGAGCAACAATAGGGCTCTTTCAAATCTACAAAAACTAATTATGATCAGGATGTCACTTCCAAAAGGAGAGCCAGTGGCCACTACAGCAAAGGACACAATTGAATAAGTTTAAATATAACATAACAAATAGTAGATACAAATTTGTGACAAATGAATTCTTATCAAGAATAAAAAGAAAAATGTTTTATGTTCCTGAGAAACATAATAACAAATACCTATTATCAAGGGCATAATATGTGCAGGCAGAAATACACTTGTGATTTCTAATTCTCACCATAATCCCGAGAGGTAATTTTATTATCTCATGATACTGATAAAGAAACTAACAACAAGAACAGTGAAATAACTGCCCTCAGAGAAACATCTATTAAGTACATGATAGAACTAGGACCTAACATCAGACCTGACTCCAAAGGCCCATAATCTACCAGAATACCCTGCCTTTCAAGGAAGTAGGTTTTGATTAAAAGAATATACACATATCTATGATATGGTTCTAAACATTTACTGAAGGCTGCACATGTTTAAAACATATATCATTAGTTTCAACACAGTAATCAAAATGGAAGACTATATCTATGGGTGTGTCTTTGGATTCTCTGTTCTGTTATCCCTGCACTGATATTACAATATCTTTACTACTGTAGCTTTATAATAAGACTCAGTGTCCAGTAAATTAAGTCCTTCCATCTTGTTTGTTCTCAAGAGGATACTGATTACTACTTACTCTTTGGGTTTCCAAAAATATTTAAGAATCAGTTTGTCAATTTACACTTACACACACACACATACCTACCAGTTGGGACTTTCATTAGAATTGCATTGAATTTATATATCAATTTTACAATTGACAATATTGACAACACTGAGTCTTCTGATCTTTAAATATATTAAAATTGTATATCCATTTATTTAGGCTTTCTTTAAATTCAATGTTTATAATTTTCTTTGTAGCATGCTTGTACATTATTCATTAGATTATCAAAATCAGATATATTTACAGAGTCCAAAAGTAACACCAAATTTTTTGGTTGGTAGAGAATTCGTATCTTCAACTTTAATAGACAATGCAAAAGTGTTTACTAAAATGTGTAAGGATTATTAATCCTATCTTGGCCATCATTTGAAATTGTTAAATTAAAAAATTTTTGCCAACTGGTTTATTCTCATTTGCATATCCCTGATTAGTTTGAGGAAGAGCAACTTTTCATTTGTTCTATACCCATGTGAGTTACTTCTAAAGTAAAATGTCTGTTGGTCTCTGTGCTCATTTTTCTACTATATTGTCTTTTCCATATTGATTCCTAGGAGTTCTTTATGTATTCTGGATACTAATTCTTTGCTGATCGTGTATGCTACAAATTTCTTCCCCTATTCAGTGGCTTTCCTTTCCAGTTTTTAAAGGGTATCTGTTAATAAACAGAAGTTTTAATTTTTAACGTGGTCCAATTTATCAGTCTTTTCCTTTATGGTTAGCGCTTTTTGTGCTCTGTTGAAGAAATCTTTCCTCATCCCAAGTTCATAAAGATTATTGTCCTATGTTACCTTTCAGGAGTTTTGCTATTTTTTACCTTTCACATCAAGATCTACAGTCCACCTGAAGTTGATTGTTGGATATGGTGTAGATTAGGGATTCAATCTCGTTTTTTTCCTTTCGGTAAAAATAATTATCTCAGTATCATCTATTATTTCTACATTGAACTGCAAAGCCAACTCTTTCGTAAGTCAAGATTCCATTTACGAGGGGTCTCTGGCCTCTCTGCCCTACTCCACTGCTTTATCACGGTGCTAATAGCACACTGTCTTAATTACAAAATTGTAAAATATTTTATATCTGGTAGGATACATCCTTTCTTCCCCTTGTTGTCCTTCTTTAGGAGTATCTTGGTTATTCTTTGAGTTTTGCTGCCCATGGGTATTTGCTATAAAATTCCACAAAAAACCCTGTATGCAATTTGATTGGAATGGCATTGATTCTAAGGCTCAATATAGGGAAAACTGGCATTTTTAAAACATTTAACTTTTCAATTTATCAACTGAGATTTTTAATGTTAGATTAAACTTAAAATTGTAACAACAACAACAAAAATAAGACCATTTCCTTTTTAGAAATGATGGCAAAGCTTCCCTACATGTCACAAGGATTAAGGAAAAGGAACCTTACGTCATATAAAGTGCTTGAGGAAAGCGGTAAGAAAATGTAAAGTTGCTTTCTACTTGTATTCTACTGAGTTCAACCCTTCAATGAACTGGTGTATATGTATCATAAAGAAAATTCCTGCCACTATGGAACACATACCTTATTTGAACCTCCTGCAAAATAGCTGGCTCAGGAAAACATACCTTAATTCAAAGAAGAGAAATCAGAAAAGCATTAGCCTAGAATTTGTAGAAGGATAAAAGAGAAAAAACTGACAAAGTAAATGACACTTGAAGACATTAACAGAAATATATAGCAATGGAGCACATAAAGAAGTATAACCAAATGCTGGACAGATTTCATGAGGTAGTGATCCCTGTTAAGCAGAGATACCAAAACATGGAGAAGATATGATTAAACATATGAACAGAAGGTGAAATGTAAACTAGCTGGTTCAAGAGAGAAGAGTAAAAGAAAAAATAAAACTGTCTCAGAAAAATAAAACTGTCTCAATAAATGAAATGAAAGTCAGGATTGAAAAAAGTAAGGAAAATGAGGCAGGAACTGGTGAAAGCAATAAAATAAATTAGTGAGTAAATGAGAGACAAAGCAGTAAAAAGAAATAAAAAATAATATAAATGATGTTCCTAAAGTGGAATAATAAAACAGTATAAGAGATAAATAGAGATATATTTGAAGATACTAGTCACCTGAATCTGAATGTTTCTTCACACAATCCAAAAGCTATAGAATGAGAAGAAGTACAAATAAAACAACTCATGAAAAATGTCCTTAGCAATACTAGGGCAAAGAATTCAGGGAAGAAATTAAAAAAACAAAAAAGGCAAAAGCATCCCAGAAATATATTACAAAGGGCTCAAGGGAAAATAAATTCAAATAAAAATCTAATACGGGTCACTGAAGAAAGGCAGGCAAACACCCAAGAGAATGAAAATGAGATCAGATAGAAATAAAAAAGGTTAGAGAGAAAGTGGATGAAATGGAAGACAGACAAGGAAGATCCAACAAATACAGAGTCCCTGAACAAGAAAAACAAAAGAATTCAACAATTCAGAAATAATATTTAAAAATATAATCTAAGAAACATTCCAGAAACAAGACAAAATTTAAGCCTACATATTTAAAAAGTTGACTGTGTACACGAAAGAAATTACTCCAATCAAATTTGAGATGCATTTGGGTAAAATTATTAGATTTTAACATTAAAGAAAATATCCTCAGGGCCTCCACACAAAAAGATAAAATTACTACTAAGGGTGAAAGTATTAGGCTGGAATTAGACTTCTCAAGAGCAGTATACAAAGCAAGGCAATATAGTAAAGCAGTATTTTTTTAAGAAATAGAGTCAAAGATTTCATATCCAGCCAACCTGTCCTTTGAGTGTCAAGGCTACAGAATAAAACAGAATTCAGGGGATATTGTACCTATGTGACCTTCCTGAAGACTCTACTAGAAGATGAGCTTCACTTAAGCAAAAGATGTATGGTGCACATCTTAACAAAAGACTGTTGGTAAAGACTCACTATATTTAATTACAGAACTACAATTATAAATTAAAAAGATGAGAGGAAGATTAGTTTGTCAACATTACATATTCTGACAAAGTAGAAATAATGCAATTTAAAAACTGGGAGAAGGAAGAAAAAAAGAATAAAAGTGCTGACTATTTTAAAAGTAATAGGCGTGGATCAAAAAGTACCATTTAAAACTGGTAGACCAGATAGTCAAATGTTAAGAAAAAGGAGGATTAAGGGTACTATAAAAGGTATAAATACAAAGTGAATTATGAGAAAAGAAATATAAATGTTCAAAAATGCCAAAATAAAAAATTTAAAGATTGCAAAGAGAACATCAGAGATTAAAAAATATCATAAACATAATACAAAGAGTAATAATAACATCAAATAATATGGCAGAGTTGAGGCAAAACATATCAGTTGTATCAATGAATGGGAATAGGCTTAACTGGCATATTAAAGTATTTTTAAATTGTCTCAGAAAGCAAAAGTAAACTCTACTGTATAGCAAAGACACACTACAAGAGAGTGATTCAAAATGACTAAAAGGAATGGGGAAAGATAACTCAGGCCAATAGAAATAGTAAGAAAACATAAATAGCCCATTCTAGAAACAAAACCTAAATCTGTAGTTGGAAAGAGTGCTCCGTGTCTGGCAAAATTAACACGTAATTGTTAAGACCAACATGTGTCCAAGTTAAGGTACAGGAATTCAAAGTTAAAAAATAATCCTTTGATAACCCAGCAAATTATCAAGGCAGTTATAGGAATGGAGGATGGGGCAGAATTAGTCTGGCCTCATTAATTCGATGAATGTTTATTAGATATATACTAAGTAGTAAATGCCAACTTAGGTTCTTGGAATTCAGCTGTAAAAAGTTAAACCAAATTCCTTTACTACTGAACAGAAATAGACAATAAGCAAATAAACCAAGAATATATATATATATATAGTTTTTAGATAGATAAAGCTAGATAAGGGAACAGTCCAATGAAGAGGGAAGAGATATATGCGAGTATTCAGGCTCTACAAAGCATCATCTAAAGCTCTAAGACATCTAAAAGGAAGAAGGTCTGAGCTAAGATTTTATTTCTGACCAAACTGCCATGTAATTATAAATGAAGAGAATATAATAGAACTTGAGGAATATAGTTTCTGTGTGACTTTCTTGAAAAAACTACTAAGAACAAGCTTCAGCAAACCAAGAGATGAACTAACTATATGAAAGCTTGGCAATGAACAATGGTTCTTTTAACTATTAAGATTAAGACCAAAAATATGTTCTAAAATTCATTGTGGTCATGAATGTACAACTAAGTGATGATGCTGTGAGTCACAGATTGTATACTTTGGATGGACTGTATGGTGTGCGAATATATCACAATAAACCAGTATTAAAAAAAGAAAAAATACATAAATAAATGGGGGAGGGATATGGTTATAGAACAAAGTGGAAATGTTACAAGTCCTAGCAATATAGAAATACAGTAGTTGGGACAGGACGATGAGAGGCTATAAGAATAAGATTTCCCATCTTTCATATCCGGGAAGGGGGATGTGTGTGCCAAGAAGATTCTGAAAAGCTGAAAAAATCATGCAGTTGAGGTCATTTTGAAATCAGAACTGGGGAGCAAAGGACCAGCAGACACCAGCCACGTACCTTCCCAGCTGACAGAGGTGTTCTAGACACCATCGGCCTTTCTTCAGTGAAGGCATTCTCTTGTTGATGTCTTAGTTTGGACACTCTTATGGCCCTAGAACTGTAAATTTGTAACATCATAAATCCCCTTTATAAAAGCCAATCCATTTCTGATATTTTGCATAATGGCAGCTTTAGCAAATTGGAACATGAATTTTCAAAGTCATAAATGACAAGGAAAGACTAAAGAAACGTCACAGATATGAAAAGACTAAGAAAACATGACAACTAAATGCCAAGTGTATCCTGAATTGTATCTTGGTAGAGAAAAAGGGCATTAGTTCAAAAACTGAGGAAATAAATTCTGTAGTTCAGTTAATAATATTATACCAAATAAAGGTCCCATATTTATGTAAGACATTAGCAGTAGGAGAAACTGGATGAAAGGTATATGAGGCCTCTCTGCAATATTTTTGAGCTTCCCTGTAACTCTAAAATTATTTCAAAAGAAAACCATTGAAGAGTAAATACTCATGAGATACCACTGAACACCCATTAGAGTTGGCTAAAATAAAGAAGTCTCACAATACCTAAAAAGTGGTGTTGATATAACTAGAATATGGAATAACAGACAAAATGGTGTAAGGAAAAAGACAAAATTGCATCAGTTCCTTGCACTAAACCACTTTCTGCAATGATGGAAATGTTCCTCTTCACTGCCCAATAAGGTAATCACTAGCACGTATGGCTACTGAACACCTGAGATGTGGCATTAAAACTAGAGGAAGGGGTAGCAACAGATAAGACAAGATGGCATTTAACAAAGGATTATGAATACTGAATCGCTATATGATTTTCTTCTTAGTTGCTAGGGTGTTAGAATAGCTAGAAGGAAAGAACTGAAATGGTGGAACTGTAACCTAAAGCAGCCTTTGGAATCTGTTCTGTAGCTACTTGTTAAATTGTAATTTGAAAGTTGTATCTTTTTGTATATATGTTATATTTCACAATAAGGAAATAACTGCAACTACAGAACTGTAACTCATAACATTTTTTGGAAATTTTCTATATAACTACTTTAAATTATACTTTGAAAGATATCACCTTTTTGCATATATATTTCACAATAAGGAAATAACTGAGACTGTGGAACTGTAACCCATTAAAAAATGTTAAATGTAAATAGCCACAAGTGGCTAATGGCTACCAAATTGGATAGCGCAGTTCTAGATATTAATGGGAAATGCAGGTGATAGAGGAACAAGAAAACACTGAGCCAAATCCAGAATATAGAACATTACATAGGACAAACTACCTGCCTTTTCTGGCAAACCAACAGCATGGAAAAAAGTGGTGGGGAAGGGTGCATTGGGAGGAAAAGGTCCATTACAGAACAAAGAATCTTATGATCTCAAAACTCGCTGGTATATGTATGTGTGTATATATACACATGTATACCAGGTCTGGATTATGATTTGAACAAAACAACAATGAAACAACTTTAAGCTATGAACATTGAGATGACAGGGGAAATTTTAACATGGACTTGGCATTAGAAGATACTAAGGGATTACTACCAATGAAAAGTTGTTATTAAACTTGCACTCAATATAAATTAGAGCCAAACTATGACTAACAATGTTGGAAACCCAATTTGCCATTTAAGTCTCAATCCAATACATGATATTGACTCTTTCATAAAAGCTCCATTAATGAGCATAGAGTAGATACAAATTTTACTGTCTCCACAGTTAGTTAAAATATTAAAAATCATTCCATCAACAATTATTATTAAAAAGTGACATTGACCACATGCCATATTTGAAAGGATCACTACAAATTACTTAGGTAAGTTTGGAGAACACAAGGTAGTTGAAAACTATAAAAGCAAAGGATTCATTTTAAATTTGAGTTCCTGACCTCAACAACATCAAAATCAGTCCACAGATGTCCCTAAAGAGTAGTCCCAAAAGTAAGTGTGGCATTAGGACCAGCTAAGACACAGCCTTTGTCTTGAGGAAGAAGCTGTACATAGATCTACTTTCCTAAGGGCCTTTTAATACCACTAGTTAAACCACCACCTTCTCCCTCTTTCCCAATCAGAATCATTGCCCACCTGGGACTGCTGAACAGAAACAGTACTGAATGGAAAACGGCACTTGAGAAGTATGGCTGTATTTTAATGGTGTAATAAAATACATAAAGTTAAGAGGAGGAAATTACCTATAGAGTGTAGTGAGAAACGACAAGGAAGAATGTTAAAAAGAAAAAGATATGGAACCTGAATTTAAGAAATGGCTGTCAATGACTAATGATATATGATCTCTCTATATTCAATTCCCTAAGATGATAAATTCCCAGTGATAAAGTAATATTTAATTTCAGGTTAACACATGTGGTAGCTTTATGTAGTATAAACTCAAGGTAGAGGTGACCAAGAAGGGCAGTTCATTGTTTTTAACAGCACCAAGTCTAAATTACCTTAGAAATTCACAAGTTCTTTGATACAGATTAACAACAGTGATATAGTGTTAGAAGGTTATTCATAAGGTCAAGAGACTAGTAAAAGTATATACAAATTTTGTTTTAATGTTAAAAGGTGTTATTGTTCCTTCTTTGAAGTCACTTTACCTACATTGTAATAGTGTAACAGGTAAAATAATTGAAAAAAGAGGGGGGTAATTATTTGCTGGATCAACAAACTACACTCAGAGAGAAAACTTTGATTGTATCTTATCTTTCTATATAATCTATAATCTATATAATCCAGAAATATTCTAAAGTGAAAAACAAAGTCATTCTCCTAAATTAGAAAATTTTGTTGGGCAGATGTGCAAATTTACAAATTAATTTCTTTATCTGCATTTGTTAAATTAGATTGAGAATTCTATCTATTGCAAGTCAATACTATAAATCACTAAATGTCTCAGGTAACAGACATTAAAAGAAGACATGACATTTCAGCTAATGAAGCAAAGCCATTTATCTTTAAATTTTCTTGCTAAGGAAAGAGAAACCTTTACAAGTGGCCTTCAGTTTGCAAAAATCAGCAACTTTAATCTATCCACTTTCCTTTGACCTTTACACTCAACGTCAAAAAAGTGTTCAGCAACATAAATTTGATCTCAAAAGACTGCTGCAGATCTCATTTTCTTCAGTTTTTCCATTAGGTATTTATGGGACTTGCTAGAGTTACAAGGGACTAGTAAAACGCCAAAGTAATCCTGCAGTTCCTGTGTATGAATTCAGCCTTTTCCTTTGAGATAACTTTTCTTCCCTTGCCAAGGCCTTTTCAGATTCAAATACAAAACTAAGACTAAAAAGGAGTAATGATCTTTTTTGAGAGGTAGGATGGGTGAGTCGGGACTGAAGGCAGGGGGAAGAAACATTAACCAGATTTAGCAGTTCGACTATTGAAACAAAATAATTTTTTAAGCCATTAAAGTAGCTTGTTACACATTTCCACTAATTGAAATCACAGCTTGCCTACACAGGATAGAAACTGAATCCTGTGAGTTCTGAAGTTTGAGGATCTCAGCTGTGTGCATGCCTCCTCTTTAACTGCACAGGAAACCAGCTGCTTCCATTTATGAACTGTATTGAACACATGTGCTGTAGTATACCCAGGACATAACATGTAACACTATACTTTCAAACAAGTTTGCCAAAAAGGTGGGGGTGGGGGTGGGGAGGTGGATTACAAATATGTTTTTGAGAGAAAAAACATCATATATATGTGTTTTTATTTAATGTTAATGAGGGGGGATAAATGAACTTCAAGTTACATTTCCATTCATGTGCTTTATAATCCATTATAAAATATAAATAATGTAATCCATGAATTTAAGAAGCAGAAATCAATCCATTCATTACAAACATGGGAGTTTAACAAAGTCTACTCAAGTCCAAGACAAAGAGAAATATGAAATTAGTCAATAGCTATCACTTACCCACTATGCACAAGGTACATTTAGCCATGGATATTAAAAACTTCCATAATTTATATGAAACTAGACAAAGTAATCTCACTTTTCCACCTCATTTACAGTAAATTCTATCTTTGATTCATTGCTTTCTCTCATACCCTATACTTCTAATCCAAAAGCAAATTCTATTATATCTACCTGCAAAAAATATCCAGACTCTGATCACCTCTCACCACCTCCATTGGCAACACTCTAGTCCAAACCACCATCTCTCTGACCTGTATTATTGCAATAGCCTTCAAATTGATTTCCTTAATTCTAACTTTGCCCTATTCAATTCCTTCTCAACAAAAGCAACCAGAGTAACCCTAAATAAAATGTAAGTCATGCTATGTTTCTCCTCTGAAGAAAACCATCTAAAGACTTTTTACCTCATTCAGACTAAATAGCAAACTCTATAATGGCCTATAAAGTCTTATTCAATATGTCCCCTCCCACTCTCTCTCTAATTACATTTACTATTTTTCCCATTGCTCATTCCTCACTCGCCATACTAGCCTCACGTTGTTTCTCAAAAATGTTATGCTCCTGACATAGAGCCTTTGTACTTGCTATTCATTCCCTGTATCTTGATTGTTTTCTCCCTATTGTGTCCATGGCTTACTCCCTAACTTCTTGAATATTTTACTTGAATATTACCTTCTTGGTGAGACTCTCCCTAATGACCCTATTTAAAAGTGCAACCCCTATCCACAGGTTCAAGGACTACTTAGCCTTCTTTCCAGGTTTGTTTTTCTCCATGGCTCTTATTACCATCTAATATTCTACCGATTTTTGTTTAAAATCTTTACTCTATAAGAATGTAAGCTCTTTGAGGGGAGCAGATTTTGTTTTAGTCGCTGCTGTATTTTCAGCCCCTAGAAAAGTACCAGACACATAGTAAGTGTTTAATAAGAATGAACCAGCCCTTACAAAACAACATTTAATTTTAGGTATATTTCCAAAGGAACTTCTTTTGAACTTCTGATTCTATATTTCTTGAGAAAAAAAATTAAAAGTTTATAAAATATCCTTTCCAGTTATAATGGGAATAAGCATACAACAAAACTCTAAAACAATATCATTCCATAAATCATTTAGATTCTTATTTTAATAGACTAAGACACCCACATGCTGTTTGTACAAAGATGAAAATTTCCAGAAACTAGAATATAAAGGACATAGGAAAGGTTGAGTATCCTGTATTAATCATATCTTATGTGTGTTGCTGAAACTTTTCTTGGAAGTCCCTGTCCATTTGTACAGATGCTCAAACATCACAAGTATAATTAAGGAAGCATACAAGTAACACATATGATAAGGAATCTAGGGTTATCTACAAGGACACACTAATCAGATTAACCATAAAAGGAAAACAGTCTTCTAATTTGGTAAAACTCCCTTTAAGAAGTTTTGCTTATGATGTTTTCTGTTATGATGCATTTAGGGTCTATATTTTAAAATAATGACCCATTTTTCCCAAGAACATTTCCTTGAATCTTAGTAGTTATCTTATTTAAACCTTACCTAGTTCCTAAAAAGAATGAATGGGCCTTAGAAGGATGTAAAAAAGAAAGATACCATGAATAAAAGCTGGTGGAAAAGAAAAACAAAAGAGAATAACCCTTAAATGCATGCCATAAACTACACAACACAGATATGCTTTTAGCCTCCTATCAATCAATGGGAAAAAGAAAATACAGTGATCCAACTGAAGAGAATCTGGGTAAAAAATACAGCATTCTCATAATTCCTCTAATTATTTTCCCCCTAAAGTTTTAAAAGATGTACAGGGATAAAAATAATCACTTGCTTAGGAAAGCACAACTGTTTTTGTAATTAACATTGGATAGAAATTTCTCAAGACCTACATTATTAGTTTTCCAAGTTTATTGATGAAATTTGAGTCATTATTCTCTAGGAATTCTGGAAGTCAGCTTTGAGAACTTCACAACTCCTTAAATACCTTAATTATGTAGGTGCTAATTAAAACTTGTTTTTATCCTAAATTTTAAGTGTCATCTTTCTTCTATGTGTGATCTTAAACTAAAAGTTAATTAAATTTTTACCCTTACTATAGTTTTCTCACCTCACTTAAAGGTTATTATAAAAAAGAAACCACGTTCTTATTTTTATTTTTTATTTTTTGCAGTTTTATTGAGAACCAAGTTCTTATCATAGAGCAACTGCACATTTGATAAGTTTTAGATAACAATAAAAGTGTCTTTCATTGGATCCTACACAGTTGACTAGACTCATTCACTACCTAAGATCACAATAAATTTGAGTCAAACTATGAATGTTATATTTATGAATGCCAAGGGACTAACTTGTTCTTTCATTTTGAAGTAGATGATTTAACTGTGACTAAACGATAGGACTTTTACCTAATACCCGAAACACAAAAACTACTTGGATTTTAAAAATTAGATGTGAAACATATTATTTATTGAATAACTTTTGAAAACCAGTAGTTCTGGAAGAGAATAGGGTCTACATAAACATTTTTTCCCTATAGTTTCTATACTTTTTTTCTCTGTAGACTGATCTATGGAACTTTAGAAAAGCTCTTAAAATCTATTCTTAAGAATAGGTTTTATTTTTCCTGGGTGTGCCAGGAAAAAAGATTTCTTTCTTAATGTGCTGAATAATTTTTGGTAACTTTTCCAAATTATTGAAAGTTTTTTTCTACGGCCCCTCAATAGTTCAATAATTTAGATACTTTACTTTATCTAATTAAAAAATCTTTTAATGATATAAAACTTTCCAAAGCAGTGTTTGAAATTCATTGCTGCTTAGGTCTTGGAACTCTGATAAAAAGAAATGGCAAACAAACAAACAAACAAACAAGCAAAGAAAAGAATGCCACAAAAAAGGAATTAGAGAATATTCACAAAATCTGTAAGGAATTTATGTAAGATTTAAAACAGACATGCTTTTAAAGTCAATAACTTTCAAATGCAACAGTTAATCCACATAATAATTCAACAACCAGCACAAGTTCACAGTTCTAACAGATACCATATGCAACCTGTAATAAAAACTGAGTTAAGATATTTCAGGCCACAGGATAATTTCATTTTCCATTTTAAATACCCATTTATTTTTAGTTAACAGTCTATAATATAGCCCATGAAAATGATGTAATTATTGTACAATAAAATCCTCCTACAGCTAAGATATTTTATTATTATTTAAGAAGCTAAGATTTGGGAAGCAATGCTGCAAAAAAGTTTTTCTAAGTTTACTATAGAAATATATACTGAATTTACCATTAACTGTACAAAGTAATAAAGTCCAGTACCTATTAAGTAAAATCTAGCTAAGAAAGAGCAAACAGTAGAAGAGTTATATTTATTTACATAATGTATGAGTTCATAATCATTAATGATACTGAACACCTACTATGTGTAAAATACTGTTAGTTATAAAGGGAATACATATTTGCCAGACTTTATGCTATTGTAACAGGAAATACAGAAAAACAGTATGATTTATGAGATAGAGAATTGTCAGAGATATTTTTAAAATAGCCCACATTTTAAGTCAGAAAGAAACAAATAATTGAAATGTGAACAGTATGGCCAAGACAAGTTTTCCTTGCCAAACAAAGAATCAAAGCCTTTGTTCTGACAATTGTAACAATATAGGGCTTCATTCTAGGAAGGTGAGAAAGTTCTGAAACAGAATCAACGTGCAGATAAAATCAAATGTTAGCTGAGTAAAGAAAGAAATCATATTTACTGTTATTTACTAAGATTATTTTGAGACAAAGGAACAAGTACCTAGCAGGTGAACCAAGAGAGGATGGGAAAGAAAATGGAATTTTCAAAAGGAATCATTTTCTATTTCTGGCTTCTCAACTTTATAATTCATTGGGTTACTCTAAAGGACTTGCTTTAAGTATTCCTTACTCAAGTAAAAATATTTAAGTGTTCCTTAAAGTAAGGAAAGTATTCCTTACTGTAATCACAGAAGATGCCCTGTAAATTTAAAGACAGAAAACTGGTAACCACCAACAGTGGTACCTGAATTTTACAATAGTGTCTTTTATTAGAAAATCAGTGCTCCTTAGTCGTTTATCTGCAAGACATAACTTCCTGCCTAACAGTCCATTTTGATGACATAATCTGACAAAAGAATTCTGAGTAACATGTAGACAAACAGTACCAACCACAGCAATTTTACCTTAACTATATACATATATATTTATTGCTAAATTATGTACACACACTCCATATGATCTGTGATTCAGCAATAGATTCTTAGACATGACACCAAAAGCACAAGCAACAAAAGAAAAAGTAGGTAAATTTGACTTCATCAAAACTGAAAGCTTTTGTGCATCAAAGGACATTATCAAGAAAGTGAAAGGACAACCTACAGAATGGGAGAAAATAATGGCTAACCATATATCTGATAAGTATGAAAAGATGCTCAATGTCATTAGCCATTAGGGAAATGCAAATCAAAACCACAATGAGATACCACTTGACACCCATAGGATGGCTATTATTAAAAAATAATGGAAAATAATGTGTTGGACAAGATGTGGAGAAATGATAGCTCTGCTGCATTGTGGGTGGGAATGTAAAATCATATATAGCCACTGTGGAAAGCAACATGGTGGTTCTTCGAAAAGTTAAAAATAGAACTACCATATGATGCAGTAATTCCATTTTTAGAATATACCCAAAGAAAGTGAAAACAGGGTCTCAGATACTTGTACAACAATGTTTAGCAACATTATTCATAAAAGCCAAAATGTGGAAACAACCAAGTGTTCATCAACTAAATAAATGCATAAACAAAATGTGGTACATACACACAATAGAACATTACTCAATTATAAGAAAGATATGCTGCAACATGGAAGAACCTTGAAAACATTATGCTCAGTGAAATAAGGACAATACAGAAGAACAAATATTGTTTGATATCACTTATGAGAGATGTTAAAAATAGCAAATTTGCGGAGACAGAAAGTAGATTAGAGATTACCAGGGAATGGGAAGTGCTCCGGTTTGCGAGTGCTGCCATTACACAAAATACCAGAAATGGATTGGCTTTTATAAGGGGGTTTATTTAGTTACAAAGTTACAGTCCTAAGGCCATGAAAGTGTCCAAACTAAGGCATCAACAATAGGATACCTTCACTGAATAACAGCAGATGGTGTCTGGAAAATCTGTTAGTTGGGAAGGCATGTAGCTTGCTCTGGGATTCCGGTTTCAAAATGGCTTTCTTCAAAACGTCTCTGGGCTTGTCTCTCTTAGCTTCTCTGGAGCAAACTCTGGACTAGCATCTAAAGTGTCAGCGTCAGCTGTAAGCTTCTCTCCAAAATGTCCCTTTCAGTTTCTCTGAGCTCCTTCTGTTTGTGAGCTCTTTTACAGGACTCTAGTAAAACTAATCAAGACCCACCCTGAATGGGCGGGATCAAATTTCCATGGAAACATTCAATCAAGAGGTCACATCCTAATAGAAAGAGTAATAAACCTGCCCCCACAAAATTGCATAAAAGAATATGACTTTTGGGGAGACATAATATATCCAAACTGGCACAGGGAGTGTTTGGAAAAAAAAAATTAAACCAACAAATTGGCTATACTAAAGTATAAATTTCAGTTGCAAAATAGCACACTCATAAGCACTACAAATGAAACATGCCCTCCTTACCCCATACATCCAAAATAAGATAATTTATTTTGCTAGACTTAACTTCATCAAGTTAAGTGGATCAACATCATATAATTTTTGGTACACAGAAGTATTAGAAAACGGAGTTTTTTTTTTGTTTTACCATCAAAACTGCTGTATCTGGGGCAAGCTTGGGAAAAGAAAGCTCAAAGAGCATTCAATGGCAGATGCTCTTTCACAGTATTTTCCCCTTGGGGTGAAATAACAGATAGCCAAAGACAAACAAGCTTCCAAACCCAAATCCCTTCCTGATTTGAAATTTGAGGAGAAAGCAGAGTGTTTTCTATTTCATAAACTGTGATTGTAATTATGGGGAGAAAAACTGTTAGGGGAGAAAAACTGTTAGAAGCAAAAAAGAAAGAGTGATCATGGGCACATTAGGGAAGAGAGCTGGGGACATATCTGGATACTTTTTCTTTGTTAAATGATACAAAGACAAGCAAGAACCAATAAGGGTTGATATGCTGATTAAGCAAGGAGAAAAAAAAAATATCTGCATTGTTTTAGCAGTGAAAATGTTTTACTCTTGAGTATAGAGAGTTGCTTCCTTGTACTAATATTTCCCAAACTGCATCCTGCTGAACTCTAGTGTCCCTTGAGATGTAAAAAAGATGTTCTGGGAAAAAAGGGTTTTGTCCCACAGTAATGAAATCTGTTCAGGTTTTGTTTATCCTTACCTTTCCAAGGATATTTGGAAATGAAACTCCTTTTTCATAGAATATAATTTGGCAAAAAGTGCTTTTCACCATATGTTTGAGTATTTGTGTGTATGTTTAATGAAAAAAATTTAATATTAATCAAGTTTTGGAAAATTATTTCTTGCTCTTTCCCACATTAAATCGTAACTGATCAAAAGGATCTACAATCAGGGAAGATCCACTAGGTGGTCTGTGGACTATTCCTAAAGGTAAGGCAAATGAATATCTCAGAAAGAAATGGTACAGAAAAGAAAGCTATTTACTTTTGTTTGCTGTGTCTGGGGCTGAAACAAGTGGGAGTTGGTAGGATAGGTGTGGTGTATAGAATGGTTTTTATCATACTGGATCTGCATCACCTTCCTAAAACTACAAGGCAATGATAAAATTTCCACAGCTAAACTGAATAAATATAACTTTTTTTGGAATAGGTCTCAGAACAGCCACTCCTGAGTGGCAGAAAAGAGAGGTAACTTCACATTGGAGGCTGGGTGGTGGTGGTGGTGGTAGGAAATGCGAGGGATCTGAGAGGTAAACTTGAAGTTACAATTTCTTGGTTAACCATTTAAAAAAAATCATGGAAATTCCACATTAAAATATTTCAATGTAAAAATATGAAAATTTCTTATCACCAAGAAGATGTAACATACCCCGATATTTTTCAAGCCAGTCTGAGAGGCAAGGGCTTAGGTAAACTAAGAGTATGACTAATAAACAAATTTGACTGTTTATTTGCTTTTGCCAAGAAAATAATGCAATGATCTGGGCCAAGTAAAGTAAGCCATTCACAAATATTTACTAATCAATGTTATATGTTAACCACTATTTTTAGGGCCACAAAACATTCTTTCTCTCACTCACATAGATTCTTTCCCCATTTCACTACAAAGGCTCCCTTGTTGTTCCTCAAAAACATCAAGCATGCTGTACTCTTCCCTCTGTTGGGATACCAGTATTCCAGATACGTGATGTGCTCCTTCAATTTCTGTCTCTGTTAACAGTTCCTTCCATAAAGAGGTCTTCCATGAACACACATTTAAAAGAGATCACCTCTCATTCCTTGTCCATCAACCTCTCACCCATTTCCCTAGTTTATTCTTCCACAAAGTACTTTCTGATGCTTGACATACTATATATTTGTTTACTATGCCCTCCTCCTCCCTTGCAACATTAGAATGCAAGATTCCTAGAAGCAGGGACTTTTGTTCCAGTAGTATTATTGGTACCCACTGTATTGCCTGGATTCACTTAATATTTGTAGTTGAACCTGTAAATGCCACAGGGACTTATGAAAGAAATGCTATTAAATGGAACTGACCAAGTCACGAAGTGATGATTGACATGAAATCTGATGGAGTTGTAGAGTTAACTAGGTAAAGAAAGGTGGGTATATGAGAGAACTGTCCCAGCAGAAAAGAATAAAAACTGAAAGGTAGCCAGTGTGGCTAGAGCTCAGAGAACACTGTGTGCAAGAGAACAATGCCAACAAAGACGGACATTCTCTGGAAGTAAAAAAGATTTAAAAATAAACTCTCCCTCAAAGATTTACTTAGAGGAAGAGATACAGAATAGTTTTGTGTGCCTTATACTCAGGCTACTAAAATACCCAAAAATAAAAATTGTTTTAGAAATACTCATTACATTTAGATAAGGCAATAGCTTTCAAAAAGATTAGGCAGACGCCACAGCCCACTGCCACAGTCCCCTGCCCGCAGCCATGGTCAACCCCACCATGTTCTTCAATATCGATGTTGACAGTGAACCCTTGGGCTGCATCTCCTCTGAGCTGTTCGTGCCAAAGTTCTGAAGACAGCAGAAAGTTTTCGTGCTCTCAGCACTGGGGAGAAAGGATTTGGTTATAAAGATTCCTGCTTTCACAGAATTATTCCTGGATTTATGAGCCAAGGTGGTGACTTCACATGCCATATGGGGAGAAGTTTGATGATGAGAACTTCATCCTGAAGCCTACAGGTCCTGGCATCTCGTCCATGGCCAATACTGGCCCCAACAGAAACGGTTCCTAGTTTTTCAACTGCACTGCTAAGACTGAGTGGTTGGATGGCAAGCATGTGGTCTTTGACAAGGGGAAAGAGGGCACGGACATTGTGGAAGCCACATGCAGTGCTGCGGGTCCAGGAATAGGCAAGACCGGCAAGAAGATCACCACAGCCGACTGTGGACAAGTCTAATAAATTTGATTTGTATTTTATCGTAACCATCAGACCACTCCTTCCGTAGCTTAGGAGAGAATCCTACCTCCCCTGGTCTGCTCTCAGTATCCTATCATCTTTGTGCTCTCGCTGCAGTTCTTTGGGTTCTACATTATTCTCCCCTTCCAAGTCTAGCTGGATTAAAGAGTTAAGTTTATGAAATAAAAATAAAAAAAAAAAAGATTAAGTATTTCCAATTTTACATGAATGAAGTCACTTATTTATGAGTCAAGAAATCAAACTTGGAGCTTCTGATCATATTGTTTGAATCAACAAATCATTTTACTTTTTATTTAAATGAGAAAGTCAATACTCCAAACTGCTTCTGAATAGCCAAGAAATAAGCAGAGGTTATTTACTCAATTGTATTCAAATGCTAATGAAAAAGTTAGCCATTCTGAAATGACTCTGTACTTAGTACTATTCCAATGAACTACAAAGAACAACCTATTTTTTGCAGGTATACAGAAACACAACTGATTTTTGTGTGTTGATCTTGTACCCCACCACCATGCTGAATTCATTTATTAGCTATAGCAGCTTTCTTGTGGATTCTTTGGAATTTTTAATATGTAGGATCATGTCATTTGGAAATAGAGATAGTTTTACATTTTCCTTTCCAATATGGATGCCTTTTATTTCTTTTTCTTGCCTAACCACACTGGTTATAAATTCCAATACAACGGTGAAAAGCAGTGCTAAAAGCAGGAATCCTTGTCTTGTTCCTGACCTTAGGGGGAAAGCTTTCTGAGTATGATGTTAGCTGTGGGTTTCTCATATATGCCCTATCACGATGAGGAAGTCACCTTCTATTCATAGTTCTATGAATGTTTTAATCAAGAAAGGGTGCTGGATTGCATCAAATGCCTTTTTGTCAATTCAGATGAGCATGAGTTTCCCCTCTCCTTTGTTCTATTAATGTGATTTATTATATTGATTGTCTTATGTTGAACCACCCTTGCAATTCTGGGATAAATCCTACTTGATCATTGTGCCAGTTTGAATATATTGTGTCCCCCAAACACCATTATCTTTGATGTAATCTTGTGTGGGCAGACATTATCAGTGTTGATTAGATTGTAATTCTTTCAGTGTTTCTTTGGAATGCGCCCCACCCAGCTGTGGGTGATGTCTCTGACTGGATAATTTCGATGGAGGTGTTGCTCCGCCCATTTGGGGTGGGTCTAAGTTGAGTCACTGGAGCCATATAGATGAGCTGACGGACAGAGGGTGCCCAGTGCAGCTGTGGGTGACATTCTGAAGAGGAGTCACAGCCAAGAGAGAAACTTTGGAGAAAGCACAGGAGCTGCAGATGAGAGACAGTTTGAAGACAGCCATTGAAAGCAGGCTTTTGCTCCGGAGAAGCTGTGAGAGGAGAAACGCCCCAAGAGCAACTGAGTGACATTTTTGAGGAACTGCAGCCTAGAGAGGAACGTCCTGGGAGAAAGCCATTTTGAAACCAGAACTTTGGAGCAGATGCCAGCCACATGCCTTCCAGCTAACGGAGGTTTTCCGGACACCATTGGCCATCCTCCAGTGAAGGTACCCAATTGCTACTGTGTTACCTTGGACACTTTATGGCCTTAAGACTGTAACTGTGTAACCAAATAAACCCCTTTTATAAAAGCCAATCCATCTCTGGTATTTTGCATTCCGGCAGCACTAGCAAACTAGAACAATCATGGTGTATAAACCTTATAATGTGTTATTGGTTTTAGTTGTCTAGTATTTTGTTGAGGCTGTTTGCATCCATATTCATAAGGGATATTGGTAATTTTCTTTACTTGTGATGTCTTTATCTGGCTTTCATATTAGGGTAATGCTGGCCTCATAAAAAGAGTTAGGAAGTGTTTCCTCCTCTTTGAGTTTCTGGAAGAATTTGAGAAAGACTGGTGTTAATTCTTTGAATGTTTGGTAAAATTCAATGATGAGGTCATCTGGTCATGAACTTTTCTCTATTGTGAGGTATTTGATTACCAATTCAACCTCTTTATTTGTTGTTGGCCTGTTGAGGTCTTCTATTTCTTCTTGAATCAGTTTAGGTAATTTACGTGCTTCTAGAAGTTTGTCATTTCATCTAGGTTGTATAATTTGCTGGCATACAATTGTTCATAATATCTTCTTATAATCGATTATATTTCTGTCAGCGTGGCAGTAATGTCCCAGTTTCATTTTTGATTTTAGTTATTAGTGTCTTCTCTCTTTTTATCTTTACCAGTTGAGATAAGGGTATGTCAACTTTATTCATGCTTTCAAAGAACAAATATTAGTCTTGTTGATTCTAATTTTCTATTCTCTATTTCTTTGATTTCAGCTCTTATTTCCTTCCTTCTGCTAACTTGGAGTTTAGTTGTCCTTCTTTCACTTGTTGTGCAAGATGTGAAGTTGCAGATTTAAGATCTCTTCTTCTATAATGTAGGCGTAAATAGCTTTAAATTTCACTGCAAGCACTGCCTTTGTTACATCCCATGAGTTTTGATATGCTGTGTTTTTATTTTCATTTTCTCTACACATTTTCTAATTTCCTTTGTGATTACTTCTTTGATCCTCTGGTTAAGAGGGTATTGTTTAATTCCCATGTATTTGTGATTTCCAGTTTTCCTTCTATTATTACTCTCTAGTTTCATTCTCTGTGCTTGGAGAAGATATCTTTTATGAATTAAACACTTTTAAATTTATTGAGCTATATTTTAGGATGTAACATATGGTCTATCCTGAAGAATGATCCATGTGCACTTGAGAAGAATGTATATTCTGCTTTTGTTGGGTGAAGTGTTCTATACTTGTCTGTTGAGTCTAGTTGGTTCATATTATCGTTCAAGTCCTCTATTTTCTTTCTGGTCATCTATCTAGATATTCTACCCAATATTGAAAGTGGTGTATTGAAGTTTTCTACTATTAATATAGAACTGTCTACTTCTTTCAAATATATATGTATTTAAGGACTCTGTTGTTAGATACATATCTGTTTATAATTGTTACATATTGCTGAATTTAACCCTTTTATCAATGTATACTGCTTTTTCTCCCTTGCAACAGTTTTTTACTTAAAGTATATTTGTATAATATTAGTATAACCCCCCTTGCTTTCTTTTGGTTACTATCTGTATGGAATATTTTTTCTCATCTTTTCACTTTCAACCCATTTGCAGCTTAGAATTTAAGGCAAGTCTTTTGTAAACAACATATAGTTGGGCCATGTTTTTTTATCCACTCTGATGATGCAATGCCTGTCTTTTTTTTTTTTTGGTATTTATTTCTCATTTGCCCATACACTGGATAAAGGGTGTATCAGTCACAATCACACAGTCACACCATATAAACTATATAGTTATACAATCATCATCAAGTCTATTGGATTACAGTTCAACAAATTCAGATATTACCTTTTAGCTATACTAATACACTAGAAACTAAAAAGGAGTATCTATATAATGTATAAAAATAACATCCAGGATGACCTCTCAACTCTTATTTGAAGTGTCTCAGCCACTGAAACTTTATTTTACTTCATTTCTTTCTCCCCTTTTGGTCAAGAAGGAATTCTCAATCCCAACATGCCAGGGTCAGGCTCATCCCTGGGAGCCATGTTCCATGTTGCCAGGGAGACTTACACCCCTGGGAGTCATGCCTACATAGGGAGGAGGTTAGTGAGTTTATTTACAGAGTTGACTGAGAGAGGCCACATCTGAGCAACAAAGGAAGTTCCCTGGGGGGGTGACTCTTAGGCATACTTAAAAGTAGGCTTAGCTTTTCCTTTGCAGGGATATGTTTCTTAAGGGCAAGCCCCAAGATTGAGGGCTTGATTTATTAAATTGAGAGAATATTAGGAATTCCCCAGGTGAGAAAGTAAAATATTTCCATATTTTTCCCCAATCCCTCAAGGGGACTTTGCAAATACTTTATTCTCTACCCAAAATACTCTGGGATGGTATCAGGGTGTTACATTAACCTGTACAGAATGACAAGATCTCATTCCCTTTTCTAGATTCCATATATTATGTTGTTCAAATAAACTGACCATACAGGTCAAATTAGACAGTGTGCTACAGAGAATACATATCTGGACCAAATAAACATCTCTTAAATAACAGTTAAAACTCAGGAATAGATGTGACTACTTTAAGAGCTTTATCTAGGAACCTTTACAATAAACCTTTCTGAATATTCTGTACTCCTGCATCATCGATTGCCCAGTCTCTGCCCATGTTCTATTCCCTGATAACCTATGCTCTTGAATTCAATTCTCAGCATTTGCTCATTATAGTTAGTTTATATTAGTGAGGCCTTACAATATTTGTCCTAATGCCTGTCTTTTGATTGGATAGTTTAATCCATTTATATTTAAAGTAATTACTGATAAGGCAGGCTTTCTATCATTTTGCTATTTGTTTTTTGTATTTCTTATACCTTATTTTTGTGCTTCATTTCCCCCCAATACTGTCTCTTTTTGTATTTAATTGATTTTCTGTAGTGAACCTGTTTGAATACCCTCTTATTTCTATTTGTGTGTATTTTAAAATGTAAGCTGCAGTTACCATGGGGCTTACATTTAACATCCTGTATTTATAACAACTTTGTTTGAATTGATACCAACTTAACTTCAATATCATGCACAAAATATGTTTTGTTGTTTTCTGCTTTTGTTGTTCTTGTCACAAATTACTTTATAAACTGTGTACACCAAAACATAAATATATAATTATTTTCTATGAATTTGTGTTTTAAATCATGCAAGAAATAAAAAGTGGAGCTACAAACCCAAAATACACAATTCTCGCATTTATATTTGCCTACATAGTTACCTCTGACAGAGGTCTTTATTTCTTCATAAGAGCTCTGAGTTACTGTAGTGTTCTTTCCTTTCATCCTCAGCAACTCCCTTTAGAATTTCTTGTACGGCAGATCTACTAGTTACAAACTCCCTCAGCTTTTGTTTATCTGAGAGTGTCTCAACTTCTCCAAAATTTTTTGAAGGAAAGTTTTGCCAGATGTAGAATTTTTGTTGACAGTTTTTTTTTTCTTTCAGCCCTGTAAATATCTCAGCCTATTGTCTTGACTCCAATTTCTGATAAAACCCAGCTGTTAATCTTATTGAGAAATCCTTGCATGTGACCAGTCACTTCTCTCTTACAGCTTTCAGGATTCTCTCTTGTCTTTAACACTTGGCAATTTGACTACTATGTGTCTCTGTGTGGATCTATTTGAGTTTATGCTATTCGGAGTTCATTGACCTTCTTGGATCTTCATGTCTTTTGCCAAATTTGGGAAGTTTTCAGCCATTAATTTTTCAAAAATTCTCTTTTCTCCTTTACCTATTTCTTTTCCTTCTGGGACTGTCATACTGTGTATTAGCATGCTTGATTGTGTCCCACAGGTCCCCTAGGCCCTGTTCACTTTTCTTCGTTCTTCTTCTGTGACTGGATAATTTCAATTGCCCTATCTTCAAGTTCATTGAGTTTCTCTAAACATTTTCTATCTCTTTATTGTAATTATCATTTGGTCATATATCATTTTCCTGATTTCCTTTCATTCTTTGTCCATGTTCTCCTTTAGCTCTTTGAACATAATTAAGACAGTTGTTTGAAAGTCTTTGCCTTGTAAGTCCAATGTCTGGGCTTCCTCAGGGATGGTTTAAGTTGTTTTGTTTCTTTGAGTGCCACTCTTTTCCTGTTTTTTTGTATGTTCTGTGATTTTGGTTGAAATCTGTATATTTGAATATTTTAATGTGCCCACTCTGGAAATCAGAGCACTCTATTTCCCAGTGTTTGCTGGTTTGTTTTTCTTATTGTTGAAAACTGTAGTAGTCTATTTGCTTAGTGATTTTAGAAAATGTTTATACAAATGTTATAGTCCTTTGTGGTCACTAAATTCTCTGCTTCGTTAGTTTAGAGCCATCTAGTATTATTACAGAGATTCACTTGAATGTCGGGAGCTAACAACAGTAACCAAAAGAAAAAAAAATGCAGGAAAAGACCACCTCTCCCAATCTTTGCAGAGTTGCTTTGTGCTAGGAGTCTCCTTCAATGCTCATGTAGCATGCACTGACAGTATAGAACAGTCTGTGGTTCCTCTCAGAGCATAAGTCTTGCTTTGGGCAAGTACATGGTCTTATAAATTCCCCTGTATACACAGACACTCCAGAGGCCTTACTTTCTCCAGGAAATTATTTAAGCCATTCCTCTGGGATCCTAGGCACTCTGTTGTATGTCTTAACTGTAATCTTTTGCCCCAGGTGGCTACAATTTGATTGTTTCCTCACAGTGCTTTAGCGGCCATGCCCACAATTTCTCTATCCAGAATAAGTCCTGGGACAGTTTATATGGGGATGAACACCTTAGATCATTCCTTCAGAAAGCCACCAGAAGGGTTGGAACAAATTTATATACACCCTGATGTGAGAATAAGGGATGGGCTATTGAAAGTGCTGCAAAACTTTCTTACCATTTTTAAGTAGCTTTTGTTTTATTGTGATTTAGCATTCTATTCGTTGGTGTAAACCTTTCACTGTTTCCCAGAGTGCTAAGACAGTTTGTTCAGACAGTTCCTGCTTGTTTTATAATGTGTCTGTGCACAATAGGATTTTGATATGTCTTATTCACTATATTGTTAAAGTCACTGTCTTTATCCTCATGCTGTAATTCTCTTATATCAAATGAGATATCTGCCAAAGATGTTATTTATGTACAGATTTTCTTTTTATTGGGATCCATCTTCTCTCTTTGACATTCCCTTCACTAAACTTCAGAATAAACAAATTTGTTGGGGAAGATGAAGTTTTTCAGAGCTGAAAGAGCCTCCTGTATCATAAAAAGTAAGTAAAGAGAACATTCAGGAGATAAAACCATTACTGAGAGGCAGCATAGCATCTGGGTTGGCAGTACAACATATGTGAGTTCAAATCCTGGCTAAACATCTTGCTAGTTATTGGAGTTCTGTAACTTCTCTGAGCCCTCTGTTCTTCACTTGCAAATGGGGATGTTAATAATAAATACCCAATCATGAGTTACTTTTATGATTAAAACGGATAATATATATACAGCATTTAACATAGAGCCTGTCAAATAATAAAAATATCTTTATAGCAAACATTTAGTGAGTGTTTCTCAAGGATCAGGTACTGTTCTAAGGAATGCATGTTTCTCATTTTATCCTTATGAGGTCGGTATTATTAGCACCCCCATTTATAAATGAAGCAAGTGATGAAGTTCAGAATTTCACTTGCCCAAGGTTATACAGCTAGTAAGTAATAGAATTTGGATTTATAACCTGATAGATTAACTCAGGATTTACTTTCTTAACCAATTTGCTATATGTCCTCTAATACAGTACAGATAAGTTCCTAATGAATATTTATTATTTTTTGTACTTATTTTGAAAATTTTACAAGTATAAAAACACCATGAATGACTGCATAAATTAATACGACTTTTCATATCCTCATTGCAATGCTTTAAAACTCTTCTAAGTCACCTTGAAAGTGACTACTAATGGTTTTTTCAAAATAATCAAGCAATCTAATGAAACAATTGAATCAAGTATAGTAAATAAAACTATGCCATTGACAAATACTAGGAAAATGACTCTAATAAATAATTTTTTTTAGAATGGGTAAAGAATAGAAAAATGGTAGCAATGATTTCCGTTACATGTAAGTGAAGCCAAAAGATTATTATCTAATCAACATTGTAGAATTCCTAAAGGCCTAGGTGATCTTTACTTAACATTCCCATTCCAAAGTGCTAGAAAAAAGTCCATTTACTAGAAAAGGAACCAACAATGCCATATACCTCTGTAGGCTATAAGA